>NW_026970280.1:0-334785 GCF_028390025.1 Pseudophryne corroboree | reverse complement strand
ACCATCCCAAAATGTAACACTGAGTTGACAGAAGTTGATTTCGGAGCATGATTTTTGAACAGGAGCTTGGAACATTCTGTGGCGTATGAGAAATTCCCTAAGCCCCGGACCCATCAATTTTGGTCAAAAATGAAAATTCCAAAAGTGCCCAAATTTCTGCTTTAAACTTTAGGTATCATCCCACAATGTATCACTAAGGTGACAGAAGTTGTTTTCGGACCATGATTTTTGAACAGAAGCTTGGACCGTTTTGTGGCGTATGTAAAATTCCCTAAGCCCCGGACCCATCGATTTTGGTCAAAAATGAAAATTCCAAAAGTGCCACAATTTCTGCTTTAAACTTTAGGTACCATCCCAAAATGTATCACTGAGAAGACAGAAGTTGTTTTCGGACCATTATTTTTGAACAGGAGCTTGGACTGTTTTGTGGAGTATGAGAAATTCCCTAAGCCCCGGACCCATCGATTTTGGTCAAAAATGAAAATTCCAAAAGTACCCCAATTTCTGCTTTAAACTATCGGTACCAGCCCAAAATGTATCACTGAGGTGACAGAAGTTGATTTCGGAGCATGAGTTTTGAACAGGAGCTTGGACCGTTTTGTGGCATATGAGAAATTCCATAAGCCCCGGACCCATCGATTTTGGTCAAAAATGAAAATTCCAAAAGTGCCCCAATTTCTGCTTTAAACTTTAGGTAGCATCCCAAAATGTATCATTGAGGTGACAGAAGTTGTTTTCAGAGCATGATTTTTGAACAGGAGCTTGGACCGTTTTGTGGCGTATGAGAAATTCCATAAGCCTCGGACCCATCGATTTTGGTCAAAAATGAAAATTCCGAAAGTGCCCCAATTTCTGCTTTTAACTTTAGGTACCATCCCAAAATGTATCACTGAGGTGACAGAATTTGATTTCGGAGCATGGTTTTTGAACAGGAGCTTGGACTGTTTTGTGGAGTATGAGAAATTCCCTAAGCCCTGGACCCATCGATTTTGGTCAAAAATTAAAATTCCAAAAGTGCCCCAATTTCTTCTTTAAACTTTATGTACCATCCAAATATGTAACACTGAGGTGACAGAAGTTGATTTCGGAGCATGATTTTTGAACAGGAGCTTGGACCGTTTTGTGGCTTATGAGAAATTCCATAAGCTCCGGACCCATCGATTTTGGTCAAAAATGAAAATTCCAAAAGTGCCCCAATTTCTGCTTTAAACTTTAGGTAGCATCCCAAAATGTATCATTGAGGTGACAGAAGTTGTTTTCAGAGCATGATTTGTGAACAGGAGCTTGGACCGTTTTGTGGCGTATGAGAAATTCCATAAGCCCGGACCCATCGATTTTGGTCAAAAATGAAAATTCCAAAAGTGCCCCAATTTCTGCTTTAAACTATCGGTACCAGCCCAAAATGTATCACTGAGATGACAGAAGTTGATTTCGGAGCATGATTTTTGAACAGGAGCTTGGACCGTTTTGTGGCGTATGAGAAATTTTATGAGCCCCGGACCCATCGATTTTGGTCAAAAATGAAAATTCCAAAAGTGCCCCAATTTCTGCTTTAAACTTTATATACCATCCAAATATGTAACACTGAGGTGATAGAAGTTGATTTCGGAGCATGATTTTTGAACAGGAGCTTAGACCGTTTTGTGGTGTATGAGAAATTCCCTAAGCCCCGGCCGGACCCATCGATTTTGGTCAAAAATGAAAATTCCAAAAGTGCCCCAATTTCTGCTTTAAACTTTAGGTACCATCCCAAAATGTATCACTGAGGTGACAGAAGTTGTTTTCGGACCATTATTTTTGAACAGGAGCTTGGACTGTTTTGTGGAGTATGAGAAATTCCCTAAGCCCCGGACCCATCGATTATGGTCGAAAATGAGAATTGCAAAAGTGCCCCAATTTCTGCTTTACACTTTAGGTACCATCCCAAAATGTAACACTGAGTTGACAGAAGTTGATTTCGGAGCATGATTTTTGAACAGGAGCTTGGAACATTCTGTGGCGTATGAGAAATTCCCTAAGCCCCGGACCCATCAATTGTTGTCAAAAATGAAAATTCCAAAAGTGCCCCAATTTTTGCTTTACCCTTTAGGTACCATCCCAAAATGTATCACTGAGGTGACAGAAGTTGTTTTCGGACCATGATTTTTGAACAGGAGATTGGACCGTTTTGTGGCGTATGAGAAATTCCATAAGACCCGGACCCATCGATTTTGGTCAAAAATGAAAATTCCAAAAGTGCCCCAATTTCTGCTTTAAACTATCGGTACCAGCCCAAAATGTATCATTGAGGTGACAGAAGTTGTTTTCAGAGCATGGTTTTTGAACAGGAGCTTGGAATGTTTTGTGGAGTATGAGAAATTCCCTAAGCCCCGGACCCATTGATTTTGGTCAAAAATGAAAATTCCAAAAGTGCCCCAATTTCTGCTTTAAACTTTAGGTACCATCCCAAAATCTATCACTGAGGTGATAGAAGTTGATTTCGGAGCATGGTTTTTGAACAGGAGCTTGGACTGTTTTGTGGAGTATGAGAAATTTCCTAAGCCCCGGACCCATCGATTTTGGTCAAAAATGAAAATTCCAAAAGTTCCCCAATTTCTGCTTTAAACTTTAGGTACCATCCCAAAATGTATCACTGAGGTGACAGAAGTTGTTTTCGGACCATGATTTTTGAACAGAAGCTTGGACCGTTTTGTGGCGTATGTAAAATTCCCTAAGCCCCAGTCCCATCGATTTTGGTCAAAAATGAAAATTCCAAAAGTGCCACAATTTCTGCTTTAAACTTTAGGTACCATCCCAAAATGTATCACTGAGGGGACAGAAGTTGTTTTCGGACCATTATTTTTGAACAGGAGCTTGGACTGTTTTGTGGAGTATGAGAAATTCCCTAAGCCCCGGACCCATCGATTTTGGTCAAAAATGAAAATTCCAAAAGTGCCCCAATTTCTGCTTTAAACTATCGGTACCAGCCCAAAATGTATCACTGAGGTGACAGAAGTTGATTTCGGAGCATGATTTTTGAACAGGAGCTTAGACCGTTTTGTGGCGTATGAGAAATTCCCTAAGCCCCGGCCGGACCCATCGATTTTGGTCAAAAATGAAAATTCCAAAAGTGCCCCAATTTCTGCTTTAAACTTTAGGTACCATCCCAAAATGTATCACTGAGGTGACAGAAGTTGTTTTCGGACCATTATTTTTGAACAGGAGCTTGGACCGTTTTGTGGAGTATGAGAAATTCCATAAGCCCGGACCCATCGATTTTGGTCAAAAATGAAAATTCCAAAAGTGCCCCAATTTCTGCTTTAAACTATCGGTACCAGCCCAAAATGTATCACTGAGGTGACAGAAGTTGATTTCGGAGCATGATTTTTGAACAGGAGCTTAGACCGTTTTGTGGCGTATGAGAAATTCCCTAAGCCCCGGCCGGACCCATCGATTTTGGTCAAAAATGAAAATTCCAAAAGTGCCCCAATTTCTGCTTTAAACTTTAGGTACCATCCCAAAATGTATCACTGAGGTGACAGAAGTTGTTTTCGGAGCATGATTTTTGAACAGGAGCTTGGACCGTTTTGTGGCGTATGAGAAATTCTATGAGCCCCGGACCCATCGATTTTGGTCAAAAATGAAAATTCCAAAAGTGCCCCAATTTCTGCTTTAAACTTTATATACCATCCAAATATGTAACACTGAGGTGACAGAAGTTGATTTCGGAGCATGATTTTTGAACAGGAGCTTAGACCGTTTTGTGGCGTATGAGAAATTCCCTAAGCCCCGGCCGGACCCATCGATTTTGGTCAAAAATGAAAATTCCAAAAGTGCCCCAATTTCTGCTTTAAACTTTAGGTACCATCCCAAAATGTATCACTGAGGTGACAGAAGTTGTTTTCGGACCATTATTTTTGAACAGGAGCTTGGACCGTTTTGTGGAGTATGAGAAATTCCATAAGCCCGGACCCATCGATTTTGGTCAAAAATGAAAATTCCAAAAGTGACCCAATTTCTTCTTTAAACTATCGGTACCAGCCCAAAATGTATCACTGAGGTGACAGAAGTTGATTTCGGAGCATGATTTTTGAACAGGAGCTTGGACCGTTTTGTGGCGTATGAGAAATTTTATGAGCCCCGGACCCATCGATTTTGGTCAAAAATGAAAATTCCAAAAGTGCCCCAATTTCTGCTTTAAACTTTATATACCATCCAAATATGTAACACTGAGGTGACAGAAGTTAATTTCGGAGCATGATTTTTGAACAGGAGCTTAGACCGTTTTGTGGTGTATGAGAAATTCCCTAAGCCCCGGCCGGACCCATTGATTTTGGTCAAAAATGAAAATTCCAAAAGTGCCCCAATTTCTGCTTTAAACTTTAGGTACCATCCCAAAATGTATCACTGAGGTGACAGAAGTTGTTTTCGGACCATTATTTTTGAACAGGAGCTTGGACTGTTTTGTGGAGTATGAGAAATTCCCTAAGCCCCGGACCCATCGATTATGGTCGAAAATGAGAATTGCAAAAGTGCCCCAATTTCTGCTTTACACTTTAGGTACCATCCCAAAATGTAACACTGAGTTGACAGAAGTTGATTTCGGAGCATGATTTTTGAACAGGAGCTTGGAACATTCTGTGGCGTATGAGAAATTCCCTAAGCCCCGGACCCATCAATTTTGGTCAAAAATGAAAATTCCAAAAGTGCCCAAATTTCTGCTTTAAACTTTAGGTATCATCCCACAATGTATCACTAAGGTGACAGAAGTTGTTTTCGGACCATGATTTTTGAACAGAAGCTTGGACCGTTTTGTGGCGTATGTAAAATTCCCTAAGCCCCGGACCCATCGATTTTGGTCAAAAATGAAAATTCCAAAAGTGCCACAATTTCTGCTTTAAACTTTAGGTACCATCCCAAAATGTATCACTGAGAAGACAGAAGTTGTTTTCGGACCATTATTTTTGAACAGGAGCTTGGACTGTTTTGTGGAGTATGAGAAATTCCCTAAGCCCCGGACCCATCGATTTTGGTCAAAAATGAAAATTCCAAAAGTACCCCAATTTCTGCTTTAAACTATCGGTACCAGCCCAAAATGTATCACTGAGGTGACAGAAGTTGATTTCGGAGCATGAGTTTTGAACAGGAGCTTGGACCGTTTTGTGGCATATGAGAAATTCCATAAGCCCCGGACCCATCGATTTTGGTCAAAAATGAAAATTCCAAAAGTGCCCCAATTTCTGCTTTAAACTTTAGGTAGCATCCCAAAATGTATCATTGAGGTGACAGAAGTTGTTTTCAGAGCATGATTTTTGAACAGGAGCTTGGACCGTTTTGTGGCGTATGAGAAATTCCATAAGCCTCGGACCCATCGATTTTGGTCAAAAATGAAAATTCCGAAAGTGCCCCAATTTCTGCTTTTAACTTTAGGTACCATCCCAAAATGTATCACTGAGGTGACAGAATTTGATTTCGGAGCATGGTTTTTGAACAGGAGCTTGGACTGTTTTGTGGAGTATGAGAAATTCCCTAAGCCCTGGACCCATCGATTTTGGTCAAAAATTAAAATTCCAAAAGTGCCCCAATTTCTTCTTTAAACTTTATGTACCATCCAAATATGTAACACTGAGGTGACAGAAGTTGATTTCGGAGCATGATTTTTGAACAGGAGCTTGGACCGTTTTGTGGCTTATGAGAAATTCCATAAGCTCCGGACCCATCGATTTTGGTCAAAAATGAAAATTCCAAAAGTGCCCCAATTTCTGCTTTAAACTTTAGGTAGCATCCCAAAATGTATCATTGAGGTGACAGAAGTTGTTTTCAGAGCATGATTTGTGAACAGGAGCTTGGACCGTTTTGTGGCGTATGAGAAATTCCATAAGCCCGGACCCATCGATTTTGGTCAAAAATGAAAATTCCAAAAGTGCCCCAATTTCTGCTTTAAACTATCGGTACCAGCCCAAAATGTATCACTGAGATGACAGAAGTTGATTTCGGAGCATGATTTTTGAACAGGAGCTTGGACCGTTTTGTGGCGTATGAGAAATTTTATGAGCCCCGGACCCATCGATTTTGGTCAAAAATGAAAATTCCAAAAGTGCCCCAATTTCTGCTTTAAACTTTATATACCATCCAAATATGTAACACTGAGGTGATAGAAGTTGATTTCGGAGCATGATTTTTGAACAGGAGCTTAGACCGTTTTGTGGTGTATGAGAAATTCCCTAAGCCCCGGCCGGACCCATCGATTTTGGTCAAAAATGAAAATTCCAAAAGTGCCCCAATTTCTGCTTTAAACTTTAGGTACCATCCCAAAATGTATCACTGAGGTGACAGAAGTTGTTTTCGGACCATTATTTTTGAACAGGAGCTTGGACTGTTTTGTGGAGTATGAGAAATTCCCTAAGCCCCGGACCCATCGATTATGGTCGAAAATGAGAATTGCAAAAGTGCCCCAATTTCTGCTTTACACTTTAGGTACCATCCCAAAATGTAACACTGAGTTGACAGAAGTTGATTTCGGAGCATGATTTTTGAACAGGAGCTTGGAACATTCTGTGGCGTATGAGAAATTCCCTAAGCCCCGGACCCATCAATTGTTGTCAAAAATGAAAATTCCAAAAGTGCCCCAATTTTTGCTTTACCCTTTAGGTACCATCCCAAAATGTATCACTGAGGTGACAGAAGTTGTTTTCGGACCATGATTTTTGAACAGGAGATTGGACCGTTTTGTGGCGTATGAGAAATTCCATAAGACCCGGACCCATCGATTTTGGTCAAAAATGAAAATTCCAAAAGTGCCCCAATTTCTGCTTTAAACTATCGGTACCAGCCCAAAATGTATCATTGAGGTGACAGAAGTTGTTTTCAGAGCATGGTTTTTGAACAGGAGCTTGGAATGTTTTGTGGAGTATGAGAAATTCCCTAAGCCCCGGACCCATTGATTTTGGTCAAAAATGAAAATTCCAAAAGTGCCCCAATTTCTGCTTTAAACTTTAGGTACCATCCCAAAATCTATCACTGAGGTGATAGAAGTTGATTTCGGAGCATGGTTTTTGAACAGGAGCTTGGACTGTTTTGTGGAGTATGAGAAATTTCCTAAGCCCCGGACCCATCGATTTTGGTCAAAAATGAAAATTCCAAAAGTTCCCCAATTTCTGCTTTAAACTTTAGGTACCATCCCAAAATGTATCACTGAGGTGACAGAAGTTGTTTTCGGACCATGATTTTTGAACAGAAGCTTGGACCGTTTTGTGGCGTATGTAAAATTCCCTAAGCCCCAGTCCCATCGATTTTGGTCAAAAATGAAAATTCCAAAAGTGCCACAATTTCTGCTTTAAACTTTAGGTACCATCCCAAAATGTATCACTGAGGGGACAGAAGTTGTTTTCGGACCATTATTTTTGAACAGGAGCTTGGACTGTTTTGTGGAGTATGAGAAATTCCCTAAGCCCCGGACCCATCGATTTTGGTCAAAAATGAAAATTCCAAAAGTGCCCCAATTTCTGCTTTAAACTATCGGTACCAGCCCAAAATGTATCACTGAGGTGACAGAAGTTGATTTCGGAGCATGATTTTTGAACAGGAGCTTAGACCGTTTTGTGGCGTATGAGAAATTCCCTAAGCCCCGGCCGGACCCATCGATTTTGGTCAAAAATGAAAATTCCAAAAGTGCCCCAATTTCTGCTTTAAACTTTAGGTACCATCCCAAAATGTATCACTGAGGTGACAGAAGTTGTTTTCGGACCATTATTTTTGAACAGGAGCTTGGACCGTTTTGTGGAGTATGAGAAATTCCATAAGCCCGGACCCATCGATTTTGGTCAAAAATGAAAATTCCAAAAGTGCCCCAATTTCTGCTTTAAACTATCGGTACCAGCCCAAAATGTATCACTGAGGTGACAGAAGTTGATTTCGGAGCATGATTTTTGAACAGGAGCTTAGACCGTTTTGTGGCGTATGAGAAATTCCCTAAGCCCCGGCCGGACCCATCGATTTTGGTCAAAAATGAAAATTCCAAAAGTGCCCCAATTTCTGCTTTAAACTTTAGGTACCATCCCAAAATGTATCACTGAGGTGACAGAAGTTGTTTTCGGAGCATGATTTTTGAACAGGAGCTTGGACCGTTTTGTGGCGTATGAGAAATTCTATGAGCCCCGGACCCATCGATTTTGGTCAAAAATGAAAATTCCAAAAGTGCCCCAATTTCTGCTTTAAACTTTATATACCATCCAAATATGTAACACTGAGGTGACAGAAGTTGATTTCGGAGCATGATTTTTGAACAGGAGCTTAGACCGTTTTGTGGCGTATGAGAAATTCCCTAAGCCCCGGCCGGACCCATCGATTTTGGTCAAAAATGAAAATTCCAAAAGTGCCCCAATTTCTGCTTTAAACTTTAGGTACCATCCCAAAATGTATCACTGAGGTGACAGAAGTTGTTTTCGGACCATTATTTTTGAACAGGAGCTTGGACCGTTTTGTGGAGTATGAGAAATTCCATAAGCCCGGACCCATCGATTTTGGTCAAAAATGAAAATTCCAAAAGTGACCCAATTTCTTCTTTAAACTATCGGTACCAGCCCAAAATGTATCACTGAGGTGACAGAAGTTGATTTCGGAGCATGATTTTTGAACAGGAGCTTGGACCGTTTTGTGGCGTATGAGAAATTTTATGAGCCCCGGACCCATCGATTTTGGTCAAAAATGAAAATTCCAAAAGTGCCCCAATTTCTGCTTTAAACTTTATATACCATCCAAATATGTAACACTGAGGTGACAGAAGTTAATTTCGGAGCATGATTTTTGAACAGGAGCTTAGACCGTTTTGTGGTGTATGAGAAATTCCCTAAGCCCCGGCCGGACCCATTGATTTTGGTCAAAAATGAAAATTCCAAAAGTGCCCCAATTTCTGCTTTAAACTTTAGGTACCATCCCAAAATGTATCACTGAGGTGACAGAAGTTGTTTTCGGACCATTATTTTTGAACAGGAGCTTGGACTGTTTTGTGGAGTATGAGAAATTCCCTAAGCCCCGGACCCATCGATTATGGTCGAAAATGAGAATTGCAAAAGTGCCCCAATTTCTGCTTTACACTTTAGGTACCATCCCAAAATGTAACACTGAGTTGACAGAAGTTGATTTCGGAGCATGATTTTTGAACAGGAGCTTGGAACATTCTGTGGCGTATGAGAAATTCCCTAAGCCCCGGACCCATCAATTTTGGTCAAAAATGAAAATTCCAAAAGTGCCCAAATTTCTGCTTTAAACTTTAGGTATCATCCCACAATGTATCACTAAGGTGACAGAAGTTGTTTTCGGACCATGATTTTTGAACAGAAGCTTGGACCGTTTTGTGGCGTATGTAAAATTCCCTAAGCCCCGGACCCATCGATTTTGGTCAAAAATGAAAATTCCAAAAGTGCCACAATTTCTGCTTTAAACTTTAGGTACCATCCCAAAATGTATCACTGAGAAGACAGAAGTTGTTTTCGGACCATTATTTTTGAACAGGAGCTTGGACTGTTTTGTGGAGTATGAGAAATTCCCTAAGCCCCGGACCCATCGATTTTGGTCAAAAATGAAAATTCCAAAAGTACCCCAATTTCTGCTTTAAACTATCGGTACCAGCCCAAAATGTATCACTGAGGTGACAGAAGTTGATTTCGGAGCATGAGTTTTGAACAGGAGCTTGGACCGTTTTGTGGCATATGAGAAATTCCATAAGCCCCGGACCCATCGATTTTGGTCAAAAATGAAAATTCCAAAAGTGCCCCAATTTCTGCTTTAAACTTTAGGTAGCATCCCAAAATGTATCATTGAGGTGACAGAAGTTGTTTTCAGAGCATGATTTTTGAACAGGAGCTTGGACCGTTTTGTGGCGTATGAGAAATTCCATAAGCCTCGGACCCATCGATTTTGGTCAAAAATGAAAATTCCGAAAGTGCCCCAATTTCTGCTTTTAACTTTAGGTACCATCCCAAAATGTATCACTGAGGTGACAGAATTTGATTTCGGAGCATGGTTTTTGAACAGGAGCTTGGACTGTTTTGTGGAGTATGAGAAATTCCCTAAGCCCTGGACCCATCGATTTTGGTCAAAAATTAAAATTCCAAAAGTGCCCCAATTTCTTCTTTAAACTTTATGTACCATCCAAATATGTAACACTGAGGTGACAGAAGTTGATTTCGGAGCATGATTTTTGAACAGGAGCTTGGACCGTTTTGTGGCTTATGAGAAATTCCATAAGCTCCGGACCCATCGATTTTGGTCAAAAATGAAAATTCCAAAAGTGCCCCAATTTCTGCTTTAAACTTTAGGTAGCATCCCAAAATGTATCATTGAGGTGACAGAAGTTGTTTTCAGAGCATGATTTGTGAACAGGAGCTTGGACCGTTTTGTGGCGTATGAGAAATTCCATAAGCCCGGACCCATCGATTTTGGTCAAAAATGAAAATTCCAAAAGTGCCCCAATTTCTGCTTTAAACTATCGGTACCAGCCCAAAATGTATCACTGAGATGACAGAAGTTGATTTCGGAGCATGATTTTTGAACAGGAGCTTGGACCGTTTTGTGGCGTATGAGAAATTTTATGAGCCCCGGACCCATCGATTTTGGTCAAAAATGAAAATTCCAAAAGTGCCCCAATTTCTGCTTTAAACTTTATATACCATCCAAATATGTAACACTGAGGTGATAGAAGTTGATTTCGGAGCATGATTTTTGAACAGGAGCTTAGACCGTTTTGTGGTGTATGAGAAATTCCCTAAGCCCCGGCCGGACCCATCGATTTTGGTCAAAAATGAAAATTCCAAAAGTGCCCCAATTTCTGCTTTAAACTTTAGGTACCATCCCAAAATGTATCACTGAGGTGACAGAAGTTGTTTTCGGACCATTATTTTTGAACAGGAGCTTGGACTGTTTTGTGGAGTATGAGAAATTCCCTAAGCCCCGGACCCATCGATTATGGTCGAAAATGAGAATTGCAAAAGTGCCCCAATTTCTGCTTTACACTTTAGGTACCATCCCAAAATGTAACACTGAGTTGACAGAAGTTGATTTCGGAGCATGATTTTTGAACAGGAGCTTGGAACATTCTGTGGCGTATGAGAAATTCCCTAAGCCCCGGACCCATCAATTGTTGTCAAAAATGAAAATTCCAAAAGTGCCCCAATTTTTGCTTTACCCTTTAGGTACCATCCCAAAATGTATCACTGAGGTGACAGAAGTTGTTTTCGGACCATGATTTTTGAACAGGAGATTGGACCGTTTTGTGGCGTATGAGAAATTCCATAAGACCCGGACCCATCGATTTTGGTCAAAAATGAAAATTCCAAAAGTGCCCCAATTTCTGCTTTAAACTATCGGTACCAGCCCAAAATGTATCATTGAGGTGACAGAAGTTGTTTTCAGAGCATGGTTTTTGAACAGGAGCTTGGAATGTTTTGTGGAGTATGAGAAATTCCCTAAGCCCCGGACCCATTGATTTTGGTCAAAAATGAAAATTCCAAAAGTGCCCCAATTTCTGCTTTAAACTTTAGGTACCATCCCAAAATCTATCACTGAGGTGATAGAAGTTGATTTCGGAGCATGGTTTTTGAACAGGAGCTTGGACTGTTTTGTGGAGTATGAGAAATTTCCTAAGCCCCGGACCCATCGATTTTGGTCAAAAATGAAAATTCCAAAAGTTCCCCAATTTCTGCTTTAAACTTTAGGTACCATCCCAAAATGTATCACTGAGGTGACAGAAGTTGTTTTCGGACCATGATTTTTGAACAGAAGCTTGGACCGTTTTGTGGCGTATGTAAAATTCCCTAAGCCCCAGTCCCATCGATTTTGGTCAAAAATGAAAATTCCAAAAGTGCCACAATTTCTGCTTTAAACTTTAGGTACCATCCCAAAATGTATCACTGAGGGGACAGAAGTTGTTTTCGGACCATTATTTTTGAACAGGAGCTTGGACTGTTTTGTGGAGTATGAGAAATTCCCTAAGCCCCGGACCCATCGATTTTGGTCAAAAATGAAAATTCCAAAAGTGCCCCAATTTCTGCTTTAAACTATCGGTACCAGCCCAAAATGTATCACTGAGGTGACAGAAGTTGATTTCGGAGCATGATTTTTGAACAGGAGCTTAGACCGTTTTGTGGCGTATGAGAAATTCCCTAAGCCCCGGCCGGACCCATCGATTTTGGTCAAAAATGAAAATTCCAAAAGTGCCCCAATTTCTGCTTTAAACTTTAGGTACCATCCCAAAATGTATCACTGAGGTGACAGAAGTTGTTTTCGGACCATTATTTTTGAACAGGAGCTTGGACCGTTTTGTGGAGTATGAGAAATTCCATAAGCCCGGACCCATCGATTTTGGTCAAAAATGAAAATTCCAAAAGTGCCCCAATTTCTGCTTTAAACTATCGGTACCAGCCCAAAATGTATCACTGAGGTGACAGAAGTTGATTTCGGAGCATGATTTTTGAACAGGAGCTTGGACCGTTTTGTGGCATATGAGAAATTTTATGAGCCCCGGACCCATCGATTTTGGTCAAAAATGAAAATTCCAAAAGTGCCCCAATTTCTGCTTTAAACTTTATATACCATCCAAATATGTAACACTGAGGTGACAGAAGTTAATTTCGGAGCATGATTTTTGAACAGGAGCTTAGACCGTTTTGTGGTGTATGAGAAATTCCCTAAGCCCCGGCCGGACCCATTGATTTTGGTCAAAAATGAAAATTCCAAAAGTGCCCCAATTTCTGCTTTAAACTTTAGGTACCATCCCAAAATGTATCACTGAGGTGACAGAAGTTGTTTTCGGACCATTATTTTTGAACAGGAGCTTGGACTGTTTTGTGGAGTATGAGAAATTCCCTAAGCCCCGGACCCATCGATTATGGTCGAAAATGAGAATTGCAAAAGTGCCCCAATTTCTGCTTTACACTTTAGGTACCATCCCAAAATGTAACACTGAGTTGACAGAAGTTGATTTCGGAGCATGATTTTTGAACAGGAGTTTGGAACATTCTGTGGCGTATGAGAAATTCCCTAAGCCCCGGACCCATCAATTTTGGTCAAAAATGAAAATTCCAAAAGTGCCCAAATTTCTGCTTTAAACTTTAGGTATCATCCCACAATGTATCACTAAGGTGACAGAAGTTGTTTTCGGACCATGATTTTTGAACAGAAGCTTGGACCGTTTTGTGGCGTATGTAAAATTCCCTAAGCCCCGGACCCATCGATTTTGGTCAAAAATGAAAATTCCAAAAGTGCCACAATTTCTGCTTTAAACTTTAGGTACCATCCCAAAATGTATCACTGAGAAGACAGAAGTTGTTTTCGGACCATTATTTTTGAACAGGAGCTTGGACTGTTTTGTGGAGTATGAGAAATTCCCTAAGCCCCGGACCCATCGATTTTGGTCAAAAATGAAAATTCCAAAAGTGCCCCAATTTCTGCTTTAAACTATCGGTACAAGCCCAAAATGTATCACTGAGGTGACAGAAGTTGATTTCGGAGCATGAGTTTTGAACAGGAGCTTGGACCGTTTTGTGGCATATGAGAAATTCCATAAGCCCCGGACCCATCGATTTTGGTCAAAAATGAAAATTCCAAAAGTGCCCCAATTTCTGCTTTAAACTTTAGGTAGCATCCCAAAATGTATCATTGAGGTGACAGAAGTTGTTTTCAGAGCATGATTTTTGAACAGGAGCTTGGACCGTTTTGTGGCGTATGAGAAATTCCATAAGCCTCGGACCCATCGATTTTGGTCAAAAATGAAAATTCCTAAAGTGCCCCAATTTCTGCTTTTAACTTTAGGTACCATCCCAAAATGTATCACTGAGGTGACAGAATTTGATTTCGGAGCATGGTTTTTGAACAGGAGCTTGGACTGTTTTGTGGAGTATGAGAAATTCCCTAAGCCCTGGACCCATCGATTTTGGTCAAAAATGAAAATTCCAAAAGTGCCCCAATTTCTGCTTTAAACTATCGGTACCAGCCCAAAATGTATCACTGAGGTGACAGAAGTTGATTTCGGAGCATGATTTTTGAACAGGAGCTTGGACCGTTTTGTGGCGTATGAGAAATTTTATGAGCCCCGGACCCATCGATTTTGGTCAAAAATGAAAATTCCAAAAGTGCCCCAATTTCTGCTTTAAACTTTATATACCATCCAAATATGTAACACTGAGGTGACAGAAGTTGATTTCGGAGCATGATTTTTGAACAGGAGCTTAGACCGTTTTGTGGTGTATGAGAAATTCCCTAAGCCCCGGCCGGACCCATCGATTTTGGTCAAAAATGAAAATTCCAAAAGTGCCCCAATTTCTGCTTTAAACTTTAGGTACCATCCCAAAATGTATCACTAAGTTGACAGAAGTTGTTTTCGGACCATTATTTTTGAACAGGAGCTTGGACTGTTTTGTGGAGTATGAGAAATTCCCTAAGCCCCGGACCCATCGATTATGGTCGAAAATGAGAATTGCAAAAGTGCCCCAATTTCTGCTTTACACTTTAGGTACCATCCCAAAATGTAACACTGAGTTGACAGAAGTTGATTTTGGAGCATGATTTTTGAACAGGAGCTTGGAACATTCTGTGGCGTATGAGAAATTCCCTAAGCCCCGGACCCATCAATTGTTGTCAAAAATGAAAATTCCAAAAGTGCCCCAATTTTTGCTTTACCCTTTAGGTACCATCCCAAAATGTATCACTGAGGTGACAGAAGTTGTTTTCGGACCATGATTTTTGAACAGGAGATTGGACCGTTTTGTGGCGTATGAGAAATTCCATAAGACCCGGACCATCGATTTTGGTCAAAAATGAAAATTCCAAAAGTGCCCCAATTTCTGCTTTAAACTATCGGTACCAGCCCAAAATGTATCATTGAGGTGACAGAAGTTGTTTTCAGAGCATGGTTTTTGAACAGGAGCTTGGAATGTTTTGTGGAGTATGAGAAATTCCCTAAGCCCCGGACCCATTGATTTTGGTCAAAAATGAAAATTCCAAAAGTGCCCCAATTTCTGCTTTAAACTTTAGGTACCATCCCAAAATCTATCACTGAGGTGATAGAAGTTGATTTCGGAGCATGGTTTTTGAACAGGAGCTTGGACTGTTTTGTGGAGTATGAGAAATTTCCTAAGCCCCGGACCCATCAATTTTGGTCAAAAATGAAAATTCCAAAAGTTCCCCAATTTCTGCTTTAAACTTTAGGTACCATCCCAAAATGTATCACTGATGTGACAGAAGTTGTTTTCGGACCATGATTTTTGAACAGAAGCTTGGACAGTTTTGTGGCGTATGTAAAATTCCCTAAGCCCCGGACCCATCGATTTTGGTCAAAAATGAAAATTCCAAAAGTGCCACAATTTCTGCTTTAAACTTTAGGTACCATCCCAAAATGTATCACTGAGGGGACAGAAGTTGTTTTCGGACCATTATTTTTGAACAGGAGCTTGGACTGTTTTGTGGAGTATGAGAAATTCCCTAAGCCCCGGACCCATCGATTTTGGTCAAAAATGAAAATTCCAAAAGTGCCCCAATTTCTGCTTTAAACTATCGGTACCAGCCCAAAATGTATCACTGAGGTGACAGAAGTTGATTTCGGAGCATGATTTTTGAACAGGAGCTTAGACCGTTTTGTGGCGTATGAGAAATTCCATGAGCCCCGGACCCATCGATTATGGTCAAAAATGAGAATTGCAAAAGTGCCCCAATTTCTGCTTTACACTTTAGTTACCATCCCAAAATTTAACACTGAGGTGACAGAAGTTGATTTCGGAGCATGATTTTTGAACAGGAGCTTGGAACATTCTGTGGCATATGAGAAATTCCCTAAGCCCCGGACCCATAAATTTTGGTCAAAAATGAAAATTCCAAAAGTGCCCCAATTTTTGCTTTACCCTTTAGGTACCATCCCAAAATGTATCACTGAGGTGACAGAAGTTGTTTTCGGACCATGATTTTTGAACAGGAGATTGGACCGTTTTGTGGCGTATGAGAAATTCCATAAGCCCCGGACCCATCGATTTTGGTCAAAAATGAAAATTCCAAAAGTGCCCCAATTTCTGCTTTAAACTATCGGTACCAGCCCAAAATGTATCACTGAGGTGATAGAAGTTGTTTTCAGAGCATGGTTTTTGAACAGGAGCTTGGAATGTTTTGTGGAGTATGAGAAATTCCCTAAGCCCCGGACCCATTGATTTTGGTCAAAAATGAAAATTCCGAAAGTGCACCAATTTCTGCTTTAAACTTTAGGTACCATCCCAAAATGTATCACTGAGGTGACAGAAGTTGTTTTCAGACCATTATTTTTGAACAGGAGCTTGGACCGTTTTGTGGCGTATGAGAAATTCCATGAGCCCCGGACCCATCGATTTTGGTCAAAAATTAAAATTCCAAAAGTGCCCCAATTTCTTCTTTAAACTTTATGTACCATCCAAATATGTAACACTGAGGTGACAGAAGTTGATTTCGGAGCATGATTTTTGAACAGGAGCTTAGACCGTTTTGTGCCTTATGAGAAATTCCCTAAGCCCCGGACCCATCGATTTTGGTCAAAAATTAAAATTCCAAAAGTGCCCCAATTTCTTCTTTAAACTTTATGTACCATCCAAATATGTAACACTGAGGTGACAGAAGTTGATTTCGGAGCATGATTTTTGAACAGGAGCTTAGACCGTTTTGTGGAGTATGAGAAATTCCCTAAGCCCCGGACCCATCGATTTTGGTCAAAAATGAAAATTCCCAAAGTGCCCCAATTTCTGCTTTAAACTATCGGTACCATCCCAAAATGTATCACTGAGGTGACAGAAGTTGTTTTTTCGGACCATGATTTTTGAACAGGAGATTGGACCGTTTTGTGGCGAATGAGAAATTCCATAAGCCCCGGACCCATCAATTTTGGTCCAAAATGAAAATTCCAAAAGTGCCCCAATTTCTGCTTTAAACTATCGGTACCTGCCCAAAATGTATCATTGAGGTGACAGAAGTTGTTTTCAGAGCATGGTTTTTGAACAGGAGCTTGGACCGTTTTGTGGCGTATGAGAAATTCCATAAGCCTCGGACCCATCGATTTTGGTCAAAAATGAAAATTCCAAAAGTGCCCCAATTTCTGCTTTAAACTTTAGGTACCATCCCAAAATGTATCACTGAGGTGACAGAATTTGATTTCGGAGCATGGTTTTTGAACAGGAGTTTGGACTGTTTTGTGGAGTATGAGAAATTCCCTAAGCCCTGGACCCATCGATTTTGGTCAAAAATTAAAATTCCAAAAGTGCCCCAATTTCTTCTTTAAACTTTATGTACCATCCAAATATGTAACACTGAGGTGACAGAATTTGATTTCGGAGCATGGTTTTTGAACAGGAGTTTGGACTGTTTTGTGGAGTATGAGAAATTCCCTAAGCCCTGGACCCATCGATTTTGGTCAAAAATTAAAATTCCAAAAGTGCCCCAATTTCTTCTTTAAACTTTATGTACCATCCAAATATGTAACACTGAGGTGACAGAAGTTGTTTTCAGAGCATTATTTTTGAACAGGAGCTTGGACCGTTTTGTGGCGAATGAGAAATACCCAAAGCCTCTGACCCATCCATTTTGGTCAAAAATTAAAATTCCCAAAGTGCCCCAATTTCTGCTTTAAACTTTAGGTACCATCCCAAAATGTATCACTGAGGTCACAGAAGTTGATTTCGGAGCATGATTTTTGAACAGGAGCTTGGAATGTTTTGTGGAGTATGAGAAATTCCCTAAGCCCCGGACCCATCGATTTTGGTCAAAAATTAAAATTCCAAAAGTGCCCCAATTTCTTCTTTAAACTTTATGTACCATCCAAATATGTAACACTGAGGTGACAGAAGTTGATTTCGGAGCATGATTTTTGAACAGGAGCTTAGACCGTTTTGTGCCTTATGAGAAATTCCCTAAGCCCCGGACCCATCGATTTTGGTCAAAAATTAAAATTCCCAAAGTGCCCCAATTTCTGCTTTAAACTTTAGGTACCATCCCAAAATGTATCATTGAGGTGACAGAAGTTGTTTTCAGAGCATGATTTTTGAACAGGAGCTTGGACCGTTTTGTGGCGAATGAGAAATTCCCAAAGCCTCTGACCCATCCATTTTGGTCAAAAATTAAAATTCCCAAAGTGCCCCAATTTCTGCTTTAAACTTTAGGTACCATCCCAAAATGTATCACTGAGGTCACAGAAGTTGATTTCGGAGCATGATTTTTGAACAGGAGCTTGGAATGTTTTGTGGAGTATGAGAAATTCCCTAAGCCCCGGACCCATCGATTTTGGTCAAAAATTAAAATTCCAAAAGTGCCCCAATTTCTTCTTTAAACTTTATGTACCATCCAAATATGTAACACTGAGGTGACAGAAGTTGATTTCGGAGCATGATTTTTGAACAGGAGCTTAGACCGTTTTGTGGAGTATGAGAAATTCCCTAAGCCCCGGACCCATCGATTTTGGTCAAAAATTAAAATTCCAAAAGTGCCCCAATTTCTTCTTTAAACTTTATGTACCATCCAAATATGTAACACTGAGGTGACAGAAGTTGATTTCGGAGCATGATTTTTGAACAGGAGCTTAGACCGTTTTGTGCCTTATGAGAAATTCCCTAAGCCCCGGACCCATCGATTTTCGTCAAAAATTAAAATTCCCAAAGTGCCCCAATTTCTGCTTTAAACTTTAGGTACCATCCCAAAATGTATCACTGAGGTCACAGAAGTTGATTTCGGAGCATGATTTTTGAACAGGAGCTTGGAATGTTTTGTGGAGTATGAGAAATTCCCTAAGCCCCGGACCCATCGATTTTGGTCAAAAATTAAAATTCCAAAAGTGCCCCAATTTCTTCTTTAAACTTTATGTACCATCCAAATATGTAACACTGAGGTGACAGAAGTTGATTTCGGAGCATGATTTTTGAACAGGAGCTTAGACCGTTTTGTGGAGTATGAGAAATTCCCTAAGCCCCGGACCCATCGATTTTGGTCAAAAATGAAAATTCCCAAAGTGCCCCAATTTCTGCTTTAAACTATCGGTACCATCCCAAAATGTATCACTGAGGTGACAGAAGTTGATTTCAGAGCATGATTTTTGAACAGGAGCTTGGACCGTTTTGTGGCGTATGAGAAATTCCCTAAGCCCCGGACCCATCGATTATGGTCAAAAATGAGAATTGCAAAAGTGCCCAATTTTTGCTTTACCCTTTAGGTACCATCCCAAAATGTATCACTGAGGTGACAGAAGTTGTTTTTTCGGACCATGATTTTTGAACAGGAGATTGGACCGTTTTGTGGCGAATGAGAAATTCCATAAGCCCCGGACCCATCAATTTTGGTCCAAAATGAAAATTCCAAAAGTGCCCCAATTTCTGCTTTAAACTATCGGTACCTGCCCAAAATGTATCATTGAGGTGACAGAAGTTGTTTTCAGAGCATGGTTTTTGAACAGGAGCTTGGAATGTTTTGTGGAGTATGAGAAATTCCCTAAGCCACGGACCCATTGATTTTGGTCAAAAATGAAAATTCCAAAAGTGCCCCAATTTCTGCTTTAAACTTTAGGTACCAGCCCAAAATGTATCATTGAGGTGACAGAAGTTGTTTTCAGAGCATGATTTTTGAACAGGAGCTTGGACCGTTTTGTGGCATATGAGAAATTCCATAAGCCTCGGACCCATCGATTTTGGTCAAAAATGAAAATTCCAAAAGTGCCCCAATTTCTGCTTTAAACTTTAGGTACCATCCCAAAATGTATCACTGAGGTGACAGAATTTGATTTCGGAGCATGGTTTTTGAACAGGAGTTTGGACTGTTTTGTGGAGTATGAGAAATTCCCTAAGCCCTGGACCCATCGATTTTGGTCAAAAATTAAAATTCCAAAAGTGCCCCAATTTCTTCTTTAAACTTTATGTACCATCCAAATATGTAACACTGAGGTGACAGAAGTTGATTTCGGAGCATGATTTTTGAACAGGAGCTTGGACCGTTTTGTGGCATATGAGAAATTCCATAAGCCCCGGACCCATCGATTTTGGTCAAAAATGAAAATTCCAAAAGTGCCCCAATTTCTGCTTTAAACTTTAGGTAGCATCCCAAAATGTATCATTGAGGTGACAGAAGTTGTTTTCAGAGCATTATTTTTGAACAGGAGCTTGGACCGTTTTGTGGCGAATGAGAAATACCCAAAGCCTCTGACCCATCCATTTTGGTCAAAAATTAAAATTCCCAAAGTGCCCCAATTTCTGCTTTAAACTTTAGGTACCATCCCAAAATGTATCACTGAGGTCACAGAAGTTGATTTCGGAGCATGATTTTTGAACAGGAGCTTGGAATGTTTTGTGGAGTATGAGAAATTCCCTAAGCCCCGGACCCATCGATTTTGGTCAAAAATTAAAATTCCAAAAGTGCCCCAATTTCTTCTTTAAACTTTATGTACCATCCAAATATGTAACACTGAGGTGACAGAAGTTGATTTCGGAGCATGATTTTTGAACAGGAGCTTAGACCGTTTTGTGCCTTATGAGAAATTCCCTAAGCCCCGGACCCATCGATTTTGGTCAAAAATTAAAATTCCCAAAGTGCCCCAATTTCTGCTTTAAACTTTAGGTACCATCCCAAAATGTATCATTGAGGTGACAGAAGTTGTTTTCAGAGCATGATTTTTGAACAGGAGCTTGGACCGTTTTGTGGCGAATGAGAAATTCCCAAAGCCTCTGACCCATCCATTTTGGTCAAAAATTAAAATTCCCAAAGTGCCCCAATTTCTGCTTTAAACTTTAGGTACCATCCCAAAATGTATCACTGAGGTCACAGAAGTTGATTTCGGAGCATGATTTTTGAACAGGAGCTTGGAATGTTTTGTGGAGTATGAGAAATTCCCTAAGCCCCGGACCCATCGATTTTGGTCAAAAATTAAAATTCCAAAAGTGCCCCAATTTCTTCTTTAAACTTTATGTACCATCCAAAAATGTAACACTGAGGTGACAGAAGTTGATTTCGGAGCATGATTTTTGAACAGGAGCTTAGACCGTTTTGTGGAGTATGAGAAATTCCCTAAGCCCCGGACCCATCGATTTTGGTCAAAAATTAAAATTCCAAAAGTGCCCCAATTTCTTCTTTAAACTTTATGTACCATCCAAATATGTAACACTGAGGTGACAGAAGTTGATTTCGGAGCATGATTTTTGAACAGGAGCTTAGACCGTTTTGTGCCTTATGAGAAATTCCCTAAGCCCCGGACCCATCGATTTTCGTCAAAAATTAAAATTCCCAAAGTGCCCCAATTTCTGCTTTAAACTTTAGGTACCATCCCAAAATGTATCACTGAGGTCACAGAAGTTGATTTCGGAGCATGATTTTTGAACAGGAGCTTGGAATGTTTTGTGGAGTATGAGAAATTCCCTAAGCCCCGGACCCATCGATTTTGGTCAAAAATTAAAATTCCAAAAGTGCCCCAATTTCTTCTTTAAACTTTATGTACCATCCAAATATGTAACACTGAGGTGACAGAAGTTGATTTCGGAGCATGATTTTTGAACAGGAGCTTAGACCGTTTTGTGGAGTATGAGAAATTCCCTAAGCCCCGGACCCTTCGATTTTGGTCAAAAATTAAAATTCCAAAAGTGCCCCAATTTCTTCTTTAAACTTTATGTACCATCCAAATATGTAACACTGAGGTGACAGAAGTTGATTTCGGAGCATGATTTTTGAACAGGAGATTGGACCGTTTTGTGGCGAATGAGAAATTCCATAAGCCCCGGACCCATCAATTTTGGTCCAAAATGAAAATTCCAAAAGTGCCCCAATTTCTGCTTTAAACTATCGGTACCAGCCCAAAATGTATCACTGAGGTGACAGAAGTTGATTTCGGAGCATGATTTTTGAACAGGAGCTTGGACCGTTTTGTGGCGTATGAGAAATTCCCTAAGCCCCGGACCCATCGATTATGGTCAAAAATGAGAATTGCAAAAGTGCCCAATTTTTGCTTTACCCTTTAGGTACCATCCCAAAATGTATCACTGAGGTGACAGAAGTTGTTTTCGGACCATGATTTTTGAACAGGAGATTGGACCGTTTTGTGGCGAATGAGAAATTCCATAAGCCCCGGACCCATCAATTTTGGTCCAAAATGAAAATTCCAAAAGTGCCCCAATTTCTGCTTTAAACTATCGGTACCAGCCCAAAATGTATCATTGAGGTGACAGAAGTTGTTTTCAGAGCATGGTTTTTGAACAGGAGCTTGGAATGTTTTGTGGAGTATGAGAAATTCCCTAAGCCCCGGACCCATTGATTTTGGTCAAAAATGAAAATTCCAAAAGTGCCCCAATTTCTGCTTTAAACTATCGGTACCATCCCAAAATGTATCACTGAGGTGACAGAAGTTGATTTCGGAGCATGATTTTTGAACAGGAGCTTGGACCGTTTTGTGGCGTATGAGAAATTCCCTAAGCCCCGGACCCATCGATTATGGTCAAAAATGAGAATTGCAAAAGTGCCCAATTTTTGCTTTACCCTTTAGGTACCATCCCAAAATGTATCACTGAGGTGACAGAAGTTGTTTTCGGACCATGATTTTTGAACAGGAGATTGGACCGTTTTGTGGCGAATGAGAAATTCCATAAGCCCAGGACCCATCAATTTTGGTCCAAAATGAAAATTCCAAAAGTGCCCCAATTTCTGCTTTAAACTATCGGTACCAGCCCAAAATGTATCATTGAGGTGACAGAAGTTGTTTTCAGAGCATGGTTTTTGAACAGGAGCTTGGAATGTTTTGTGGAGTATGAGAAATTCCCTAAGCCCCGGACCCATTGATTTTGGTCAAAAATGAAAATTCCAAAAGTGCCCCAATTTCTGCTTTAAACTTTAGGTACCAGCCCAAAATGTATCATTGAGGTGACAGAAGTTGTTTTCAGAGCATGATTTTTGAACAGGAGCTTGGACCGTTTTGTGGCGTATGAGAAATTCCATAAGCCTCGGACCCATCGATTTTGGTCAAAAATGAAAATTCCAAAAGTGCCCCAATTTCTGCTTTAAACTTTAGGTAGCATCCCAAAATGTATCATTGAGGTGACAGAAGTTGTTTTCAGAGCATTATTTTTGAACAGGAGCTTGGACCGTTTTGTGGCGAATGAGAAATACCCAAAGCCTCTGACCCATCCATTTTGGTCAAAAATTAAAATTCCCAAAGTGCCCCAATTTCTGCTTTAAACTTTAGGTACCATCCCAAAATGTATCACTGAGGTGATAGAAGTTGATTTCGGAGCATGGTTTTTGAACAGGAGCTTGGAATGTTTTGTGGAGTATGAGAAATTCCCTAAGCCCCAGACCCATCGATTTTGGTCAAAAATGAAAATTCCAAAAGTTCCCCAATTTCTGCTTTAAACTTTAGGTACCATCCCAAAATGTATCACTAAGGTGACAGAAGTTTTTTTCGGACCATGATTTTTGAACAGAAGCTTGGACCGTTTTGTGGCGTATGTAAAATTCCCTAAGCCCCGGACCCATCGATTTTGGTCAAAAATGAAAATTCCAAAAGTGCCCCAATTTCTGCTTTACACTTTAGGTACCATCCCAAAATGTATCACTGTTGTGACAGAAGTTGATTTCGGACCATGATTTTTGAACAGGAGCTTAGAACGTTTTGTGGCATAGGAGAAATTCCCTAAGCCCTGGACCCATCAATTTTGGTCAAAAATTAAAATTCCAAAAGTGCCCCAATTTCTGCTTTACACTTTAGGTACCATCCCAAAATGTATCACTGAGGGGACAGAAGTTGATTTCGGAGCATGTTTTTTTAACAGGAGCTTGGACCGTTTTGTGGAGCATGAGAAATTCCCAAAGCCTCGGACCCATTGATTTTGGTCAAAAATGAAAATTCCAAAAGTGCCCCAATTTCTGCTTTAAACTTTAGGTAGCATCCCAAAATGTATCATTGAGGTGACAGAAGTTGTTTTCAGAGCATGATTTTCGAACAGGAGCTTGGACCGTTTTGTGGCGAATGAGAAATTCCCAAAGCCTCTGACCCATCCATTTTGGTCAAAAATTAAAATTCCCAAAGTGCCCCAATTTCTGCTTTAAACTTTAGGTACCATCCCAAAATGTATCACTGAGGTCACAGAAGTTGATTTCGGAGCATGATTTTTGAACAGGAGCTTGGAATGTTTTGTGGAGTATGAGAAATTCCCTAAGCCCCGAACCCATTGATTTTGGTCAAAAATGAAAATTCCAAAAGTGCCCCAATTTCTGCTTTAAACTTTAGGTACCATCCCAAAATGTATCACTGAGGTGATAGAAGTTGATTTCGGAGCATGGTTTTTGAACAGGAGCTTGGAATGTTTTGTGGAGTATGAGAAATTCCCTAAGCCCCAGACCCATTGATTTTGGTCAAAAATGAAAATTCCAAAAGTGCCCCAATTTCTGCTTTAAACTTTAGGTACCATCCCACAATGTATCACTGAGGTGATAGAAGTTGATTTCGGAGCATGGTTTTTGAACAGGAGCTTGGACTGTTTTGTGGCGAATGTAAAATTCCCTAAGCCCCGGACCCATCGATTTTGGTCAAAAATGAAAATTCCAAAAGTGCCCCAATTTCTGCATTACACTTTAGGTACCATCCCAAAATGTATCACTGTTGTGACAGAAGTTGATTTCGGACCATGATTTTTGAACAGGAGCTTAGAACGTTTTGTGGCATAGGAGAAATTCCCTAAGCCCTGGACCCATCAATTTTGGTCAAAAATGAAAATTTCAAAAGTGCCCCAATTTCTGCTTTACACTTTAGGTACCATCCCAAAATGTATCATTGAGGTGACAGAAGTTGTTTTCAGAGCATGATTTTTGAACAGGAGCTTGGAATGTTTTGTGGAGTATGAGAAATTCCCTAAGCCCCGGACCCATCGATTTTGGTCAAAAATGAAAATTCCAAAAGTGCCCCAATTCCTGCTTTAAACTTTAGGTAGCATCCCAAAATGTATCATTGAGGTGACAGAAGTTGTTTTCAGAGCATGATTTTTGAACAGGAGCTTGGACCGTTTTGTGGCGAATGAGAAATTCCCAAAGCCTCTGACCAATCCATTTTGGTCAAAAATTAAAATTCCCAAAGTGCCCCAATTTCTGCTTTAAACTTTAGGTACCTTCCCAAAATGTAACACTGAGGTGACAGAAGTTGATTTCGGAGCATGATTTTTGAACAGGAGCTTAGACCGTTTTGTGGCGTATGAGAAATTCCCTAAGCCCCGGACCCATCGATTTTGGTCAAAAATGAAAATTCCAAAAGTGCCCCAATTTCTGCTTTAAACTATCGGTACCATCCCAAAATGTATCACTGAGGTGACAGAAGTTGATTTCGGAGCATGATTTTTGAACAGGAGCTTGGACCGTTTTGTGGCATATGAGAAATTCCCTAAGCCCCGGACCCATCGATTATGGTCAAAAATGAGAATTGCAAAAGTGCCCCAACTTTTGCTTTACCCTTTAGGTACCATCCCAAAATGTATCACTGAGGTGACAGAAGTTGTTTTCGGACCATGATTTTTGAACAGGAGATAGGACCGTTTTGTGGCGAATGAGAAATTCCATAAGCCCCGGACCCATCAATTTTGGTCCAAAATGAAAATTCCAAAAGTGCCCCAATTTCTGCTTTAAACTATCGGTACCAGCCCAAAATGTATCATTGAGGTGACAGAAGTTGTTTTCAGAGCATGGTTATTGAACAGGAGCTTGGAATGTTTTGTGGAGTATGAGAAATTCCCTAAGCCCCGGACCCATTGATTTTGGTCAGAAATGAAAATTCCAAAAGTGCCCCAATTTCTGCTTTAAACTTTAGGTACCATCCCACAATGTATCACTGAGGTGATAGAAGTTGATTTCGGAGCATGGTTTTTGAACAGGAGCTTGGACTGTTTTGTGGCGTATGAGAAATTCCCTAAGCCCCGGACCCATCGATTATGGTCAAAAATGAAAATTCCAAAAGTGCCCCAATTTCTGCTTTAAACTTTAGGTACCATCCCAAAATGTATCACTGAGGTGACATAAGTTGTTTTCATACCATGATTTTTGAACAGGAGCTTGGACTGTTTTGTGGCGTATGAGAAATTCCCTAAGCCCCGGACCCATCGATTTTGGTCAAAAATGAAAATTCCAAAAGTGCCCCAATTTCTGCTTTAAACTTTAGGTACCAGCCCAAAATGTATCACTGAGGTGACAGAAGTTGATTTCGGAGCATGATTTTTGAACAGGAGCTTGGACCGTTTTGTGGCATATGAGAAATTCCATAAGCCCCGGACCCATCGATTTTGGTCAAAAATGAAAATTCCAAAAGTGCCCCAATTTCTGCTTTAAACTTTAGGTAGCATCCCAAAATGTATCATTGAGGTGACAGAAGTTGTTTTCAGAGCATTATTTTTGAACAGGAGCTTGGACCGTTTTGTGGCGAATGAGAAATACCCAAAGCCTCTGACCCATCCATTTTGGTCAAAAATTAAAATTCCCAAAGTGCCCCAATTTCTGCTTTAAACTTTAGGTACCATCCAAATATGTAACACTGAGGTGACAGAAGTTGATTTCGGAGCATGATTTTTGAACAGGAGCTTAGACCGTTTTGTGGAGTATGAGAAATTCCCTAAGCCCCGGACCCATCGATTTTGGTCAAAAATTAAAATTCCAAAAGTGCCCCAATTTCTTCTTTAAACTTTATGTACCATCCAAATATGTAACACTGAGGTGACAGAAGTTGATTTCGGAGCATGATTTTTGAACAGGAGCTTAGACCGTTTTGTGCCTTATGAGAAATTCCCTAAGCCCCGGACCCATCGATTTTGGTCAAAAATGAAAATTCCAAAAGTGCCCCAATTTCTGCTTTAAACTATCGGTACCATCCCAAAATGTATCACTGAGGTGACAGAAGTTGTTTTCGGACCATGATTTTTGAACAGGAGATTGGACCGTTTTGTGGCGAATGAGAAATTCCATAAGCCCCGGACCCATCAATTTTGGTCCAAAATGAAAATTCCAAAAGTGCCCCAATTTCTGCTTTAAACTATCGGTACCAGCCCAAAATGTATCATTGAGGTGACAGAAGTTGTTTTCAGAGCATGGTTTTTGAACAGGAGCTTGGAATGTTTTGTGGAGTATGAGAAATTCCCTAAGCCCCGGACCCATTGATTTTGGTCAAAAATGAAAATTCCAAAAGTGCCCCAATTTCTGCTTTAAACTTTAGGTACCAGCCCAAAATGTATCATTGAGGTGACAGAAGTTGTTTTCAGAGCATGATTTTTGAACAGGAGCTTGGACCGTTTTGTGGCGTATGAGAAATTCCATAAGCCTCGGACCCATCGATTTTGGTCAAAAATGAAAATTCCAAAAGTGCCCCAATTTCTGCTTTAAACTTTAGGTACCATCCCAAAATGTATCACTGAGGTGACAGAATTTGATTTCGGAGCATGGTTTTTGAACAGGAGTTTGGACTGTTTTGTGGAGTATGAAAAATTCCCTAAGCCCTGGACCCATCGATTTTGGTCAAAAATTAAAATTCCAAAAGTACCCCAATTTCTTCTTTAAACTTTATGTACCATCCAAATATGTAACACTGAGGTGACAGAAGTTGATTTCGGAGCATGATTTTTGAACAGGAGCTTGGACCGTTTTGTGGCATATGAGAAATTCCATAAGCCCCGGACCCATCGATTTTGGTCAAAAATGAAAATTCCAAAAGTGCCCCAATTTCTGCTTTAAACTTTAGGTAGCATCCCAAAATGTATCATTGAGGTGACAGAAGTTGTTTTCAGAGCATTATTTTTGAACAGGAGCTTGGACCGTTTTGTGGCGAATGAGAAATACCCAAAGCCTCTGACCCATCCATTTTGGTCAAAAATTAAAATTCCCAAAGTGCCCCAATTTCTGCTTTAAACTTTAGGTACCATCCCAAAATGTATCACTGAGGTCACAGAAGTTGATTTCGGAGCATGATTTTTGAACAGGAGCTTGGAATGTTTTGTGAAGTATGAGAAATTCCCTAAGCCCCGGACCCATCGATTTTGGTCAAAAATTAAAATTCCAAAAGTGCCCCAATTTCTTCTTTAAACTTTATGTACCATCCAAAAATGTAACACTGAGGTGACAGAAGTTGATTTCGGAGCATGATTTTTGAACAGGAGCTTAGACCGTTTTGTGGAGTATGAGAAATTCCCTAAGCCCCGGACCCATCGATTTTGGTCAACAATGAAAATTCCAAAAGTGCCCCAATTTCTGCTTTAATCTATCGGTACCATCCCAAAATGTATCACTGAGGTGACAGAAGTTGATTTCGGAGCATGATTTTTGAACAGGAGCTTGGACCGTTTTGTGGCGTATGAGAAATTCCCTAAGCCCCGAACCCATTGATTTTGGTCAAAAATGAAAATTCCAAAAGTGCCCCAATTTCTGCTTTAAACTTTAGGTACCATCCCAAAATGTATCACTGAGGTGATAGAAGTTGATTTCGGAGCATGGTTTTTGAACAGGAGCTTGGAATGTTTTGTGGAGTATGAGAAATTCCCTAAGCCCCAGACCCATTGATTTTGGTCAAAAATGAAAATTCCAAAAGTGCCCCAATTTCTGCTTTAAACTTTAGGTACCATCCCACAATGTATCACTGAGGTGATAGAAGTTGATTTCGGAGCATGGTTTTTGAACAGGAGCTTGGACTGTTTTGTGGCGTATGTAAAATTCCCTAAGCCCCGGACCCATCGATTTTGGTCAAAAATGAAAATTCCAAAAGTGCCCCAATTTCTGCATTACACTTTAGGTACCATCCCAAAATGTATCACTGTTGTGACAGAAGTTGATTTCGGACCATGATTTTTGAACAGGAGCTTAGAACGTTTTGTGGCATAGGAGAAATTCCCTAAGCCCTGGACCCATCAATTTTGGTCAAAAATGAAAATTTCAAAAGTGCCCCAATTTCTGCTTTACACTTTAGGTAGCATCCCAAAATGTATCATTGAGGTGACAGAAGTTGTTTTCAGAGCATGATTTTTGAACAGGAGCTTGGACCGTTTTGTGGCGAATGAGAAATTCCCAAAGCCTCTGACCAATCCATTTTGGTCAAAAATTAAAATTCCCAAAGTGCCCCAATTTCTGCTTTAAACTTTAGGTACCTTCCCAAAATGTAACAGTGAGGTGACAGAAGTTGATTTCGGAGCATGATTTTTGAACAGGAGCTTAGACCGTTTTGTGGCGTATGAGAAATTCCCTAAGCCCCGGACCCATCGATTTTGGTCAAAAATGAAAATTCCAAAAGTGCCCCAATTTCTGCTTTAAACTATCGGTACCATCCCAAAATGTATCACTGAGGTGACAGAAGTTGATTTCGGAGCATGATTTTTGAACAGGAGCTTGGACCGTTTTGTGGCATATGAGAAATTCCCTAAGCCCCGGACCCATCGATTATGGTCAAAAATGAGAATTGCAAAAGTGCCCCAACTTTTGCTTTACCCTTTAGGTACCATCCCAAAATGTATCACTGAGGTGACAGAAGTTGTTTTCGGACCATTATTTTTGAACAGGAGCTTGGACCGTTTTGTGGCGTATGAGAAATTCTATGAGCCCCGGACCCATCGATTTTGGTCAAAAATGAAAATTCCAAAAGAGCCCCAATTTCTGCTTTAAACTTTATATACCATCCAAATATGTAACACTGAGGTGACAGAAGTTGATTTCGGAGCATGGTTTTTGAACAGGAGCTTAGACCGTTTTGTGGCGTATGAGAAATTCCCTAAGCCCCGGCCGGACCCATCGATTTTGGTCAAAAATGAAAATTCCAAAAGTGCCCCAATTTCTGCTTTAAACTTTAGGTACCATCCCAAAATGTATCACTGAGGTGACAGAAGTTGTTTTCGGACCATTATTTTTGAACAGGAGCTTGGACTGTTTTGTGGAGTATGAGATATTCCCTAAGCCCCGGACCCATCAATTTTGGTCAAAAATGAAAATTCCAAAAGTGCCCCAATTTTTGCTTTACCCTTTAGGTACCATCCCAAAATGTATCACTGAGGTGACAGAAGTTGTTTTCGGACCTTGATTTTTGAATAGGAGATTGGACCGTTTTGTGGCGTATGAGAAATTCCATAAGACCCGGACCCATCGATTTTGGTCAAAAATGAAAATTCCAAAAGTGCCCCAATTCCTGCTTTAAACTATCGGTACCAGCCCAAAATGTATCATTGAGGTGACAGAAGTTGTTTTCAGAGCATGGTTTTTGAACAGGAGCTTGGAATGTTTTGTGGAGTATGAGAAATTCCCTAAGCCCCGGACCCATTGATTTTGGTCAAAAATGAAAATTCCAAAAGTGCCCCAATTTCTGCTTTAAACTTTAGGTACCATCCCAAAATCTATCTCTGAGGTGACAGAAATTGTTTTCGGACCATAATTTTTGAACAGGAGCTTGGACCGTTTTGTGGCATATGAGAAATTCCCTAAGCCCCGGACCCATCGATTTTGGTCAAAAATGAAAATTCCAAAAGTGCCCCAATTTCTGCTTTACACTTTAGGTACCATCCCAAAATGTATCACTGTTATGACAGAAGTTGTTTTCGGACCATGATTTTTGAACAGAAGCTTGGACCGTTTTGTGGCGTATGTAAAATTCCCTAAGCCCCGGACCCATCGATTTTGGTCAAAAATGAAAATTCCAAAAGTGCCCCAATTTCTGCTTTACACTTTAGGTACCATCCCAAAATGTATCACTGAGGTGACAGAAGTTGTTTTCGGACCATTATTTTTGAACCGGAGCTTGGACCGTTTTGTGGCGTATGAGAAATTCCATGAGCCCCGGACCCATCGATTTTGGTCAAAAATGAAAATTCCAAAAGTGCCCCAATTTCTGCTTTAAACTTTAGGTACCATCCCAAAATGTATCACTGAGGTGACAGAAATTGATTTCGGAGCATGTTTTTTTAACAGGAGCTTGGACTGTTTTGTGGCGCATGAGAAATTCCCTAAGCCCCGGACCCATCGATTTTGGTCAAAAATGAAAATTCCAAAAGTGCCCCAATTTCTGCTTTAAACTTTAGGTAGCATCCCAAAATGTATCATTGAGGTGACAGAAGTTGTTTTCAGAGCATGATTTTTGAACAGGAGCTTGGACCGTTTTGTGGCGAATGAGAAATTCCCAAAGCCTCTGACCCAACCATTTTGGTCAAAAATTAAAATTCCCAAAGTGCCCCAATTTCTGCTTTAAACTTTAGGTACCATCCCAAAATGTATCACTGAGGTCACAGAAGTTGATTTCGGAGCATGATTTTTGAACAGGAGCTTGGAATGTTTTGTGGAGTATGAGAAATTCCCTAAGCCCCGAACCCATTGATTTTGGTAAAAAATGAAAATTCCAAAAGTGCCCCAATTTCTGCTTTAAACTTTAGGTACCATCCCAAAATGTATCACTGAGGTGACAGAATTTGATTTCGGAGCATGGTTTTTGAACAGGAGCTTGGACTGTTTTGTGGAGTATGAGAAATTCCCTAAGCCCTGGACCCATCGATTTTGGTCAAAAGTTAAAATTCCAAAAGTGCCCCAATTTCTTCTTTAAACTTTATGTACCATCCAATTATGTAACACTGAGGTGACAGAAGTTGATTTCGGAGCATGATTTTTGAACAGGAGCTTAGACCGTTTTGTGGCGTATGAGAAATTCCCTAAGCCCCGGACCCATCGATTTTGGTCAAAAATGAAAATTCCAAAAGTGCCCCAATTTCTGCTTTAAACTATCGGTACCATCCTAAAATGTATCACTGAGGTGACAGAAGTTGATTTCGGAGCATGATTTTTGAACAGGAGCTTGGACCGTTTTGTGGCATATGAGAAATTCCCTAAGCCCCGGACCCATCGATTATGGTCAAAAATGAGATTTGCAAAAGTGCCCCAATTTTTGCTTTACCCTTTAGGTACCATCCCAAAATGTATCACTGAGGTGACAGAAGTTGTTTTCGGACCATGATTTTTAACAGGAGATTGGACCGTTTTGTGGCGAATGAGAAATTCCATAAGCCCCGGACCCATCAATTTTGGTCCAAAATGAAAATTCCAAAAGTGCCCCAATTTCTGCTTTAAACTATCGGTACCAGCCCAAAATGTATCATTGAGGTGACAGAAGTTGTTTTCGGACCATTATTTTTGAACAGGAGCTTGGACTGTTTTGTGGAGTATGAGAAATTCCCTAAGCCCCGAACCCATTGATTTTGGTCAAAAATGAAAATTCCAAAAGTGCCCCAATTTCTGCTTTAAACTTTAGGTACCATCCCACAATGTATCACTGAGGTGATAGAAGTTGTTTTCGGAGCATGGTTTTTGAACAGGAGCTTGGACTGTTTTGTGGAGTATGAGAAATTCCCTAAGCCCCGGACCCATCGATTTTGGTCAAAAATGAAAATTCCAAAAGATCCCCAATTTCTGCTTTAAACTTTAGGTACCATCCCAAAATGTATCACTAAGGTGACAGAAGTTGATTTCGGACCATGACTTTTGAACAGGAGCTTAGAACGTTTTGTGGCATAGGAGAAATTCCCTAAGCCCTGGACCCATCAATTTTGGTCAAAAATGAAAATTCAAAAAGTGCCCCAATTTCTGCTTTACACTTTTGGTACCATCCCAAAATGTATCACTGAGGTGACAGAAGTTGTTTTTGGACCATTATTTTTGAACAGGAGCTTGGACCGTTTTGTGGCGTATGAGAAATTCCATGAGCCCCGGACCCATCGATTTTGGTCAAAAATGAAAATTCCAAAAGTGCCCCAATTTCTGCTTTAAACTTTAGGTACCATCCCAAAATGTATCACTGAGGTCACAGAAGTTGATTTCGGAGCATGATTTTTGAACAGGAGCTTGGAATGTTTTGTGGAGTATGAGAAATTCCCTAAGCCCCGAACCCATTGATTTTGGTCAAAAATGAAAATTCCAAAAGTGCCCCAATTTCTGCTTTAAACTATCGGTACCATCCTAAAATGTATCACTGAGGTGACAGAAGTTGAATTCGGAGCATGATTTTTGAACAGGAGCTTAGACCGTTTTGTGGCGTATGAGAAATTCCCTAAGCCCCGGACCCATCGATTTTGGTCAAAAATGAAAATTCCAAAAGTGCCCCAATTTCTGCTTTAAACTATCGGTACCATCCTAAAATGTATCACTGAGGTGACAGAAGTTGATTTCGGAGCATGATTTTTGAACAGGAGCTTGGACCGTTTTGTGGCATATGAGAAATTCCCTAAGCCCCGGAATCATCGATTATGGTCAAAAATGAGAATTGCAAAAGTGCCCCAATTTTTGCTTTACCCTTTAGGTACCATCCCAAAATGTATCACTGTTGTGACAGAAGTTGATTTCGGACCATGATTTTTGAACAGGAGCTTAGAACGTTTTGTGGCATAGGAGAAATTCCCTAAGCCCTGGACCCATCAATTTTGGTCAAAAATGAAAATTCCAAAAGTGCCCCAATTTCTGCTTTACACTTTAGGTACCATCCCAAAATGTATCACTGAGGTGACAGAAGTTGTTTTCGGACCATTATTTTTGAACAGGAGCTTGGACCGTTTTGTGGCGTATGAGAAATTCCATGAGCCCCGGACCCATCAATTTTGGTCAAAAATGAAAATTCCAAAAGTGCCCCAATTTCTGCTTTAAACTTTAGGTACCATCCCAAAATGTATCACTGAGGGGACAGAAATTGATTTCGGAGCATGTTTTTTTAACAGGAGCTTGGACTGTTTTGTGGTGCATGAGAAATTCCCTAAGCCCCGGACCCATCGATTTTGGTCAAAAATGAAAATTCCAAAAGTGCCCCAATTTCTGCTTTAAACTTTAGGTAGCATCCCAAAATGCATCATTGAGGTGACAGAAGTTGTTTTCAGAGCATGATTTTTGAACAGGAGCTTGGACCGTTTTGTGGCGAATGAGAAATTCCCAAAGCCTCTGACCCATCCATTTTGGTCAAAAATGAAAATTCCCAAAGTGCCCCAATTTCTGCTTTAAACTTTAGGTACCATCCCAAAATGTATCACTGAGGTCACAGAAGTTGATTTCGGAGCATGATTTTTGAACAGGAGCTTGGAATGTTTTGTGGAGTATGAGAAATTCCCTAAGCCCCGAACCCATTGATTTTGGTCAAAAATGAAAATTCCAAAAGTGCCCAAATTTCTGCTTTAAACTATCGGTACCATCCCAAAATGTATCACTGAGGTGACAGAAGTTGATTTTGGAGCATGATTTTTGAACAGGAGCTTGGACCGTTTTGTGGCATATGAGAAATTCCCTAAGCCCCGGACCCATCGATTATGGTCAAAAATGAGAATTGCAAAAGTGCCCCAATTTTTGCTTTACCCTTTAGGTACCATCCCAAAATGTATCACTGAGGTGACAGAAGTTGTTTTCAGACCATGATTTTTGAACAGGAGATTGGACCGTTTTGTGGCGAATGAGAAATTCCATAAGCCCCGGACCCATCAATTTTGGTCCAAAATGAAAATTCCAAAAGTGCCCCAATTTCTGCTTTAAACTATCGGTACCAGCCCAAAATGTATCATTGAGGTGACAGAAGTTGTTTTCAGAGCATGGTTTTTGAACAGGAGCTTGGAATGTTTTGTGGAGTATGAGAAATTCCCTAAGCCCCGGACCCATTGATTTTGGTCAAAAATGAAAATTCCAAAAGTGCCCCAATTTCTGCTTTAAACTTTAGGTACCATCCCACAATGTATCACTGAGGTGATAGAAGTTGATTTCATACCATGATTTTTGAACAGGAGCTTGGACCGTTTTGTGGCATATGAGAAATTCCATAAGCCCCGGACCCATCGATTTTGGTCATAAATGAAAACTCCAAAAGTGCCCAATTTCTACTTTAAAATTTAGGTAGCATCCCAAAATGTATCATTGAGGTGACAGAAGTTGTTTTCAGAGCATGATTTTTGAACAGGAGCTTGGACCGTTTTGTGGCGTATGAGAAATTCCATAAGCCTCGGACCCATCGATTTTGGTCAAAAATGAAAATTCCAAAAGTGCCCCAATTTCTGCTTTAAACTTTAGGTACCATCCCAAAATGTATCACTGAGGTGACATAAGTTGTTTTCATACCATGATTTTTGAACAGGAGCTTGGACCGTTTTGTGGCATATGAGAAATTCCATAAGCCCCGGACCCATCGATTTTGGTCAAAAATGAAAACTCCAAAAGTGCCCCAATTTCTACTTTAAAATTTAGGCAGCATCCCAAAATGTATCATTGAGGTGACAGAAGTTGTTTTCAGAGCATGATTTTTGAACAGGAGCTTGGACCGTTTTGTGGCGTATGAGAAATTCCATAAGCCTCGGACCCATCGATTTTGGTCAAAAATGAAAATTCCAAAAGTGCCCCAATTTCTGCTTTAAACTTTAGGTACCATCCCAAAATGTATCACTGAGGTGACAGAATTTGATTTCGGAGCATGGTTTTTGAACAGGAGCTTGGACTGTTTTGTGGAGTATGATAAATTCCCTAAGCCCTGGACCCATCGATTTTGGTCAAAAATTAAAATTACAAAAGTGCCCCAATTTCTTCTTTAAACTTTATGTACAATCCAAATATGTAACACTGAGGTGACAGAAGTTAATTTCGGAGCATGATTTTTGAACAGGAGCTTGGACCGTTTTGTGGCGTATGAGAAATTCCCTAAGCTCCGGACCCATCGATTTTGGTCAAAAATGAAAATTCCAAAAGTGCCCCAATTTCTGCTTTACCCTTTAGGTACCATCCCAAAATGTATCACTGAGGTGACAGAAGTTGTTTTCGGACCATGATTTTTGAACAGGAGATTGGACCGTTTTGTGGCGAATGAGAAATTCCATAAGCCCCGGACCCATCAATTTTGGTCAAAAATGAAAATTCCAAAAGTGCCCCAATTTCTGCTTTAAACTTTAGGTACCATCCCAAAATGTATCACTGAGGTGACATAAGTTGTTTTCATACCATGATTTTTGAACAGGAGCTTGGACTGTTTTGTGGCGTATGAGAAATTCCCTAAGCCCCGGACCCATCGATTTTGGTCAAAAATTAAAATTCCAAAAGTGCCCCAATTTCTGCTTTAAACTTTAGGTACCAGCCCAAAATGTATCACTGAGGTGACAGAAGTTGATTTCGGAGCATGATTTTTGAACAGGAGCTTGGACCGTTTTGTGGCATATGAGAAATTCCATAAGCCCCGGACCCATCGATTTTGGTCAAAAATGAAAATTCCAAAAGTGCCCCAATTTCTGCTTTAAACGTTAGGTAGCATCCCAAAATGTATCATTGAGGTGACAGAAGTTGTTTTCAGAGCATGATTTTTGAACAGGAGCTTGGACCGTTTTGTGGCGTATGAGAAATTCCATAAGCCTCGGACCCATCGATTTTGGTCAAAAATGAAAATTCCAAAAGTGCCCCAATTTCTGCTTTAAACTTTAGGTACCATCCCAAAATGTATCACTGAGGTGACAGAATTTGATTTCGGAGCATGGTTTTTGAACAGGAGTTTGGACTGTTTTGTGGAGTATGAAAAATTCCCTAAGCCCTGGACCCATCGATTTTGGTCAAAAATTAAAATTCCAAAAGTACCCCAATTTCTTCTTTAAACTTTATGTACCATCCAAATATGTAACACTGAGGTGACAGAAGTTGATTTCGGAGCATGATTTTTGAACAGGAGCTTGGACCGTTTTGTGGCATATGAGAAATTCCATAAGCCCCGGACCCATCGATTTTGGTCAAAAATGAAAATTCCAAAAGTGCCCCAATTTCTGCTTTAAACTTTAGGTAGCATCCCAAAATGTATCATTGAGGTGACAGAAGTTGTTTTCAGAGCATTATTTTTGAACAGGAGCTTGGACCGTTTTGTGGCGAATGAGAAATACCCAAAGCCTCTGACCCATCCATTTTGGTCAAAAATTAAAATTCCCAAAGTGCCCCAATTTCTGCTTTAAACTTTAGGTACCATCCCAAAATGTATCACTGAGGTCACAGAAGTTGATTTCGGAGCATGATTTTTGAACAGGAGCTTGGAATGTTTTGTGAAGTATGAGAAATTCCCTAAGCCCCGGACCCATCGATTTTGGTCAAAAATTAAAATTCCAAAAGTGCCCCAATTTCTTCTTTAAACTTTATGTACCATCCAAAAATGTAACACTGAGGTGACAGAAGTTGATTTCGGAGCATGATTTTTGAACAGGAGCTTAGACCGTTTTGTGGAGTATGAGAAATTCCCTAAGCCCCGGACCCATCGATTTTGGTCAACAATGAAAATTCCAAAAGTGCCCCAATTTCTGCTTTAATCTATCGGTACCATCCCAAAATGTATCACTGAGGTGACAGAAGTTGATTTCGGAGCATGATTTTTGAACAGGAGCTTGGACCGTTTTGTGGCGTATGAGAAATTCCCTAAGCCCCGAACCCATTGATTTTGGTCAAAAATGAAAATTCCAAAAGTGCCCCAATTTCTGCTTTAAACTTTAGGTACCATCCCAAAATGTATCACTGAGGTGATAGAAGTTGATTTCGGAGCATGGTTTTTGAACAGGAGCTTGGAATGTTTTGTGGAGTATGAGAAATTCCCTAAGCCCCAGACCCATTGATTTTGGTCAAAAATGAAAATTCCAAAAGTGCCCCAATTTCTGCTTTAAACTTTAGGTACCATCCCACAATGTATCACTGAGGTGATAGAAGTTGATTTCGGAGCATGGTTTTTGAACAGGAGCTTGGACTGTTTTGTGGCGTATGTAAAATTCCCTAAGCCCCGGACCCATCGATTTTGGTCAAAAATGAAAATTCCAAAAGTGCCCCAATTTCTGCATTACACTTTAGGTACCATCCCAAAATGTATCACTGTTGTGACAGAAGTTGATTTCGGACCATGATTTTTGAACAGGAGCTTAGAACGTTTTGTGGCATAGGAGAAATTCCCTAAGCCCTGGACCCATCAATTTTGGTCAAAAATGAAAATTTCAAAAGTGCCCCAATTTCTGCTTTACACTTTAGGTAGCATCCCAAAATGTATCATTGAGGTGACAGAAGTTGTTTTCAGAGCATGATTTTTGAACAGGAGCTTGGACCGTTTTGTGGCGAATGAGAAATTCCCAAAGCCTCTGACCAATCCATTTTGGTCAAAAATTAAAATTCCCAAAGTGCCCCAATTTCTGCTTTAAACTTTAGGTACCTTCCCAAAATGTAACAGTGAGGTGACAGAAGTTGATTTCGGAGCATGATTTTTGAACAGGAGCTTAGACCGTTTTGTGGCGTATGAGAAATTCCCTAAGCCCCGGACCCATCGATTTTGGTCAAAAATGAAAATTCCAAAAGTGCCCCAATTTCTGCTTTAAACTATCGGTACCATCCCAAAATGTATCACTGAGGTGACAGAAGTTGATTTCGGAGCATGATTTTTGAACAGGAGCTTGGACCGTTTTGTGGCATATGAGAAATTCCCTAAGCCCCGGACCCATCGATTATGGTCAAAAATGAGAATTGCAAAAGTGCCCCAACTTTTGCTTTACCCTTTAGGTACCATCCCAAAATGTATCACTGAGGTGACAGAAGTTGTTTTCGGACCATTATTTTTGAACAGGAGCTTGGACCGTTTTGTGGCGTATGAGAAATTCTATGAGCCCCGGACCCATCGATTTTGGTCAAAAATGAAAATTCCAAAAGAGCCCCAATTTCTGCTTTAAACTTTATATACCATCCAAATATGTAACACTGAGGTGACAGAAGTTGATTTCGGAGCATGGTTTTTGAACAGGAGCTTAGACCGTTTTGTGGCGTATGAGAAATTCCCTAAGCCCCGGCCGGACCCATCGATTTTGGTCAAAAATGAAAATTCCAAAAGTGCCCCAATTTCTGCTTTAAACTTTAGGTACCATCCCAAAATGTATCACTGAGGTGACAGAAGTTGTTTTCGGACCATTATTTTTGAACAGGAGCTTGGACTGTTTTGTGGAGTATGAGATATTCCCTAAGCCCCGGACCCATCAATTTTGGTCAAAAATGAAAATTCCAAAAGTGCCCCAATTTTTGCTTTACCCTTTAGGTACCATCCCAAAATGTATCACTGAGGTGACAGAAGTTGTTTTCGGACCTTGATTTTTGAATAGGAGATTGGACCGTTTTGTGGCGTATGAGAAATTCCATAAGACCCGGACCCATCGATTTTGGTCAAAAATGAAAATTCCAAAAGTGCCCCAATTCCTGCTTTAAACTATCGGTACCAGCCCAAAATGTATCATTGAGGTGACAGAAGTTGTTTTCAGAGCATGGTTTTTGAACAGGAGCTTGGAATGTTTTGTGGAGTATGAGAAATTCCCTAAGCCCCGGACCCATTGATTTTGGTCAAAAATGAAAATTCCAAAAGTGCCCCAATTTCTGCTTTAAACTTTAGGTACCATCCCAAAATCTATCTCTGAGGTGACAGAAATTGTTTTCGGACCATAATTTTTGAACAGGAGCTTGGACCGTTTTGTGGCATATGAGAAATTCCCTAAGCCCCGGACCCATCGATTTTGGTCAAAAATGAAAATTCCAAAAGTGCCCCAATTTCTGCTTTACACTTTAGGTACCATCCCAAAATGTATCACTGTTATGACAGAAGTTGTTTTCGGACCATGATTTTTGAACAGAAGCTTGGACCGTTTTGTGGCGTATGTAAAATTCCCTAAGCCCCGGACCCATCGATTTTGGTCAAAAATGAAAATTCCAAAAGTGCCCCAATTTCTGCTTTACACTTTAGGTACCATCCCAAAATGTATCACTGAGGTGACAGAAGTTGTTTTCGGACCATTATTTTTGAACCGGAGCTTGGACCGTTTTGTGGCGTATGAGAAATTCCATGAGCCCCGGACCCATCGATTTTGGTCAAAAATGAAAATTCCAAAAGTGCCCCAATTTCTGCTTTAAACTTTAGGTACCATCCCAAAATGTATCACTGAGGTGACAGAAATTGATTTCGGAGCATGTTTTTTTAACAGGAGCTTGGACTGTTTTGTGGCGCATGAGAAATTCCCTAAGCCCCGGACCCATCGATTTTGGTCAAAAATGAAAATTCCAAAAGTGCCCCAATTTCTGCTTTAAACTTTAGGTAGCATCCCAAAATGTATCATTGAGGTGACAGAAGTTGTTTTCAGAGCATGATTTTTGAACAGGAGCTTGGACCGTTTTGTGGCGAATGAGAAATTCCCAAAGCCTCTGACCCAACCATTTTGGTCAAAAATTAAAATTCCCAAAGTGCCCCAATTTCTGCTTTAAACTTTAGGTACCATCCCAAAATGTATCACTGAGGTCACAGAAGTTGATTTCGGAGCATGATTTTTGAACAGGAGCTTGGAATGTTTTGTGGAGTATGAGAAATTCCCTAAGCCCCGAACCCATTGATTTTGGTAAAAAATGAAAATTCCAAAAGTGCCCCAATTTCTGCTTTAAACTTTAGGTACCATCCCAAAATGTATCACTGAGGTGACAGAATTTGATTTCGGAGCATGGTTTTTGAACAGGAGCTTGGACTGTTTTGTGGAGTATGAGAAATTCCCTAAGCCCTGGACCCATCGATTTTGGTCAAAAGTTAAAATTCCAAAAGTGCCCCAATTTCTTCTTTAAACTTTATGTACCATCCAATTATGTAACACTGAGGTGACAGAAGTTGATTTCGGAGCATGATTTTTGAACAGGAGCTTAGACCGTTTTGTGGCGTATGAGAAATTCCCTAAGCCCCGGACCCATCGATTTTGGTCAAAAATGAAAATTCCAAAAGTGCCCCAATTTCTGCTTTAAACTATCGGTACCATCCTAAAATGTATCACTGAGGTGACAGAAGTTGATTTCGGAGCATGATTTTTGAACAGGAGCTTGGACCGTTTTGTGGCATATGAGAAATTCCCTAAGCCCCGGACCCATCGATTATGGTCAAAAATGAGATTTGCAAAAGTGCCCCAATTTTTGCTTTACCCTTTAGGTACCATCCCAAAATGTATCACTGAGGTGACAGAAGTTGTTTTCGGACCATGATTTTTAACAGGAGATTGGACCGTTTTGTGGCGAATGAGAAATTCCATAAGCCCCGGACCCATCAATTTTGGTCCAAAATGAAAATTCCAAAAGTGCCCCAATTTCTGCTTTAAACTATCGGTACCAGCCCAAAATGTATCATTGAGGTGACAGAAGTTGTTTTCGGACCATTATTTTTGAACAGGAGCTTGGACTGTTTTGTGGAGTATGAGAAATTCCCTAAGCCCCGAACCCATTGATTTTGGTCAAAAATGAAAATTCCAAAAGTGCCCCAATTTCTGCTTTAAACTTTAGGTACCATCCCACAATGTATCACTGAGGTGATAGAAGTTGTTTTCGGAGCATGGTTTTTGAACAGGAGCTTGGACTGTTTTGTGGAGTATGAGAAATTCCCTAAGCCCCGGACCCATCGATTTTGGTCAAAAATGAAAATTCCAAAAGATCCCCAATTTCTGCTTTAAACTTTAGGTACCATCCCAAAATGTATCACTAAGGTGACAGAAGTTGATTTCGGACCATGACTTTTGAACAGGAGCTTAGAACGTTTTGTGGCATAGGAGAAATTCCCTAAGCCCTGGACCCATCAATTTTGGTCAAAAATGAAAATTCAAAAAGTGCCCCAATTTCTGCTTTACACTTTTGGTACCATCCCAAAATGTATCACTGAGGTGACAGAAGTTGTTTTTGGACCATTATTTTTGAACAGGAGCTTGGACCGTTTTGTGGCGTATGAGAAATTCCATGAGCCCCGGACCCATCGATTTTGGTCAAAAATGAAAATTCCAAAAGTGCCCCAATTTCTGCTTTAAACTTTAGGTACCATCCCAAAATGTATCACTGAGGTCACAGAAGTTGATTTCGGAGCATGATTTTTGAACAGGAGCTTGGAATGTTTTGTGGAGTATGAGAAATTCCCTAAGCCCCGAACCCATTGATTTTGGTCAAAAATGAAAATTCCAAAAGTGCCCCAATTTCTGCTTTAAACTATCGGTACCATCCTAAAATGTATCACTGAGGTGACAGAAGTTGAATTCGGAGCATGATTTTTGAACAGGAGCTTAGACCGTTTTGTGGCGTATGAGAAATTCCCTAAGCCCCGGACCCATCGATTTTGGTCAAAAATGAAAATTCCAAAAGTGCCCCAATTTCTGCTTTAAACTATCGGTACCATCCTAAAATGTATCACTGAGGTGACAGAAGTTGATTTCGGAGCATGATTTTTGAACAGGAGCTTGGACCGTTTTGTGGCATATGAGAAATTCCCTAAGCCCCGGAATCATCGATTATGGTCAAAAATGAGAATTGCAAAAGTGCCCCAATTTTTGCTTTACCCTTTAGGTACCATCCCAAAATGTATCACTGTTGTGACAGAAGTTGATTTCGGACCATGATTTTTGAACAGGAGCTTAGAACGTTTTGTGGCATAGGAGAAATTCCCTAAGCCCTGGACCCATCAATTTTGGTCAAAAATGAAAATTCCAAAAGTGCCCCAATTTCTGCTTTACACTTTAGGTACCATCCCAAAATGTATCACTGAGGTGACAGAAGTTGTTTTCGGACCATTATTTTTGAACAGGAGCTTGGACCGTTTTGTGGCGTATGAGAAATTCCATGAGCCCCGGACCCATCAATTTTGGTCAAAAATGAAAATTCCAAAAGTGCCCCAATTTCTGCTTTAAACTTTAGGTACCATCCCAAAATGTATCACTGAGGGGACAGAAATTGATTTCGGAGCATGTTTTTTTAACAGGAGCTTGGACTGTTTTGTGGTGCATGAGAAATTCCCTAAGCCCCGGACCCATCGATTTTGGTCAAAAATGAAAATTCCAAAAGTGCCCCAATTTCTGCTTTAAACTTTAGGTAGCATCCCAAAATGCATCATTGAGGTGACAGAAGTTGTTTTCAGAGCATGATTTTTGAACAGGAGCTTGGACCGTTTTGTGGCGAATGAGAAATTCCCAAAGCCTCTGACCCATCCATTTTGGTCAAAAATGAAAATTCCCAAAGTGCCCCAATTTCTGCTTTAAACTTTAGGTACCATCCCAAAATGTATCACTGAGGTCACAGAAGTTGATTTCGGAGCATGATTTTTGAACAGGAGCTTGGAATGTTTTGTGGAGTATGAGAAATTCCCTAAGCCCCGAACCCATTGATTTTGGTCAAAAATGAAAATTCCAAAAGTGCCCAAATTTCTGCTTTAAACTATCGGTACCATCCCAAAATGTATCACTGAGGTGACAGAAGTTGATTTTGGAGCATGATTTTTGAACAGGAGCTTGGACCGTTTTGTGGCATATGAGAAATTCCCTAAGCCCCGGACCCATCGATTATGGTCAAAAATGAGAATTGCAAAAGTGCCCCAATTTTTGCTTTACCCTTTAGGTACCATCCCAAAATGTATCACTGAGGTGACAGAAGTTGTTTTCAGACCATGATTTTTGAACAGGAGATTGGACCGTTTTGTGGCGAATGAGAAATTCCATAAGCCCCGGACCCATCAATTTTGGTCCAAAATGAAAATTCCAAAAGTGCCCCAATTTCTGCTTTAAACTATCGGTACCAGCCCAAAATGTATCATTGAGGTGACAGAAGTTGTTTTCAGAGCATGGTTTTTGAACAGGAGCTTGGAATGTTTTGTGGAGTATGAGAAATTCCCTAAGCCCCGGACCCATTGATTTTGGTCAAAAATGAAAATTCCAAAAGTGCCCCAATTTCTGCTTTAAACTTTAGGTACCATCCCACAATGTATCACTGAGGTGATAGAAGTTGATTTCATACCATGATTTTTGAACAGGAGCTTGGACCGTTTTGTGGCATATGAGAAATTCCATAAGCCCCGGACCCATCGATTTTGGTCATAAATGAAAACTCCAAAAGTGCCCAATTTCTACTTTAAAATTTAGGTAGCATCCCAAAATGTATCATTGAGGTGACAGAAGTTGTTTTCAGAGCATGATTTTTGAACAGGAGCTTGGACCGTTTTGTGGCGTATGAGAAATTCCATAAGCCTCGGACCCATCGATTTTGGTCAAAAATGAAAATTCCAAAAGTGCCCCAATTTCTGCTTTAAACTTTAGGTACCATCCCAAAATGTATCACTGAGGTGACATAAGTTGTTTTCATACCATGATTTTTGAACAGGAGCTTGGACCGTTTTGTGGCATATGAGAAATTCCATAAGCCCCGGACCCATCGATTTTGGTCAAAAATGAAAACTCCAAAAGTGCCCCAATTTCTACTTTAAAATTTAGGCAGCATCCCAAAATGTATCATTGAGGTGACAGAAGTTGTTTTCAGAGCATGATTTTTGAACAGGAGCTTGGACCGTTTTGTGGCGTATGAGAAATTCCATAAGCCTCGGACCCATCGATTTTGGTCAAAAATGAAAATTCCAAAAGTGCCCCAATTTCTGCTTTAAACTTTAGGTACCATCCCAAAATGTATCACTGAGGTGACAGAATTTGATTTCGGAGCATGGTTTTTGAACAGGAGCTTGGACTGTTTTGTGGAGTATGATAAATTCCCTAAGCCCTGGACCCATCGATTTTGGTCAAAAATTAAAATTACAAAAGTGCCCCAATTTCTTCTTTAAACTTTATGTACAATCCAAATATGTAACACTGAGGTGACAGAAGTTAATTTCGGAGCATGATTTTTGAACAGGAGCTTGGACCGTTTTGTGGCGTATGAGAAATTCCCTAAGCTCCGGACCCATCGATTTTGGTCAAAAATGAAAATTCCAAAAGTGCCCCAATTTCTGCTTTACCCTTTAGGTACCATCCCAAAATGTATCACTGAGGTGACAGAAGTTGTTTTCGGACCATGATTTTTGAACAGGAGATTGGACCGTTTTGTGGCGAATGAGAAATTCCATAAGCCCCGGACCCATCAATTTTGGTCAAAAATGAAAATTCCAAAAGTGCCCCAATTTCTGCTTTAAACTTTAGGTACCATCCCAAAATGTATCACTGAGGTGACATAAGTTGTTTTCATACCATGATTTTTGAACAGGAGCTTGGACTGTTTTGTGGCGTATGAGAAATTCCCTAAGCCCCGGACCCATCGATTTTGGTCAAAAATTAAAATTCCAAAAGTGCCCCAATTTCTGCTTTAAACTTTAGGTACCAGCCCAAAATGTATCACTGAGGTGACAGAAGTTGATTTCGGAGCATGATTTTTGAACAGGAGCTTGGACCGTTTTGTGGCATATGAGAAATTCCATAAGCCCCGGACCCATCGATTTTGGTCAAAAATGAAAATTCCAAAAGTGCCCCAATTTCTGCTTTAAACGTTAGGTAGCATCCCAAAATGTATCATTGAGGTGACAGAAGTTGTTTTCAGAGCATGATTTTTGAACAGGAGCTTGGACCGTTTTGTGGCGTATGAGAAATTCCATAAGCCCCGAACCCATCGATTTTGGTCAAAAATGAAAATTCCAAAAGTGCCCCAATTTCTGCTTTAAACTATCGGTACCAGCCCAAAATGTATCACTGAGGTGACAGAAGTTGATTTCGGAGCATAATTTTTGAACAGGAGCTTGAACCGTTTTGTGGCGTATGAGAAATTCTATGAGCCCCGGACCCATCGATTTTGGTCAAAAATGAAAATTCCAAAAGAGCCCCAATTTCTGCTTTAAACTTTATATACCATCCAAATATGTAACACTGAGGTGACAGAAGTTGATTTCGGAGCATGGTTTTTGAACAGGAGCTTAGACCGTTTTGTGGCGTATGAGAAATTCCCTAAGCCCCGGCCGGACCCATCGATTTTGGTCAAAAATGAAAATTCCAAAAGTGCCCCAATTTCTGCTTTAAACTTTAGGTACCATCCCAAAATGTATCACTGAGGTGACAGAAGTTGTTTTCGGACCATTATTTTTGAACAGGAGCTTGGACTGTTTTGTGGAGTATGAGAAATTCCCTAAGCCCCGGACCCATCGATTATGGTCAAAAATGAGAATTGCAAAAGTGCCCCAATTTTTTCTTTACCCTTTAGGTACCATCCCAAAATGTATCACTGAGGTGACAGAAGTTGTTTTCGGACCTTGATTTTTGAACAGGAGATTGGACCGTTTTGTGGCGTATGAGAAATTCCATAAGACCCGGACCCATCGATTTTGGTCAAAAATGAAAATTCCAAAAGTGCCCCAATTTCTGCTTTAAACTATCGGTACCAGCCCAAAATGTATCATTGAGGTGACAGAAGTTGTTTTCAGAGCATGGTTTTTGAACAGGAGCTTGGAATGTTTTGTGGAGTATGAGAAATTCCCTAAGCCCCGGACCCATTGATTTTGGTCAAAAATGAAAATTCCAAAAGTGCCCCAATTTCTGCTTTAAACTTTAGGTACCATCCCAAAATCTATCTCTGAGGTGACAGAAATTGTTTTCGGACCATAATTTTTGAACAGGAGCTTGGAACGTTTTGTGGCATATGAGAAATTCCCTAAGCCCCGGACCCATCGATTTTGGTCAAAAAAAGAAAATTCCAAAAGTGCCCCAATTTCTGCTTTACACTTTAGGTACCATCCCAAAATGTATCACTGTTATGACAGAAGTTGTTTTCGGACCATGATTTTTGAACAGAAGCTTGGACCGTTTTGTGGCGTATGTAAAATTCCCTAAGCCCCAGACCCATCGATTTTGGTCAAAAATGAAAATTCCAAAAGTGCCCCAATTTCTGCTTTACACTTTAGGTACCATCCCAAAATGTATCACTGAGGTGACAGAAGTTGTTTTCGGACCATTATTTTTGAACAGGAGCTTGGACCGTTTTGTGGCGTATGAGAAATTCCATGAGCCCCGGACCCATCGATTTTGGTCAAAAATGAAAATTCCAAAAGTGCCCCAATTTCTGCTTTAAACTTTAGGTACCATCCCAAAATGTATCACTGAGGGGACAGAAATTGATTTCGGAACATGTTTTTTTAACAGGAGCTTGGACTGTTTTGTGGCGCATGAGAAATTCCCTAAGCCCTGGACCCATCGATTTTGGTCAAAAATGAAAATTCCAAAAGTGCCCCAATTTCTGCTTTAAACTTTAGGTACCATCCCAAAATGTATCACTGAGGTCACAGAAGTTGATTTCGGAGCATGATTTTTGAACAGGAGCTTGGAATGTTTTGTGGAGTATGAGAAATTCCCTAAGCCCCGAACCCATTGATTTTGGTCAAAAATGAAAATTCCAAAAGTGCCCCAATTTCTGCTTTAAACTATCGGTACCATCCTAAAATGTATCACTGAGGTGACAGAAGTTGAATTCGGAGCATGATTTTTGAACAGGAGCTTAGACCGTTTTGTGGCGTATGAGAAATTCCCTAAGCCCCGGACCCATCGATTTTGGTCAAAAATGAAAATTCCAAAAGTGCCCCAATTTCTGCTTTAAACTATCGGTACCATCCTAAAATGTATCACTGAGGTGACAGAAGTTGATTTCGGAGCATGATTTTTGAACAGGAGCTTGGACCGTTTTGTGGCATATGAGAAATTCCCTAAGCCCCGGAATCATCGATTATGGTCAAAAATGAGAATTGCAAAAGTGCCCCAATTTTTGCTTTACCCTTTAGGTACCATCCCAAAATGTATCACTGTTGTGACAGAAGTTGATTTCGGACCATGATTTTTGAACAGGAGCTTAGAACGTTTTGTGGCATAGGAGAAATTCCCTAAGCCCTGGACCCATCAATTTTGGTCAAAAATGAAAATTCCAAAAGTGCCCCAATTTCTGCTTTACACTTTAGGTACCATCCCAAAATGTATCACTGAGGTGACAGAAGTTGTTTTCGGACCATTATTTTTGAACAGGAGCTTGGACCGTTTTGTGGCGTATGAGAAATTCCATGAGCCCCGGACCCATCAATTTTGGTCAAAAATGAAAATTCCAAAAGTGCCCCAATTTCTGCTTTAAACTTTAGGTACCATCCCAAAATGTATCACTGAGGGGACAGAAATTGATTTCGGAGCATGTTTTTTTAACAGGAGCTTGGACTGTTTTGTGGTGCATGAGAAATTCCCTAAGCCCCGGACCCATCGATTTTGGTCAAAAATGAAAATTCCAAAAGTGCCCCAATTTCTGCTTTAAACTTTAGGTAGCATCCCAAAATGCATCATTGAGGTGACAGAAGTTGTTTTCAGAGCATGATTTTTGAACAGGAGCTTGGACCGTTTTGTGGCGAATGAGAAATTCCCAAAGCCTCTGACCCATCCATTTTGGTCAAAAATGAAAATTCCCAAAGTGCCCCAATTTCTGCTTTAAACTTTAGGTACCATCCCAAAATGTATCACTGAGGTCACAGAAGTTGATTTCGGAGCATGATTTTTGAACAGGAGCTTGGAATGTTTTGTGGAGTATGAGAAATTCCCTAAGCCCCGAACCCATTGATTTTGGTCAAAAATGAAAATTCCAAAAGTGCCCAAATTTCTGCTTTAAACTATCGGTACCATCCCAAAATGTATCACTGAGGTGACAGAAGTTGATTTTGGAGCATGATTTTTGAACAGGAGCTTGGACCGTTTTGTGGCATATGAGAAATTCCCTAAGCCCCGGACCCATCGATTATGGTCAAAAATGAGAATTGCAAAAGTGCCCCAATTTTTGCTTTACCCTTTAGGTACCATCCCAAAATGTATCACTGAGGTGACAGAAGTTGTTTTCAGACCATGATTTTTGAACAGGAGATTGGACCGTTTTGTGGCGAATGAGAAATTCCATAAGCCCCGGACCCATCAATTTTGGTCCAAAATGAAAATTCCAAAAGTGCCCCAATTTCTGCTTTAAACTATCGGTACCAGCCCAAAATGTATCATTGAGGTGACAGAAGTTGTTTTCAGAGCATGGTTTTTGAACAGGAGCTTGGAATGTTTTGTGGAGTATGAGAAATTCCCTAAGCCCCGGACCCATTGATTTTGGTCAAAAATGAAAATTCCAAAAGTGCCCCAATTTCTGCTTTAAACTTTAGGTACCATCCCACAATGTATCACTGAGGTGATAGAAGTTGATTTCATACCATGATTTTTGAACAGGAGCTTGGACCGTTTTGTGGCATATGAGAAATTCCATAAGCCCCGGACCCATCGATTTTGGTCATAAATGAAAACTCCAAAAGTGCCCAATTTCTACTTTAAAATTTAGGTAGCATCCCAAAATGTATCATTGAGGTGACAGAAGTTGTTTTCAGAGCATGATTTTTGAACAGGAGCTTGGACCGTTTTGTGGCGTATGAGAAATTCCATAAGCCTCGGACCCATCGATTTTGGTCAAAAATGAAAATTCCAAAAGTGCCCCAATTTCTGCTTTAAACTTTAGGTACCATCCCAAAATGTATCACTGAGGTGACATAAGTTGTTTTCATACCATGATTTTTGAACAGGAGCTTGGACCGTTTTGTGGCATATGAGAAATTCCATAAGCCCCGGACCCATCGATTTTGGTCAAAAATGAAAACTCCAAAAGTGCCCCAATTTCTACTTTAAAATTTAGGCAGCATCCCAAAATGTATCATTGAGGTGACAGAAGTTGTTTTCAGAGCATGATTTTTGAACAGGAGCTTGGACCGTTTTGTGGCGTATGAGAAATTCCATAAGCCTCGGACCCATCGATTTTGGTCAAAAATGAAAATTCCAAAAGTGCCCCAATTTCTGCTTTAAACTTTAGGTACCATCCCAAAATGTATCACTGAGGTGACAGAATTTGATTTCGGAGCATGGTTTTTGAACAGGAGCTTGGACTGTTTTGTGGAGTATGATAAATTCCCTAAGCCCTGGACCCATCGATTTTGGTCAAAAATTAAAATTACAAAAGTGCCCCAATTTCTTCTTTAAACTTTATGTACAATCCAAATATGTAACACTGAGGTGACAGAAGTTAATTTCGGAGCATGATTTTTGAACAGGAGCTTGGACCGTTTTGTGGCGTATGAGAAATTCCCTAAGCTCCGGACCCATCGATTTTGGTCAAAAATGAAAATTCCAAAAGTGCCCCAATTTCTGCTTTACCCTTTAGGTACCATCCCAAAATGTATCACTGAGGTGACAGAAGTTGTTTTCGGACCATGATTTTTGAACAGGAGATTGGACCGTTTTGTGGCGAATGAGAAATTCCATAAGCCCCGGACCCATCAATTTTGGTCAAAAATGAAAATTCCAAAAGTGCCCCAATTTCTGCTTTAAACTTTAGGTACCATCCCAAAATGTATCACTGAGGTGACATAAGTTGTTTTCATACCATGATTTTTGAACAGGAGCTTGGACTGTTTTGTGGCGTATGAGAAATTCCCTAAGCCCCGGACCCATCGATTTTGGTCAAAAATTAAAATTCCAAAAGTGCCCCAATTTCTGCTTTAAACTTTAGGTACCAGCCCAAAATGTATCACTGAGGTGACAGAAGTTGATTTCGGAGCATGATTTTTGAACAGGAGCTTGGACCGTTTTGTGGCATATGAGAAATTCCATAAGCCCCGGACCCATCGATTTTGGTCAAAAATGAAAATTCCAAAAGTGCCCCAATTTCTGCTTTAAACTTTAGGTAGCATCCCAAAATGTATCATTGAGGTGACAGAAGTTGTTTTCAGAGCATGATTTTTGAACAGGAGCTTGGACCGTTTTGTGGCGTATGAGAAATTCCATAAGCCCCGAACCCATCGATTTTGGTCAAAAATGAAAATTCCAAAAGTGCCCCAATTTCTGCTTTAAACTATCGGTACCAGCCCAAAATGTATCACTGAGGTGACAGAAGTTGATTTCGGAGCATAATTTTTGAACAGGAGCTTGAACCGTTTTGTGGCGTATGAGAAATTCTATGAGCCCCGGACCCATCGATTTTGGTCAAAAATGAAAATTCCAAAAGAGCCCCAATTTCTGCTTTAAACTTTATATACCATCCAAATATGTAACACTGAGGTGACAGAAGTTGATTTCGGAGCATGGTTTTTGAACAGGAGCTTAGACCGTTTTGTGGCGTATGAGAAATTCCCTAAGCCCCGGCCGGACCCATCGATTTTGGTCAAAAATGAAAATTCCAAAAGTGCCCCAATTTCTGCTTTAAACTTTAGGTACCATCCCAAAATGTATCACTGAGGTGACAGAAGTTGTTTTCGGACCATTATTTTTGAACAGGAGCTTGGACTGTTTTGTGGAGTATGAGAAATTCCCTAAGCCCCGGACCCATCGATTATGGTCAAAAATGAGAATTGCAAAAGTGCCCCAATTTTTTCTTTACCCTTTAGGTACCATCCCAAAATGTATCACTGAGGTGACAGAAGTTGTTTTCGGACCTTGATTTTTGAACAGGAGATTGGACCGTTTTGTGGCGTATGAGAAATTCCATAAGACCCGGACCCATCGATTTTGGTCAAAAATGAAAATTCCAAAAGTGCCCCAATTTCTGCTTTAAACTATCGGTACCAGCCCAAAATGTATCATTGAGGTGACAGAAGTTGTTTTCAGAGCATGGTTTTTGAACAGGAGCTTGGAATGTTTTGTGGAGTATGAGAAATTCCCTAAGCCCCGGACCCATTGATTTTGGTCAAAAATGAAAATTCCAAAAGTGCCCCAATTTCTGCTTTAAACTTTAGGTACCATCCCAAAATCTATCTCTGAGGTGACAGAAATTGTTTTCGGACCATAATTTTTGAACAGGAGCTTGGAACGTTTTGTGGCATATGAGAAATTCCCTAAGCCCCGGACCCATCGATTTTGGTCAAAAAAAGAAAATTCCAAAAGTGCCCCAATTTCTGCTTTACACTTTAGGTACCATCCCAAAATGTATCACTGTTATGACAGAAGTTGTTTTCGGACCATGATTTTTGAACAGAAGCTTGGACCGTTTTGTGGCGTATGTAAAATTCCCTAAGCCCCAGACCCATCGATTTTGGTCAAAAATGAAAATTCCAAAAGTGCCCCAATTTCTGCTTTACACTTTAGGTACCATCCCAAAATGTATCACTGAGGTGACAGAAGTTGTTTTCGGACCATTATTTTTGAACAGGAGCTTGGACCGTTTTGTGGCGTATGAGAAATTCCATGAGCCCCGGACCCATCGATTTTGGTCAAAAATGAAAATTCCAAAAGTGCCCCAATTTCTGCTTTAAACTTTAGGTACCATCCCAAAATGTATCACTGAGGGGACAGAAATTGATTTCGGAACATGTTTTTTTAACAGGAGCTTGGACTGTTTTGTGGCGCATGAGAAATTCCCTAAGCCCTGGACCCATCGATTTTGGTCAAAAATGAAAATTCCAAAAGTGCCCCAATTTCTGCTTTAAACTTTAGGTAGCATCCCAAAATGTATCATTGAGGTGACAGAAGTTGTTTTCAGAGCATGATTTTTGAACAGGAGCTTGGACCGTTTTGTGGCGAATGAGAAATTCCCAAAGCCTCTGACCCATCCATTTTGGTCAAAAATTAAAATTCCCAAAGTGCCCCAATTTCTGCTTTAAACTTTAGGTACCATCCCAAAATGTATCACTGAGGTCACAGAAGTTGATTTCGGAGCATGATTTTTGAACAGGAGCTTGGAATGTTTTGTGGAGTATGAGAAATTCCCTAAGCCCCGAACCCATTGATTTTGGTCAAAAATGAAAATTCCAAAAGTGCCCCAATTTCTGCTTTAAACTTTAGGTACCATCCCAAAATGTATCACTGAGGTGACAGAATTTGATTTCGGAGCATGGTTTTTGAACAGGAGCTTGGACTGTTTTGTGGAGTATGAGAAATTCCCTAAGCCCTGGACCCATCGATTTTGGTCAAAAGTTAAAATTCCAAAAGTGCCCCAATTTCTTCTTTAAACTTTATGTACCATCCAAATATGTAACACTGAGGTGACAGAAGTTGATTTCGGAGCATGATTTTTGAACAGGAGCTTAGACCGTTTTGTGGCGTATGAGAAATTCCCTAAGCCCCGGACCCATCGATTTTGGTCAAAAATGAAAATTCCAAAAGTGCCCCAATTTCTGCTTTAAACTATCGGTACCATCCTAAAATGTATCACTGAGGTGACAGAAGTTGATTTCGGAGCATGATTTTTGAACAGGAGCTTGGACCGTTTTGTGGCATATGAGAAATTCCCTAAGCCCCGGACCCATCGATTATGGTCAAAAATGAGAATTGCAAAAGTGCCCCAATTTTTGCTTTACCCTTTAGGTACCATCCCAAAATGTATCACTGAGGTGACAGAAGTTGTTTTCGGACCATGATTTTTGAACAGGAGATTGGACCGTTTTGTGGCGAATGAGAAATTCCATAAGCCCCGGACCCATCGATTTTGGTCAAAAATGAAAATTCCAAAAGAGCCCCAATTTCTGCTTTAAACTTTATATACCATCCAAATATGTAACACTGAGGTGACAGAAGTTGATTTCGGAGCATGGTTTTTGAACAGGAGCTTAGACCGTTTTGTGGCGTATGAGAAATTCCCTAAGCCCCGGCCGGACCCATCGATTTTGGTCAAAAATGAAAATTCCAAAAGTGCCCCAATTTCTGCTTTAAACTTTAGGTACCATCCCAAAATGTATCACTGAGGTGACAGAAGTTGTTTTCGGACCATTATTTTTGAACAGGAGCTTGGACTGTTTTGTGGAGTATGAGAAATTCCCTAAGCCCCGGACCCATCGATTATGGTCAAAAATGAGAATTGCAAAAGTGCCCCAATTTCTGCTTTACACTTTAGGTACCATCCCAAAATGTAACACTGAGTTGACAGAAGTTGATTTCGGAGCATGATTTTTGAACAGGAGCTTGGAACATTCTGTGGCGTATGAGAAATTCCCTAAGCCCCGGACCCATCAATTTTGGTCAAAAATGAAAATTCCAAAAGTGCCCCAATTTTTGCTTTACCCTTTAGGTACCATCCCAAAATGTATCACTGAGGTGACAGAAGTTGTTTTCGGACCTTGATTTTTAAACAGGAGATTGGACCGTTTTGTGGCGTATGAGAAATTCCATAAGACCCGGACCCATCGATTTTGGTCAAAAATGAAAATTCCAAAAGTGCCCCAATTTCTGCTTTAAACTATCGGTACCAGCCCAAAATGTATCATTGAGGTGACGGAAGTTGTTTTCAGAGCATGGTTTTTGAACAGAAGCTTGGAATGTTTTGTGGAGTATGAGAAATTCCCTAAGCCCCGGACCCATTGATTTTGGTCAAAAATGAAAATTCCAAAAGTGCCCCAATTTCTGCTTTAAACTTTAGGTACCATCCCAAAATCTATCTCTGAGGTGACAGAAATTGTTTTCGGACCATAATTTTTGAACAGGAGCTTGGACCGTTTTGTGGCATATGAGAAATTCCCTAAGCCCCGGACCCATCGATTTTGGTCAAAAAAAGAAAATTCCAAAAGTGCCCCAATTTCTGCTTTACACTTTAGGTACCATCCCAAAATGTATCACTGTTATGACAGAAGTTGATTTCGGAGCATGGTTTTTGAACAGGAGCTTAGACCGTTTTGTGGCGTATGAGAAATTCCCTAAGCCCCGGCCGGACCCATCGATTTTGGTCAAAAATGAAAATTCCAAAAGTGCCCCAATTTCTGCTTTACACTTTAGGTACCATCCCAAAATGTATCACTGAGGTGACAGAAGTTGTTTTCGGACCATTATTTTTGAACAGGAGCTTGGACCGTTTTGTGGCGTATGAGAAATTCCATGAGCCCCGGACCCATCGATTTTGGTCAAAAATGAAAATTCCAAAAGTGCCCCAATTTCTGCTTTAAACTTTAGGTACCATCCCAAAATGTATCACTGAGGGGACAGAAATTGATTTCGGAACATGTTTTTTTAACAGGAGCTTGGACTGTTTTGTGGCGCATGAGAAATTCCCTAAGCCCCGGACCCATCGATTTTGGTCAAAAATGAAAATTCCAAAAGTGCCCCAATTTCTGCTTTAAACTTTAGGTAGCATCCCAAAATGTATCATTGAGGTGACAGAAGTTGTTTTCAGAGCATGATTTTTGAACAGGAGCTTGGACCGTTTTGTGGCGAATGAGAAATTCCCAAAGCCTCTGACCCATCCATTTTGGTCAAAAATGAAAATTCCAAAAGTGCCCCAATTTTTGCTTTACCCTTTAGGTACCATCCCAAAATGTATCACTGAGGTGACAGAAGTTGTTTTCGGACCTTGATTTTTAAACAGGAGATTGGACCGTTTTGTGGCGTATGAGAAATTCCATAAGACCCGGACCCATCGATTTTGGTCAAAAATGAAAATTCCAAAAGTGCCCCAATTTCTGCTTTAAACTATCGGTACCAGCCCAAAATGTATCATTGAGGTGACGGAAGTTGTTTTCAGAGCATGGTTTTTGAACAGAAGCTTGGAATGTTTTGTGGAGTATGAGAAATTCCCTAAGCCCCGGACCCATTGATTTTGGTCAAAAATGAAAATTCCAAAAGTGCCCCAATTTCTGCTTTAAACTTTAGGTACCATCCCAAAATCTATCTCTGAGGTGACAGAAATTGTTTTCGGACCATAATTTTTGAACAGGAGCTTGGACCGTTTTGTGGCATATGAGAAATTCCCTAAGCCCCGGACCCATCGATTTTGGTCAAAAAAAGAAAATTCCAAAAGTGCCCCAATTTCTGCTTTACACTTTAGGTACCATCCCAAAATGTATCACTGTTATGACAGAAGTTGTTTTCGGACCATGATTTTTGAACAGAAGCTTGGACCGTTTTGTGGCGTATGTAAAATTCCCTAAGCCCCGGACCCATCGATTTTGGTCAAAAATGAAAATTCCAAAAGTGCCCCAATTTCTGCTTTACACTTTAGGTACCATCCCAAAATGTATCACTGAGGTGACAGAAGTTGTTTCCGGACCATTATTTTTGAACAGGAGCTTGGACCGTTTTGTGGCGTATGAGAAATTCCATGAGCCCCGGACCCATCGATTTTGGTCAAAAATGAAAATTCCAAAAGTGCCCCAATTTCTGCTTTAAACTTTAGGTACCATCCCAAAATGTATCACTGAGGGGACAGAAATTGATTTCGGAACATGTTTTTTTAACAGGAGCTTGGACTGTTTTGTGGCGCATGAGAAATTCCCTAAGCCCCGGACCCATCGATTTTGGTCAAAAATGAAAATTCCAAAAGTGCCCCAATTTCTGCTTTAAACTTTAGGTAGCATCCCAAAATGTATCATTGAGGTGACAGAAGTTGTTTTCAGAGCATGATTTTTGAACAGGAGCTTGGACCGTTTTGTGGCGAATGAGAAATTCCCAAAGCCTCTGACCCATCCATTTTGGTCAAAAATTAAAATTCCCAAAGTGCCCCAATTTCTGCTTTAAACTTTAGGTACCATCCCAAAATGTATCACTGAGGTCACAGAAGTTGATTTCGGAGCATGATTTTTGAACAGGAGCTTGGAATGTTTTGTGGAGTATGAGAAATTCCCTAAGCCCCGAACCCATTGATTTTGGTCAAAAATGAAAATTCCAAAAGTGCCCCAATTTCTGCTTTAAACTTTAGGTACCATCCCAAAATGTATCACTGAGGTGACAGAATTTGATTTCGGAGCATGGTTTTTGAACAGGAGCTTGGACTGTTTTGTGGAGTATGAGAAATTCCCTAAGCCCTGGACCCATCGATTTTGGTCAAAAGTTAAAATTCCAAAAGTGCCCCAATTTCTTCTTTAAACTTTATGTACCATCCAAATATGTAACACTGAGGTGACAGAAGTTGATTTCGGAGCATGATTTTTGAACAGGAGCTTAGACCGTTTTGTGGCGTATGAGAAATTCCCTAAGCCCCGGACCCATCGATTTTGGTCAAAAATGAAAATTCCAAAAGTGCCCCAATTTCTGCTTTAAACTATCGGTACCATCCTAAAATGTATCACTGAGGTGACAGAAGTTGATTTCGGAGCATGATTTTTGAACAGGAGCTTGGACCGTTTTGTGGCATATGAGAAATTCCCTAAGCCCCGGACCCATCGATTATGGTCAAAAATGAGAATTGCAAAAGTGCCCCAATTTTTGCTTTACCCTTTAGGTACCATCCCAAAATGTATCACTGAGGTGACAGAAGTTGTTTTCGGACCATGATTTTTGAACAGGAGATTGGACCGTTTTGTGGCGAATGAGAAATTCCATAAGCCCCGGACCCATCAATTTTGGTCCAAAATGAAAATCACAAAAGTGCCCCAATTTCTGCTTTAAACTATCGGTACCAGCCCAAAATGTATCATTGAGGTGACAGAAGTTGTTTTCGGACCATTATTTTTGAACAGGAGCTTGGACTGTTTTGTGGAGTATGAGAAATTCCCTAAGCCCCGGACCCATTGATTTTGGTCAAAAATGAAAATTCCAAAAGTGCCCCAATTTCTGCTTTAAACTTTAGGTACCATCCCACAATGTATCACTGAGGTGATAGAAGTTGTTTTCGGAGCATGGTTTTTGAACAGGAGCTTGGACTGTTTTGTGGAGTATGAGAAATTCCCTAAGCCCCGGACCCATCGATTTTGGTCAAAAATGAAAATTCCAAAAGATCCCCAATTTCTGCTTTAAACTTTAGGTACCATCCCAAAATGTATCACTAAGGTGACAGAAGTTGTTTTCGGACCATGATTTTTGAACAGAAGCTTGGACCGTTTTGTGGCGTATGTAAAATTCCCTAAGCCCCGGACCCATCGATTTTGGTCAAAAATGAAAATTCCAAAAGTGCCCCAATTTCTGCTTTACACTTTAGGTACCATCCCAAAATGTATCACTGTTGTGACAGAAGTTGATTTCGGACCATGATTTTTGAACAGGAGCTTAGAACGTTTTGTGGCATAGGAGAAATTCCCTAAGCCCTGGACCCATCAATTTTGGTCAAAAATGAAAATTCCAAAAGTGCCCCAATTTCTGCTTTACACTTTAGGTACCATCCCAAAATGTATCACTGAGGTGACAGAAGTTGTTTTCGGACCATTATTTTTGAACAGGAGCTTGGACCGTTTTGTGGCGTATGAGAAATTCCATGAGCCCCGGACCCATCAATTTTGGTCAAAAAATGAAAATTCCAAAAGTGCCCCAATTTCTGCTTTAAACTTTAGGTACCATCCCAAAATGTATCACTGAGGGGACAGAAATTGATTTCGGAGCATGTTTTTTTAACAGGAGCTTGGACTGTTTTGTGGCGCATGAGAAATTCCCTAAGCCCCGGACCCATCGATTTTGGTCAAAAATGAAAATTCCAAAAGTGCCCCAATTTCTGCTTTAAACTTTAGGTAGCATCCCAAAATGTATCATTGAGGTGACAGAAGTTGTTTTCAGAGCATGATTTTTGAACAGGAGCTTGGACCGTTTTGTGGCGAATGAGAAATTCCCAAAGCCTCTGACCCATCCATTTTGGTCAAAAATTAAAATTCCCAAAGTGCCCCAATTTCTGCTTTAAACTTTAGGTACCATCCCAAAATGTATCACTGAGGTCACAGAAGTTGATTTCGGAGCATGATTTTTGAACAGGAGCTTGGAATGTTTTGTGGAGTATGAGAAATTCCCTAAGCCCCGAACCCATTGATTTTGGTCAAAAATGAAAATTCCAAAAGTGCCCCAATTTCTGCTTTAAACTATCGGTACCATCCTAAAATGTATCACTGAGGTGACAGAAGTTGATTTTGGAGCATGATTTTTGAACAGGAGCTTGGACCGTTTTGTGGCATATGAGAAATTCCCTAAGCCCCGGACCCATCGATTATTGTCAAAAATGAGAATTGCAAAAGTGCCCCAATTTTTGCTTTACCCTTTAGGTACCATCCCAAAATGTATCACTGAGGTGACAGAAGTTGTTTTCAGACCATGATTTTTGAACAGGAGATTGGACCGTTTTGTGGCGAATGAGAAATTCCATAAGCCCCGGACCCATCAATTTTGGTCAAAAATGAAAATTCCAAAAGTGCCCCAATTTCTGCTTTAAACTTTAGGTACCATCCCACAATGTATCACTGAGGTGATAGAAGTTGATTTCGGAGCATGGTTTTTGAACAGGAGCTTGGACTGTTTTGTGGCGTATGGGAAATTCCCTAAGCCCCGGACCCATCAATTATGGTCAAAAATGAAAATTCCAAAAGTGCCCCAATTTCTGCTTTAAACTTTAGGTACCATCCCAAAATGTATCACTGAGGTGACATAAGTTGTTTTCATACCATGATTTTTGAACAGGAGCTTGGACCGTTTTGTGGCGTATGAGAAATTCCATAAGCCCCGGACCCATCGATTTTGGTCAAAAATGAAAATTCCAAAAGTGCCCCTATTTCTGCTTTAAACTTTAGGTACCAGCCCAAAATGTATCACTGAGGTGACAGAAGTTGATTTCGGAGCATGATTTTTGAACAGGAGCTTGGACCATTTTGTGGCATATGAGAAATTCCATAAGCCCCGGACCCATCGATTTTGGTCAAAAATGAAAACTCCAAAAGTGCCCCAATTTCTACTTTAAACTTTAGGTAGCATCCCAAAATGTATCACTGAGGTGACAGAAGTTGTTTTCAGAGCATGATTTTTGAACAGGAGCTTGGACCGTTTTGTGGCGTATGAGAAATTCCATAAGCCTCGGACCCATCGATTTTGGTCAAAAATGAAAATTCCAAAAGTGCCCCAATTTCTGCTTTAAACTTTAGGTACCATCCCAAAATGTATCACTGAGGTGACAGAATTTGATTTCGGAGCATGGTTTTTGAACAGGAGCTTGGACTGTTTTGTGGAGTATGATAAATTCCCTAAGCCCTGGACCCATCGATTTTGGTCTAAAATTAAAATTACAAAAGTGCCCCAATTTCTTCTTTAAACTTTATGTACAATCCAAATATGTAACACTGAGGTGACAGAAGTTAATTTCGGAGCATGATTTTTGAACAGGAGCTTGGACCGTTTTGTGGCGTATGAGAAATTCCCTAAGCTCCGGACCCATCGATTTTGGTCAAAAATGAAAATTCCAAAAGTGCCCCAATTTCTGCTTTAAACTATCGGTTCCATCCCAAAATGTATCACTGAGGTGACAGAAGTTGATTTCGGAGCATGATTTTTGAACAGGAGCTTGGACCGTTTTGTGGCGTATGAGACATTCCCTAAGCCCCGGACCCATCGATTATGGTCAAAAATGAGAATTGCAAAAGTGCCCCAATTTTTGCTTTACCCTTTAGGTACCATCCCAAAATGTATCACTGAGGTGACAGAAGTTGTTTTCGGACCATGATTTTTGAACAGGAGATTGGACCGTTTTGTGGCGAATGAGAAATTCCATAAGCCCCGGACCCATCAATTTTGGTCAAAAATGAAAATTCCAAAAGTGCCCCAATTTCTGCTTTAAACTATCGGTACCAGCCCAAAATGTATCATTGAGGTGACAGAAGTTGTTTTCAGAGCATGGTTTTTGAACAGGAGCTTGGAATGTTTTGTGGAGTATGAGAAATTCCCTAAGCCCCGGACCCATTGATTTTGGTCAAAAATGAAAATTCCAAAAGTGCCCCAATTTCTGCTTTAAACTTTAGGTACCATCCCACAATGTATCACTGAGGTGATAGAAGTTGATTTCGGAGCATGGTTTTTGAACAGGAGCTTGGACCGTTTTGTTGCGTATGAGAAAATTCCCTAAGCCCCGGACCCATCGATTATGGTCAAAAATGAAAATTCCAAAAGTGCCCCAATTTCTGCTTTAAACTTTAGGTACCATCCCAAAATGTATCACTGAGGTGACATAAGTTGTTTTCATACCATGATTTTTGAACAGGAGCTTGGACCGTTTTGTGGCGTATGAGAAATTCCATAATCCCCGGACCCATCGATTTTGGTCAAAAATGAAAATTCCAAAAGTGCCCCAATTTCTGCTTTAAACTTTAGGTACCAGCCCAAAATGTATCACTAAGGTGACAGAAGTTGATTTCGGAGCATGATTTTTGAACAGGAGCTTGGACCGTTTTGTGGCGTATGAGAAATTCCATAATCCCCGGACCCATCGATTATGGTCAAAAATGAAAATTCCAAAAGTGCCCCAATTTCTGCTTTACACTTTAGGTACCATCCCAAAATGTATCACTGTTGTGACAGAAGTTGATTTCGGACCATGATTTTTGAACAGGAGCTTAGAACGTTTTGTGGCATAGGAGAAATTCCCTAAGCCCTGGACCCATCAATTTTGGTCAAAAATGAAAATTCCAAAAGTGCCCCAATTTCTGCTTTAAACTTTAGGTACCATCCCAAAATGTATCACTGAGGTGACAGAAGTTGTTTTCGGACCATTATTTTTGAACAGGAGCTTGGACCGTTTTGTGGCGTATGAGAAATTCCATGAGCCCCGGACCCATCGATTTTGGTCAAAAATGAAAATTCCAAAAGTGCCCCAATTTCTGCTTTAAACTTTAGGTACCATCCCAAAATATATCACTGAGGTGACAAAAGTTGATTTCGGAGCATGTTTTTTTAACAGGAGCTTGGACTGTTTTGTGGCGCATGAGAAATTCCCTAAGCCCCGGACCCATCGATTTTGGTCAAAGATGAAAATTCCAAAAGTGCCCCAATTTCTGCTTTAAACTTTAGGTAGCATCCCAAAATGTATCATTGAGGTGACAGAAGTTGTTTTCAGAGCATGATTTTTGAACAGGAGCTTGGACCGTTTTGTGGCGAATGAGAAATTCCCAAAGCCTCTGACCCATCCATTTTGGTCAAAAATTAAAATTCCCAAAGTGCCCCAATTTCTGCTTTAAACTTTAGGTACCATCCCAAAATGTATCACTGAGGTCACAGAAGTTGATTTCGGAGCATGATTTTTGAACAGGAGCTTGGAATGTTTTGTGGAGTAAGAGAAATTCCCTAAGCCCCGAACCCATTGGGGTCGATTCTATTCGGCAACTAATGAATAGCGCCGGGAATTAGCTCCCGACGCTATTCAATTCAGCAACTAATTACCTGCAATTGTCGGGAATTCTTCTCTCATCCCCGGGGGATGAGAAGAGAAACCCGACAAAAGTGCTGCCTCGCGGCCGGCGCGAGGCTGATTCTGTCGGGAATCAGCCTCGCGCCGGGGAGTTAAGTCGGAGAATGCCCGTTCTCCCGACAATTCAACCTGTTTTGTCGGCGAGAACGGGCCATCGCCGACGTAACTAGTTGCTGAATTGAATAGCGTCGGGAGCTAATTCCCGGCGCTATTCATTAGTTGCCGAATAGAATCGACCCCATTGATTTTGGTCAAAAATGAAAATTCCAAAAGTGCCCCAATTTCTGCTTTAAACTATCGGTACCATCCTAAAATGTATCACTGAGGTGACAGAAGTTGATTTTGGAGCATGATTTTTGAACAGGAGCTTGGACCGTTTTGTGGCATATGAGAAATTCCCTAAGCCCCGGACCCATCGATTATGGTCAAAAATGAGAATTGCAAAAGTGCCCCAATTTTTGCTTTACCCTTTAGGTACCATCCCAAAATGTATCACTGAGGTGACAGAAGTTGTTTTCAGACCATGATTTTTGAACAGGAGATTGGACCGTTTTGTGGCGAATGAGAAATTCCATAAGCCCCGGACCCATCAATTTTGGTCAAAAATGAAAATTCCAAAAGTGCCCCAATTTCTGCTTTAAACTTTAGGTACCATCCCACAATGTATCACTGAGGTGATAGAAGTTGATTTCGGAGCATGGTTTTTGAACAGGAGCTTGGACTGTTTTGTGGCGTATGGGAAATTCCCTAAGCCCCGGACCCATCAATTATGGTCAAAAATGAAAATTCCAAAAGTGCCCCAATTTCTGCTTTAAACTTTAGGTACCATCCCAAAATGTATCACTGAGGTGACATAAGTTGTTTTCATACCATGATTTTTGAACAGGAGCTTGGACCGTTTTGTGGCGTATGAGAAATTCCATAAGCCCCGGACCCATCGATTTTGGTCAAAAATGAAAATTCCAAAAGTGCCCCTATTTCTGCTTTAAACTTTAGGTACCAGCCCAAAATGTATCACTGAGGTGACAGAAGTTGATTTCGGAGCATGATTTTTGAACAGGAGCTTGGACCGTTTTGTGGCATATGAGAAATTCCATAAGCCCCGGACCCATCGATTTTGGTCAAAAATGAAAACTCCAAAAGTGCCCCAATTTCTACTTTAAACTTTAGGTAGCATCCCAAAATGTATCACTGAGGTGACAGAAGTTGTTTTCAGAGCATGATTTTTGAACAGGAGCTTGGACCGTTTTGTGGCGTATGAGAAATTCCATAAGCCTCGGACCCATCGATTTTGGTCAAAAATGAAAATTCCAAAAGTGCCCCAATTTCTGCTTTAAACTTTAGGTACCATCCCAAAATGTATCACTGAGGTGACAGAATTTGATTTCGGAGCATGGTTTTTGAACAGGAGCTTGGACTGTTTTGTGGAGTATGATAGATTCCCTAAGCCCTGGACCCATCGATTTTGGTCAAAAATTAAAATTACAAAAGTGCCCCAATTTCTTCTTTAAACTTTATGTACAATCCAAATATGTAACACTGAGGTGACAGAAGTTAATTTCGGAGCATGATTTTTGAACAGGAGCTTGGACCGTTTTGTGGCGTATGAGAAATTCCCTAAGCTCTGGACCCATCGATTTTGGTCAAAAATGAAAATTCCAAAAGTGCCCCAATTTCTGCTTTAAACTTTAGGTACCATCCCAAAATGTATCACTGAGGTGACATAAGTTGTTTTCATACCATGATTTTTGAACAGGAGCTTGGACCGTTTTGTGGCGTATGAGAAATTCCATAATCCCCGGACCCATCGATTATGGTCAAAAATGAAAATTCCAAAAGTGCCCCAATTTCTGCTTTACACTTTAGGTACCATCCCAAAATGTATCACTGTTGTGACAGAAGTTGATTTCGGACCATGATTTTTGAACAGGAGCTTAGAACGTTTTGTGGCATAGGAGAAATTCCCTAAGCCCTGGACCCATCAATTTTGGTCAAAAATGAAAATTCCAAAAGTGCCCCAATTTCTGCTTTAAACTTTAGGTACCATCCCAAAATGTATCACTGAGGTGACATAAGTTGTTTTCGGACCATTATTTTTGAACAGGAGCTTGGACCGTTTTGTGGCGTATGAGAAATTCCATGAGCCCCGGACCCATCGATTTTGGTCAAAAATGAAAATTCCAAAAGTGCCCCAATTTCTGCTTTAAACTTTAGGTACCATCCCAAAATATATCACTGAGGTGACAAAAGTTGATTTCGGAGCATGTTTTTTTAACAGGAGCTTGGACTGTTTTGTGGCGCATGAGAAATTCCCTAAGCCCCGGACCCATCGATTTTGGTCAAAGATGAAAATTCCAAAAGTGCCCCAATTTCTGCTTTAAACTTTAGGTAGCATCCCAAAATGTATCATTGAGGTGACAGAAGTTGTTTTCAGAGCATGATTTTTGAACAGGAGCTTGGACCGTTTTGTGGCGAATGAGAAATTCCCAAAGCCTCTGACCCATCCATTTTGGTCAAAAATTAAAATTCCCAAAGTGCCCCAATTTCTGCTTTAAACTTTAGGTACCATCCCAAAATGTATCACTGAGGTCACAGAAGTTGATTTCGGAGCATGATTTTTGAACAGGAGCTTGGAATGTTTTGTGGAGTAAGAGGACCTGGAGTAAGAGAAATTCCCTAAGCCCCGAACCCATTGGGGTCGATTCTATTCGGCAACTAATGAATAGCGCCGGGAATTAGCTCCCGACGCTATTCAATTCAGCAACTAATTACCTGCAATTGTCGGGAATTCTTCTCTCATCCCCGGGGGATGAGAAGAGAAACCCGACAAAAGTGCTGCCTCGCGGCCGGCGCGAGGCTGATTCTGTCGGGAATCAGCCTCGCGCCGGGGAGTTAAGTCGGAGAATGCCCGTTCTCCCGACAATTCAACCTGTTTTGTCGGCGAGAACGGGCCATCGCCGACGTAACTAGTTGCTGAATTGAATAGCGTCGGGAGCTAATTCCCGGCGCTATTCATTAGTTGCCGAATAGAATCGACCCCATTGATTTTGGTCAAAAATGAAAATTCCAAAAGTGCCCCAATTTCTGCTTTAAACTTTAGGTACCATCCCAAAATGTATCACTGAGGTGACAGAATTTGATTTCGGAGCATGGTTTTTGAACAGGAGCTTGGACTGTTTTGTGGAGTATGATAAATTCCCTAAGCCCTGGACCCATCGATTTTGGTCAAAAATTAAAATTACAAAAGTGCCCCAATTTCTTCTTTAAACTTTATGTACCATCCAAATATGTAACACTGAGGTGACAGAAGTTGATTTCGGAGCATGATTTTTGAACAGGAGCTTGGACCGTTTTGTGGCGTATGAGAAATTCCCTAAGCTCCGGACCCATCGATTATGGTCAAAAATGAAAGTTCCAAAAGTGCCCCAATTTTTGCTTTAAACTATCGGTACCATCCCAAAATGTATCACTGAGGTGACAGAAGTTGATTTCGGAGCATGATTTTTGAACAGGAGCTTGGACCGTTTTGTGGCGTATGAGAAATTCCCTAAGCCCCGGACCCATCGATTATGGTCAAAAATGAGAATTGCAAAAGTGCCCCAATTTTTGCTTTACCCTTTAGGTACCATCCCAAAATGTATCACTGAGGTGACAGAAGTTGTTTTCGGACCATGATTTTTGAACAGGAGATTGGACCGTTTTGTGGCGAATGAGAAATTCCATAAGCCCCGGACCCATCAATTTTGGTCAAAAATGAAAATTCCAAAAGTGCCCCAATTTCTGCTTTAAACTATCGGTACCAGACCAAAATGTATCATTGAGGTGACAGAAGTTGTTTTCAGAGCATGGTTTTTGAACATGAGCTTGGAATGTTTTGTGGAGTATGAGAAATTCCCTAAGCCCCGGACCCACTGATTTTGGTCAAAAATGAAAATTCCAAAAGTGCCCCAATTTCTGCTTTAAACTTCAGGTACCATCCCACAATGTATCACTGAGGTGATAGAAGTTGATTTCGGAGCATGGTTTTTGAACAGGAGCTTGGACTGTTTTGTTGCGTATGAGAAATTCCCTAAGCCCCGGAACCATCGATTATGGTCAAAAATGAAAATTCCAAAAGTGCCCCAATTTCTGCTTTAAACTTTAGGTACCATCCCAAAATGTATCACTGAGGTGACATAAGTTGTTTTCATACCATGATTTTTGAACAGGAGCTTGGACCGTTTTGTGGCATATGAGAAATTCCATAATCCCCGGACCCATCGATTTTGGTCAAAAATGAAAATTCCAAAAGTGCCCCAATTTCTGCTTTAAACTTTAGGTACCAGCCCAAAATGTATCACTGAGGTGACAGAAGTTGATTTCGGAGCATGATTTTTGAACAGGAGCTTGGACTGTTTTGTGGCGTATGAGAAATTCCCTAAGCCCCAGACCCATCGATTATGGTCAAAAATGAGAATTGCAAAAGTGCCCCAATTTCTGCTTTACACTTTAGGTACCATCCCAAAATGTAACACTGAGGTGACAGAAGTAGATTTCGGAGCATGGTTTTTGAACAGGAGCTTGGAACATTCTGTGGCGTATGAGAAATTCCCTAAGCCCCGGACCCATCAATTTTGGTAAAAAATGAATATTCCCAAAGTGCCCCAATTTTTGCTTTACCCTTTAGGTACCATCCCAAAATGTATCACTGAGGTGACAGAAGTTGTTTTCGGACCATGATTTTTGAACAGGAGATTGGACCGTTTTGTGGCGTATGAGAAATTCCATAAGCCCCGGACCCATTGATTTTGGTCAAAAATGAAAATTCCAAAAGTGCCCCAATTTCTGCTTTAAACTTTAGGTACCATCCCACAATGTATCACTGAGGTGATAGAAGTTGATTTCGGAGCATGGTTTTTGAACAGGAGCTTGGACTGTTTTGTGGAGTATGAGAAATTCCCTAAGCCCCGGACCCATCGATTTTGGTCAAAAATGAAAATTCAAAAAGTGCACCAATTTCTGCTTTACACTTTAGGTACCATCCCAAAATGTATCACTGTTGTGACAGAAGTTGATTTCGGACCATGATTTTTGAACAGGAGCTTAGAACGTTTTGTGGCATAGGAGAAATTCCCTAAGCCCTGGACCCATCAATTTTGGTCAAAAATGAAAATTCCAAAAGTGCCCCAATTTCTGCTTTAAACTTTAGGTACCATCCCAAAATGTATCACTGAGGTGACAGAAGTTGTTTTCGGACCATTATTTTTGAACAGGAGCTTGGACCGTTTTGTGGCGTATGAGAAATTCCATGAGCCCCGGACCCATCGATTTTGGTCAAAAATGAAAATTCCAAAAGTGCCCCAATTTCTGCTTTAAACTTTAGGTACCATCCCAAAATGTATCACTGAGGTGACAAAAGTTGATTTCGGAGCATGTTTTATTAACAGGAGCTTGGACTGTTTTGTGGCGCATGAGAAATTCCCTAAGCCCCGGACCCATCGATTTTGGTCAAAAATGAAAATTCCAAAAGTGCCCCAATTTCTGCTTTAAACTTTAGGTAGCATCCCAAAATGTATCATTGAGGTGACAGAAGTTGTTTTCAGAGCATGATTTTTGAACAGGAGCTTGGACCGTTTTGTGGCGAATGAGAAATTCCCAAAGCCTCTGACCCATCCATTTTGGTCAAAAATTAAAATTCCCAAAGTGCCCCAATTTCTGCTTTAAACTTTTGGTACCATCCCAAAATGTATCACTGAGGTCACAGAAGTTGATTTCGGAGCATGATTTCTGAACAGGAGCTTGGACCGTTTTGTGGCGTATGAGACATTCCCTAAGCCCCGGACCCATCGATTATGGTCAAAAATGAGAATTGCAAAAGTGCCCCAATTTTTGCTTTACCCTTTAGGTACCATCCCAAAATGTATCACTGAGGTGACAGAAGTTGTTTTCGGACCATGATTTTTGAACAGGAGATTGGACCGTTTTGTGGCGAATGAGAAATTCCATAAGCCCCGGACCCATCAATTTTGGTCAAAAATGAAAATTCCAAAAGTGCCCCAATTTCTGCTTTAAACTATCGGTACCAGCCCAAAATGTATCATTGAGGTGACAGAAGTTGTTTTCAGAGCATGGTTTTTGAACAGGAGCTTGGAATGTTTTGTGGAGTATGAGAAATTCCCTAAGCCCCGGACCCATTGATTTTGGTCAAAAATGAAAATTCCAAAAGTGCCCCAATTTCTGCTTTAAACTTTAGGTACCATCCCACAATGTATCACTGAGGTGATAGAAGTTGATTTCGGAGCATGGTTTTTGAACAGGAGCTTGGACCGTTTTGTTGGTTATGAGAAAATTCCCTAAGCCCCGGACCCATCGATTATGGTCAAAAATGAAAATTCCAAAAGTGCCCCAATTTCTGCTTTAAACTTTAGGTACCATCCCAAAATGTATCACTGAGGTGACATAAGTTGTTTTCATACCATGATTTTTGAACAGGAGCTTGGACCGTTTTGTGGCGTATGAGAAATTCCATAATCCCCGGACCCATCGATTATGGTCAAAAATGAAAATTCCAAAAGTGCCCCAATTTCTGCTTTACACTTTAGGTACCATCCCAAAATGTATCACTGTTGTGACAGAAGTTGATTTCGGACCATGATTTTTGAACAGGAGCTTAGAACGTTTTGTGGCATAGGAGAAATTCCCTAAGCCCTGGACCCATCAATTTTGGTCAAAAATGAAAATTCCAAAAGTGCCCCAATTTCTGCTTTAAACTTTAGGTACCATCCCAAAATGTATCACTGAGGTGACATAAGTTGTTTTCGGACCATTATTTTTGAACAGGAGCTTGGACCGTTTTGTGGCGTATGAGAAATTCCATGAGCCCCGGACCCATCGATTTTGGTCAAAAATGAAAATTCCAAAAGTGCCCCAATTTCTGCTTTAAACTTTAGGTACCATCCCAAAATATATCACTGAGGTGACAAAAGTTGATTTCGGAGCATGTTTTTTTAACAGGAGCTTGGACTGTTTTGTGGCGCATGAGAAATTCCCTAAGCCCCGGACCCATCGATTTTGGTCAAAGATGAAAATTCCAAAAGTGCCCCAATTTCTGCTTTAAACTTTAGGTAGCATCCCAAAATGTATCATTGAGGTGACAGAAGTTGTTTTCAGAGCATGATTTTTGAACAGGAGCTTGGACCGTTTTGTGGCGAATGAGAAATTCCCAAAGCCTCTGACCCATCCATTTTGGTCAAAAATTAAAATTCCCAAAGTGCCCCAATTTCTGCTTTAAACTTTAGGTACCATCCCAAAATGTATCACTGAGGTCACAGAAGTTGATTTCGGAGCATGATTTTTGAACAGGAGCTTGGAATGTTTTGTGGAGTAAGAGGACCTGGAGTAAGAGAAATTCCCTAAGCCCCGAACCCATTGGGGTCGATTCTATTCGGCAACTAATGAATAGCGCCGGGAATTAGCTCCCGACGCTATTCAATTCAGCAACTAATTACCTGCAATTGTCGGGAATTCTTCTCTCATCCCCGGGGGATGAGAAGAGAAACCCGACAAAAGTGCTGCCCCAATTTCTGCTTTAAACTTTAGGTACCAGCCCAAAATGTATCACTGAGGTGACAGAAGTTGATTTCGGAGCATGATTTTTGAACAGGAGCTTGGACTGTTTTGTGGCGTATGAGAAATTCCCTAAGCCCCAGACCCATCGATTATGGTCAAAAATGAGAATTGCAAAAGTGCCCCAATTTCTGCTTTACACTTTAGGTACCATCCCAAAATGTAACACTGAGGTGACAGAAGTAGATTTCGGAGCATGGTTTTTGAACAGGAGCTTGGAACATTCTGTGGCGTATGAGAAATTCCCTAAGCCCCGGACCCATCAATTTTGGTAAAAAATGAATATTCCCAAAGTGCCCCAATTTTTGCTTTACCCTTTAGGTACCATCCCAAAATGTATCACTGAGGTGACAGAAGTTGATTTCGGAGCATGATTTTTGAACAGGAGATTGGACCGTTTTGTGGCGTATGAGAAATTCCATAAGCCCCGGACCCATTGATTTTGGTCAAAAATGAAAATTCCAAAAGTGCCCCAATTTCTGCTTTAAACTTTAGGTACCATCCCACAATGTATCACTGAGGTGATAGAAGTTGATTTCGGAGCATGGTTTTTGAACAGGAGCTTGGACTGTTTTGTGGAGTATGAGAAATTCCCTAAGCCCCGGACCCATCGATTTTGGTCAAAAATGAAAATTCAAAAAGTGCACCAATTTCTGCTTTACACTTTAGGTACCATCCCAAAATGTATCACTGTTGTGACAGAAGTTGATTTCGGACCATGATTTTTGAACAGGAGCTTAGAACGTTTTGTGGCATAGGAGAAATTCCCTAAGCCCTGGACCCATCAATTTTGGTCAAAAATGAAAATTCCAAAAGTGCCCCAATTTCTGCTTTAAACTTTAGGTACCATCCCAAAATGTATCACTGAGGTGACAGAAGTTGTTTTCGGACCATTATTTTTGAACAGGAGCTTGGACCGTTTTGTGGCGTATGAGAAATTCCATGAGCCCCGGACCCATCGATTTTGGTCAAAAATGAAAATTCCAAAAGTGCCCCAATTTCTGCTTTAAACTTTAGGTACCATCCCAAAATGTATCACTGAGGTGACAAAAGTTGATTTCGGAGCATGTTTTATTAACAGGAGCTTGGACTGTTTTGTGGCGCATGAGAAATTCCCTAAGCCCCGGACCCATCGATTTTGGTCAAAAATGAAAATTCCAAAAGTGCCCCAATTTCTGCTTTAAACTTTAGGTAGCATCCCAAAATGTATCATTGAGGTGACAGAAGTTGTTTTCAGAGCATGATTTTTGAACAGGAGCTTGGACCGTTTTGTGGCGAATGAGAAATTCCCAAAGCCTCTGACCCATCCATTTTGGTCAAAAATTAAAATTCCCAAAGTGCCCCAATTTCTGCTTTAAACTTTTGGTACCATCCCAAAATGTATCACTGAGGTCACAGAAGTTGATTTCGGAGCATGATTTTTGAACAGGAGCTTGGAATGTTTTGTGGAGTATGAGAAATTCCCTAAGCCCCGAACCCATTGATTTTGGTCAAAAATGAAAATTCCAAAAGTGCCCCAATTTCTGCTTTAAACTTTAGGTACCATCCCACAATGTATCACTGAGGTGATAGAAGTTGATTTCGGAGCATGGTTTTTGAACAGGAGCTTGGACTGTTTTGTTGTGTGTGAGAAATTCCCTAATCCCCGGACCCATCGATTATGGTCAAAAATGAAAATTCCAAAAGTGCCCCAATTTCTGCTTTAAACTTTAGGTACCATCCCAAAATGTATCACTGAGGTGACAAAAGTTGATTTCGGAGCATGTTTTTTAACAGGAGCTTGGACTGTTTTGTGGCGCATGAGAAATTCCCTAAGCCCCGGACCCATCGATTTTGGTCAAAGATGAAAATTCCAAAAGTGCCCCAATTTCTGCTTTAAACTTTAGGTAGCATCCCAAAATGTATCATTGAGGTGACAGAAGTTGTTTTCAGAGCATGATTTTTGAACAGGAGCTTGGACCGTTTTGTGGCGAATGAGAAATTCCCAAAGCCTCTGACCCATCCATTTTGGTCAAAAATTAAAATTCCCAAAGTGCCCCAATTTCTGCTTTAAACTTTAGGTACCATCCCAAAATGTATCACTGAGGTCACAGAAGTCGATTTCGGAGCATGATTTTTGAACAGGAGCTTGGTATGTTTTGTGGAGTATGAGAAATTCCCTAAGCCCCGAACCCATTGATTTTGGTCAAAAATGAAAATTCCAAAAGTGCCCCAATTTCTGCTTTAAACTTTAGGTACCATCCCAAAATGTATCACTGAGGTGACAGAATTTGATTTCGGAGCATGGTTTTTGAACAGGAGCTTGGACTGTTTTGTGGAGTATGATAAATTCCCTAAGCCCCGGACCCATCGATTTTGGTCAAAAATTGAAATTACAAAAGTGCCCCAATTTCTTCTTTAAACTTTATGTACCATCCCAAAATGTATCACTGAGGTGACAGAAGTTGATTTCGGAGCATGATTTTTGAACAGGAGCTTGGACCGTTTTGTGGCGTATGAGAAATTCCCTAAGCCCCGGACCCATCGATTATGGTCAAAAATGAGAATTGCAAAAGTGCCCCAATTTTTGCTTTACCCTTTAGGTACCATCCCAAAATGTATCACTGAGGTGACAGAAGTTGTTTTCGGACCATGATTTTTGAACAGGAGATTGGACCGTTTTGTGGCTAATAAGAAATTCCATAAGCCCCGGACCCATCAATTTTGGTCAAAAATGAAAATTCCAAAAGTGCCCCAATTTCTGCTTTAAACTATCGGTACCAGCCCAAAATGTATCATTGAGGTGACAGAAGTTGTTTTCAGAGCATGGTTTTTGAACAGGAGCTTGGAATGTTTTGTGGAGTATGAGAAATTCCCTAAGCCCCGGACCCATTGATTTTGGTCAAAAATGAAAATTCCAAAAGTGCCCCAATTTCTGCTTTAAACTTTAGGTACCATCCCACAATGTATCACTGAGGTGACATAAGTTGTTTTCATACCATGATTTTTGAACAGGAGCTTGGACCGTTTTGTGGCGTATGAGAAATTCCATAATCCCCGGACCCATCGATTTTGGTCAAAAATCAAAATTCCAAAAGTGCCCCAATTTCTGCTTTAAACTTTAGGTACCAGCCCAAAATGTATCACTGAGGTGACAGAAGTTGATTTTGGAGCATGATTTTTGAACAGGAGCTTGGACTGTTTTGTTGCGTATGAGAAATTCCCTAAGCCCCGGACCCATCGATTATGGTCAAAAATGAAAATTCCAAAAGTGCCCCAATTTCTGCTTTAAACTTTAGGTAGCATCCCAAAATGTATCATTGAGGTGACAGAAGTTGTTTTCAGAGCATGATTTTTGAACAGGAGCTTGGACCGTTTTGTGGCGAATGAGAAATTCCCAAAGCCTCTGACCCATCCATTTTGGTCAAAAATTAAAATTCCCAAAGTGCCCCAATTTCTGCTTTAAACTTTTGGTACCATCCCAAAATGTATCACTGAGGTCACAGAAGTTGATTTCGGAGCATGATTTTTGAACAGGAGCTTGGAATGTTTTGTGGAGTATGAGAAATTCCCTAAGCCCCGAACCCATTGATTTTGGTCAAAAATGAAAATTCCAAAAGTGCCCCAATTTCTGCTTTAAACTTTAGGTACCATCCCACAATGTATCACTGAGGTGATAGAAGTTGATTTCGGAGCATGGTTTTTGAACAGGAGCTTGGACTGTTTTGTTGTGTATGAGAAATTCCCTAAGCCCCGGACCCATCGATTATGGTCAAAAATGAAAATTCCAAAAGTGCCCCAATTTCTGCTTTAAACTTTAGGTACCATCCCAAAATGTATCACTGAGGTGACAAAAGTTGATTTCGGAGCATGTTTTTTTAACAGGAGCTTGGACTGTTTTGTGGCGCATGAGAAATTCCCTAAGCCCCGGACCCATCGATTTTGGTCAAAGATGAAAATTCCAAAAGTGCCCCAATTTCTGCTTTAAACTTTAGGTAGCATCCCAAAATGTATCATTGAGGTGACAGAAGTTGTTTTCAGAGCATGATTTTTGAACAGGAGCTTGGACCGTTTTGTGGCGAATGAGAAATTCCCAAAGCCTCTGACCCATCCATTTTGGTCAAAAATTAAAATTCCCAAAGTGCCCCAATTTCTGCTTTAAACTTTAGGTACCATCCCAAAATGTATCACTGAGGTCACAGAAGTTGATTTCGGAGCATGATTTTTGAACAGGAGCTTGGAATGTTTTGTGGAGTATGAGAAATTCCCTAAGCCCCGAACCCATTGATTTTGGTCAAAAATGAAAATTCCAAAAGTGCCCCAATTTCTGCTTTAAACTTTAGGTACCATCCCAAAATGTATCACTGAGGTGACAGAATTTGATTTCGGAGCATGGTTTTTGAACAGGAGCTTGGACTGTTTTGTGGAGTATGATAAATTCCCTAAGCCCGGACCCATCGATTTTGGTCAAAAATTGAAATTACAAAAGTGCCCCAATTTCTTCTTTAAACTTTATGTACCATCCCAAAATGTATCACTGAGGTGACAGAAGTTGATTTCGGAGCATGATTTTTGAACAGGAGCTTGGACCGTTTTGTGGCGTATGAGAAATTCCCTAAGCCCCGGACCCATCGATTATGGTCAAAAATGAGAATTGCAAAAGTGCCCCAATTTTTGCTTTACCCTTTAGGTACCATCCCAAAATGTATCACTGAGGTGACAGAAGTTGTTTTCGGACCATGATTTTTGAACAGGAGATTGGACCGTTTTGTGGCTAATAAGAAATTCCATAAGCCCCGGACCCATCAATTTTGGTCAAAAATGAAAATTCCAAAAGTGCCCCAATTTCTGCTTTAAACTATCGGTACCAGCCCAAAATGTATCATTGAGGTGACAGAAGTTGTTTTCAGAGCATGGTTTTTGAACAGGAGCTTGGAATGTTTTGTGGAGTATGAGAAATTCCCTAAGCCCCAGACCCATTGATTTTGGTCAAAAATGAAAATTCCAAAAGTGCCCCAATTTCTGCTTTAAACTTTAGGTACCATCCCACAATGTATCACTGAGGTGATAAAAGTTGATTTCGGAGCATGGTTTTTGAACAGGAGCTTGGACTGTTTTGTTGCGTATGAGAAATTCCCTAAGCCCCGGACCCATCGATTATGGTCAAAAATGAAAATTCCAAAAGTGCCCCAATTTCTGCTTTAAACTTTAGGTACCATCCCAAAATGTATCAATGAGGTGACATAAGTTGTTTTCATACCATGATTTTTGAACAGGAGCTTGGACCGTTTTGTGGCGTATGAGAAATTCCATAATCCCTGGACCCATCGATTTTGGACAAAAATGAAAATTCCAAAAGTGCCCCAATTTCTGCTTTAAACTTTAGGTACCAGCCCAAAATGTATCACTGAGGTGACAGAAGTTGATTTTGGAGCATGATTTTTGAACAGGAGCTTGGACTGTTTTGTGGCGTATGAGAAATTCCCTAAGCCCCGGACCCATCGATTATGGTCAAAAATGAGAATTGCAAAAGTGCCCCAATTTTTGCTTTACCCTTTAGGTACCATCCCAAAATGTATCACTGAGGTGACAGAAGTTGTTTTCGGACCATGATTTTTGAACAGGAGATTGGACCGTTTTGTGGCTAATAAGAAATTCCATAAGCCCCGGACCCATCAATTTTGGTCAAAAATGAAAATTCCAAAAGTGCCCCAATTTCTGCTTTAAACTATCGGTACCAGCCCAAAATGTATCATTGAGGTGACAGAAGTTGTTTTCAGAGCATGGTTTTTGAACAGGAGCTTGGAATGTTTTGTGGAGTATGAGAAATTCCCTAAGCCCCAGACCCATTGATTTTGGTCAAAAATGAAAATTCCAAAAGTGCCCCAATTTCTGCTTTAAACTTTAGGTACCATCCCACAATGTATCACTGAGGTGATAAAAGTTGATTTCGGAGCATGGTTTTTGAACAGGAGCTTGGACTGTTTTGTTGCGTATGAGAAATTCCCTAAGCCCCGGACCCATCGATTATGGTCAAAAATGAAAATTCCAAAAGTGCCCCAATTTCTGCTTTAAACTTTAGGTACCATCCCAAAATGTATCAATGAGGTGACATAAGTTGTTTTCATACCATGATTTTTGAACAGGCGTATGAGAAATTCCATAATCCCTGGACCCATCGATTTTGGTCAAAAATGAAAATTCCAAAAGTGCCCCAATTTCTGCTTTAAACTTTAGGTACCAGCCCAAAATGTATCACTGAGGTGACAGAAGTTGATTTTGGAGCATGATTTTTGAACAGGAGCTTGGACTGTTTTGTGGCGTATGAGAAATTCCCTAAGCCCCGGACCCATCGATTATGGTCAAAAATGAGAATTGCAAAAGTGCCCCAATTTCTGCTTTAAACTTTAGGTAGCATCCCAAAATGTATCATTGAGGTGACATAAGTTGTTTTCAGAGCATGATTTTTGAACAGGAGCTTGGACCGTTTTGTGGCGAATGAGAAATTCCCTAAGCCCCGGACCCATAAATTTTGGTCAAAAATGAATATTCCCAAAGTGCCCCAATTTTTGCTTTACCCTTTAGGTACCATCCCAAAATGTATCACTGAGGTGACAGAAGTTGTTTTCAGACCATGATTTTTGAACAGGAGATTGGACCCTTTTGTGGCGTATGAGAAATTCCATAAGCCCCGGACCCATCGATTTTGGTCAAAAATGAAAATTCCAAAAGTGCCCCAATTTCTGCTTTAAACTATCGGTACCAGCCCAAAATGTATCATTGAGGTGACAGAAGTTGTTTTCAGAGCATGGTTTTTGAACAGGAGCTTGGAATGTTTTGTGGAGTATGAGAAATTCCCTAAGCCCCGGACCCATCGATTTTGGTCAAAAATGAAAATTCCAAAAGTGCCCCAATTTCTGCTTTAAACTTTAGGTAGCATCCCAAAATGTATCATTGAGGTGACAGAAGTTGTTTTCAGAGCATGATTTTTGAACAGGAGCTTGGACCGTTTTGTGGTGAATGAGAAATTCCCAAAGCCTCTGACCCATCCATTTTGGTCAAAAATTAAAATTCCCAAAGTGCCCCAATTTCTGCTTTAAACTTTAGGTACCATCCCAAAATGTATCACTGAGGTCACAGAAGTTGATTTCGGAGCATGATTTTTCAACAGGAGCTTGGAATGTTTTGTGGAGTATGAGAAATTCCCTAAGCCCCGAACCCATTGATTTTGGTCAAAAATTTAAATTCCAAAAGTGCCCCAATTTCTGCTTTAAACTTTAGGTACCATCCCAAAATGTATCACTGAGGTGATAGAAGTTGATTTCGGAGCATGGTTTTTGAACAGGAGCTTGGACTGTTTTGTTGCGTATGAGAAATTCCCTAAGCCCCGGACCCATCGATTATGGTCAAAAATGAAAATTCCAAAAGTGCCCCAATTTCTGCTTTAAACTTTAGGTACCATCCCAAAATGTATCACTGAGGTGACATAAGTTGTTTTCATACCATGATTTTTGAACAGGAGCTTGGACCGTTTTGTGGCGTATGAGAAATTCCATAATCCCCGGACCCATCGATTATGGTCAAAAATGAGAATTGCAAAAGTGCCCCAATTTCTGCTTTACACTTTAGGTACCATCCCAAAATGTAACACTGAGGTGACAGAAGTTGATTTCGGAGCATGATTTTTGAACAGGAGCTTGGAACATTCTGTGGCGTATGAGAAATTCCCTAAGCCCCGGACCCATAAATTTTGGTCAAAAATGAATATTCCCAAAGTGCCCCAATTTTTGCTTTACCCTTTAGGTACCATCCCAAAATGTATCACTGAGGTGACAGAAGTTGTTTTCGGACCATGATTTTTGAACAGGAGATTGGACCCTTTTGTGGCGTATGAGAAATTCCATAAGCCCCGGACCCATCAATTTTGGTCAAAAATGAAAATTCCAAAAGTGCCCCAATTTCTGCTTTAAACTATCGGTACCAGCCCAAAATGTATCATTGAGGTGACAGAAGTTGTTTTCAGAGCATGGTTTTTGAACAGGAGCTTGGAATGTTTTGTGGAGTATGAGAAATTCCCTAAGCCCCGGACCCATTGATTTTGGTCAAAAATGAAAATTCCAAAAGTGCCCCAATTTCTGCTTTAAACTTTAGGTACCATCCCACAATGTATCACTGAGGTGACATAAGTTGATTTCGGAGCATGGTTTTTGAACAGGAGCTTGGACTGTTTTGTGGAGTATGAGAAATTCCCTAAGCCCCGGAACCATCGATTTTGGTCAAAAATGAAAATTCCAAAAGTGCCCCAATTTCTGCTTTACACTTTAGGTACCATCCCAAAATGTATCACTGTTGTGACAGAAGTTGATTTCGGACCATGATTTTTGAACAGGAGCTTAGAACGTTTTGTGGCATAGGAGAAATTCCCTAAGCCCTGGACCCATCAATTTTGGTCAAAAATGAAAATTCCAAAAGTGCCCCAATTTCTGCTTTAAACTTTAGGTACCATCCCAAAATGTATCACTGAGGTGACAGAAGTTGTTTTCGGACCATGATTTTTGAACAGGAGCTTGGACCGTTTTGTGGCGTATGAGAAATTCCATGAGCCCCGGACCCATCGATTTTGGTCAAAAATGAGAATTGCAAAAGTGCCCCAATTTCTGCTTTACACTTTAGGTACCATCCCAAAATGTATCACTGAGGTGACAAAAGTTGATTTCGGAGCATGTTTTTTTAACAGGAGCTTGGACTGTTTTGTGGCGCATGAGAAATTCCCTAAGCCCCGGACCCATCGATTTTGGTCAAAAATGAAAATTCCCAAAGTGCCCCAATTTCTGCTTTAAACTTTAGGTACCATCCCAAAATGTATCACTGAGGTCACAGAAGTTGATTTCGGAGCATGATTTTTGAACAGGAGCTTGGAATGTTTTGTGGAGTATGAGAAATTCCCTAAGCCCCGAACCCATTGATTTTGGTCAAAAATGAAAATTCCAAAAGTGCCCCAATTTCTGCTTTAAACTTTAGGTACCATCCCACAATGTATCACTGAGGTGATAGAAGTTGATTTCGGAGCATGGTTTTTGAACAGGAGCTTGGACTGTTTTGTTGTGTATGAGAAATTCCCTAAGCCCCGGACCCATCGATTATGGTCAAAAATGAAAATTCCAAAAGTGCCCCAATTTCTGCTTTAAACTTTAGGTACCATCCCAAAATGTATCACTGAGGTGACATAAGTTGTTTTCATACCATGATTTTTGAACAGGAGCTTGGACCGTTTTGTGGCGTATGAGAAATTCCATAATCCCCGGACCCATCGATTTTGGTCAAAAATGAAAATTCCAAAAGTGCCCCAATTTCTGCTTTAAACTTTAGGTACCAGCCCAAAATGTATCACTGAGGTGACAGAAGTTGATTTCGGAGCATGATTTTTGAACAGGCGCTTGGACCGTTTTGTGGCATATGAGAAATTCCATAAGCCCCGGACCCATCGATTTTGGTCAAAAATGAAAATTCCAAAAGTGCCCCAATTTCTGCTTTAAACAATCGGTACCATCCCAAAATGTATCACTGAGGTGACAGAAGTTGATTTCGGAGCATGATTTTTAACAGGAGCTTGGACTGTTTTGTGGCGTATGAGAAATTCCCTAAGCCCCGGACCCATCGATTATGGTCAAAAATGAGAATTGCAAAAGTGCCCCAATTTCTGCTTTACACTTTAGGTACCATCCCAAAATGTATCACTGAGGTGACAGAAGTTGATTTCGGAGCATGATTTTTGAACAGGAGCTTGGAACATTCTGTGGCGTATGAGAAATTCCCTAAGCCCCGGACCCATCAATTTTGGTCAAAAATGAATATTCCAAAAGTGCCCCAATTTTTGCTTTACCCTTAAGGTACCATCCCAAAATGTATCACTGAGGTGACAGAAGTTGTTTTCGGACCATGATTTTTGAACAGGAGATTGGACCCTTTTGTGGCGTATGAGAAATTCCATAAGCCCCGGACCCATCGATTTTGGTCAAAAATGAAAATTCCAAAAGTGCCCCAATTTCTGCTTTAAAATATCGGTACCAGCCCAAAATGTATCATTGAGGTGACAGAAGTTGTTTTCAGAGCATGATTTTTGAACAGGCGCTTGGACCGTTTTGTGGCATATGAGAAATTCCATAAGCCCCGGACCCATCGATTTTGGTCAAAAATGAAAATTCCAAAAGTGCCCCAATTTCTGCTTTAAACAATCGGTACCATCCCAAAATGTATCACTGAGGTGACAGAAGTTGATTTCGGAGCATGATTTTTAACAGGAGCTTGGACTGTTTTGTGGCGTATGAGAAATTCCCTAAGCCCCGGACCCATCGATTATGGTCAAAAATGAGAATTGCAAAAGTGCCCCAATTTCTGCTTTACACTTTAGGTACCATCCCAAAATGTATCACTGAGGTGACAGAAGTTGATTTCGGAGCATGATTTTTGAACAGGAGCTTGGAACATTCTGTGGCGTATGAGAAATTCCCTAAGCCCCGGACCCATCAATTTTGGTCAAAAATGAATATTCCAAAAGTGCCCCAATTTCTGCTTTAAACTTTAGGTACCATCCCAAAATGTATCACTGAGGTGACAAAAGTTGATTTCGGAGCATGTTTTTTTAACAGGAGCTTGGACCGTTTTGTGGCGAATGAGAAATTCCCAAAGCCTCTGACCCATCCATTTTGGTCAAATATTAAAATTCCCAAAGTGCCCCAATTTCTGCTTTAAACTTTAGGTACCATCCCAAAATGTATCACTGAGGTCACAGAAGTTGATTTCGGAGCATGATTTTTGAACAGGAGCTTGGAATGTTTTGTGGAGTATGAGAAATTCCCTAAGCCCCGAACCCATTGATTTTGGTCAAAAATGAAAATTCCAAAAGTGCCCCAATTTCTGCTTTAAACTTTAGGTACCATCCCAAAATGTATCACTGAGGTGACAGAATTTGATTTCGGAGCATGGTTTTTGAACAGGAGCTTGGACTGTTTTGTGGAGTATGAGAAATTCCCTAAGCCCTGGACCCATCGATTTTGGTCAAAAATTAAAATTCCAAAAGTGCCCCAATTTCTTCTTTAAACTTTAGGTACCATCCAAATATGTAACACTGAGGTGACAGAAGTTGATTTCGGAGCATGATTTTTGAACAGGAGCTTAGACCGTTTTGTGGCATATGAGAAATTCCCTAAGCCCCGGACCCATCGATTTTGGTCAAAAATGAAAATTCCAAAAGTGCCCCAATTTCTGCTTTAAACTATCGGTACCATCCCAAAATGTATCACTGAGGTGACAGAAGTTGATTTCGGAGCATGATTTTTGAACAGGAGCTTGGACCGTTTTGTGGCGTATGAGAAATTCCCTAAGCCCCGGACCCATCGATTATGGTCAAAAATGAGAATAGCAAAAGTGCCCCAATTTTTGCTTTACCCTTTAGGTACCATCCCAAAATGTATTACTGAGGTGACAGAAGTTGTTTTCGGACCATGATTTTTGAACAGGAGATTGGACCGTTTTGTGGCGAATGAGAAATTCCATAAGCCCCGGACCCATAAATTTTGGTCAAAAATGAAAATTCCAAAAGTGCCCCAATTTCTGCTTTAAACTATCGGTACCAGCCCAAAATGTATCATTGAGGTGACAGAAGTTGTTTTCAGAGAATGGTTTTTGAACAGGAGCTTGGAATGTTTTGTGGAGTATGAGAAATTCCCTAAGCCCCACACCCATTGATTTTGGTCAAAAATGAAAATTCCAAAAGTGCCCCAATTTCTGCTTTAAACTTTAGGTACCATCCCACAATGTATCACTGAGGTGATAGAAGTTGATTTCGGAGCATGGTTTTTGAACAGGAGCTTGGAATGTTTTGTTGCGTATGAGAAATTCCCTAAGCCCCGGACCCATCGATTATGGTCAAAAATGAAAATTCCAAAAGTGCCCCAATTTCTGCTTTAAACTTTAGGTACCATCCCAAAATGTATCACTGAGGTGACATAAGTTGTTTTCATACCATGATTTTTGAACAGGAGCTTGGACCGTTTTGTGGCGTATGAGAAATTCCATAATCCCCGGACCCATCGATTTTGGTCAAAAATGAAAATTCCAAAAGTGCCCCAATTTCTGCTTTAAACTTTAGGTACCATCCCAAAATGTATCACTGAGGTGACAGAAGTTGATTTCGGAGCATGATTTTTGAACAGGAGCTTGGACTGTTTTGTGGAGTATGAGAAATTCCCTAATCCCCGGACCCATCGATTTTGGTCAAAAATGAAAATTCCAAAAGTGCCCCAATTTCTGCTTTAAACTATCGGTACCAGCCCAAAATGTATCACTGAGGTGACAGAAGTTGATTTCGGAGCATGATTTTTGAACAGGAGCTTGGACCGTTTTGTGGCGTATGAGAAATTCCCTAAGCCCCGGACCCATCGATTATGGTCAAAAATGAGAATTGCAAAAGTGCCCCAATTTTTGCTTTACCCTTTAGGTACCATCCCAAAATGTATCACTGAGGTGACAGAAGTTGTTTTCGGACCATGATTTTTGAACAGGAGATTGGACCGTTTTGTGGCGAATGAGAAATTCCATAAGCCCCGGACCCATCAATTTTGGTCAAAAATGAAAATTCCAAAAGTGCCCCAATTTCTGCTTTAAACTATCGGTACCAGCCCAAAATGTATCATTGAGGTGACAGAAGTTGTTTTCAGAGCATGGTTTTTGAACAGGAGCTTGGAATGTTTTGTGGAGTATGAGAAATTCCCTAAGCCCCGGACCCATCGATTATGGTCAAAAATGAAAATTCCAAAAGTGCCCCAATTTCTGCTTTAAACTTTAGGTACCATCCCAAAATGTATCACTGAGGTGACATAAGTTGTTTTCATACCATGATTTTTGAACAGGAGCTTGGACCGTTTTGTGGCGTATGAGAAATTCCATAATCCCCGGACCCATCGATTTTGGTCAAAAATGAAAATTCCAAAAGTGCCCCAATTTCTGCTTTAAACTTTAGGTACCAGCCCAAAATGTATCACTGAGGTGACAGAAGTTGATTTCGGAGCATGATTTTTGAACAGGAGCTTGGACCGTTTTGTGGCATATGAGAAATTCCATAAGCCCCGGACCCATCGATTTTGGTCAAAAATGAAAATTCCAAAAGTGCCCCAATTTCTGCTTTAAACTATCGGTACCAGCCCAAAATGTATCATTGAGGTGACAGAAGTTGTTTTCAGAGCATGGTTTTTGAACAGGAGCTTGGAATGTTTTGTGGAGTATGAGAAATTCCCTAAGCCCCGGACCCATTGATTTTGGTCAAAAATGAAAATTCCAAAAGTGCCCCAATTTCTGCTTTAAACTTTAGGTACCATCCCACAATGTATCACTGAGGTGATAGAAGTTGATTTCGGAGCATGGTTTTTGAACAGGAGCTTGGACTGTTTTGTGGAGTATGAGAAATTCCCTAAGCCCCGGACCCATCGATTTTGGTCAAAAATGAAAATTCCAAAAGTGCCCCAATTTCTGCTTTACACTTTAGGTACCATCCCAAAATGTATCACTGTTGTGACTGAAGTTGATTTCGGACCATGATTTTTGAACAGGAGCTTAGAACGTTTTGTGGCATAGGAGAAATTCCCTAAGCCCTGGACCCATCAATTTTGGTCAAAAATGAAAATTCCAAAAGTGCCCCAATTTCTGCTTTAAACTTTAGGTACCATCCCAAAATGTATCACTGAGGTGACAGAAGTTGTTTTCGGACCATTATTTTTGAACAGGAGCTTGGACCGTTTTGTGGCGTATGAGAAATTCCATGAGCCCCGGACCCATCGATTTTGGTGTAACCCTACTTCTTGTTACCTACTGTTAATTGATGTTTCACAGTATATAAAGGGTATAAAGTTTATAGTGCCTCCACCCGTGCTGTGATTTATAATGTGTAGCAATGGGTCAGCTCGGGAAAACCCAGTAATATTAGATGTAGACTCATACAAATTGTAATTTACTTACGACTTCTCTTTCTTCTTTTTTTTTTGTACAGTACCATAGTCAACACATCCAGACTCCACTTTCCAGGTAAGTATTCTATATATATATATATCGTATATTTATTTACTAATCACAAAAAGTTTCTCACAACAATAAATTGCAATATAATACATGACAAAATACAATACTATATTTAACCCCCTTCTATACAGAGTAATGCATGCAAATACAAAAAAGTTTACCTTGGTACCAAAATGTTAGATAGTAACCGGTGGTTACTATTAAATACTCGAGTATTTATTTTATGGAAAAATAATTAGTTTCAACACCATTCCTAATGAATGATCCTTCACTCGTGTTTTGTTTTAGTCTAGTGTGGTATTGGCAAATGCAGGTAGTCTATATGACCAAATCTGTAATGAAACTCAGATATTATATTTCTGTGGGGAAACTAGTAAGTTGCAAATGTTCTATAGATGAATGTAGTCTCCTGCGTGTGGTAACACATAGATATGTTTACGTCCCTACATTTACTCCTGTTTTTGGTATTAGTCTCCTCAATGGGGTCCAAAAGGTATCCTAACTAGAATAGGGAGAATCCAAGCGGCAGAGTGCGTGTCACGATGAATATCTTATATATCTTAGCTTATGATCAACGCTTCAATTTATTTTAATGACAGTCAATAGATATGTAATTTGATAGCCGTAACAAGCGTTTACAGCGGCAATGCTTCCTAAAGAGTACTCTCTCTCTCTATATGCTTCAAGGATTTAAGCTGACTGCTACCACTTTATAGATATATATCAAAGTTCAATATGCATAGCAGGAGCGGACTATTAAAAAAACTCTTTCCAGAGGTGGGTATAATGACGGTATATGGGAATCAGTAGTGAAAATATATACTTATTTTCCAAATGTCACTGACAATTCCTGGATCATTTATATTGCCGGCTTAAGTAAAGATCCTATTTTCTCTCTGCTCCACTATCAATAGAATAGGTGATATTAGAAATGAGCCTGCTATAGGTCCAGGGATCCAAATGTTCACAGTGTTACCACGGTACCTGCATTATCAGCACTTACTCATTAGGAGGAGGGTATTTACTGAAGTCACCACCTCCTGCTGGGCGGCCTTACTCTCTGGCCGATCCCCTTTCTTTCTCACAGAGGCGGGCCCGGGGGCGTTGCTTTATTTCCGGTGCCTCCTTACTTGCTTCCAGCACCTCACTTTGGCTTCTAGTCCTCCGTCAGTCGCAGTGATCAGAAGCCCTGCACCGCGTCTGGAGACATGACTATTTTACCGGAGGATTAGCTCCGTCGTCCGGTAAGGCTCCGATATCCACTCCCTGCGTCCGCTCTTCTCTCCAGCTCCTGCCGCTCTCCCTCTCCTCTCTCTCTCTGCGCCACCAACCGCTGTCCTCTCCTCGAGCTTTTCCTGGCTCGTGGACTCCCTCCTGCAGTTTAACTGGTTTAACTGCTCCTCCCGCTATCATCACGAGCACCATTATGCACACGCATAGTATGTCCATTATTCCACATCTCACCTCAGCACTATAGTCCAACATCACATTCTAGATATATCAATAGTAATATATATATTTATATTCTATTTATCACATTTACTTCTAGTGATATTATTGTTTTCTATATGACTAATATTAATAAAGTTTATTATACACATACAGCACTACCTGTATATTTACAAGAACAGTGTTGTTCCCTTACCATTAACAGGAATTATACAATATATATTACAAGAATTAGTATTAATCACCCAACATACCATTGGGTTACATTGGTCAAAAATGAAAATTCCAAAAGTGCCCCAATTTCTGCTTTAAACTTTAGGTACCATCCCAAAATGTATCACTGAGGTGACAAAAGTTGATTTCGGAGCATGTTTTTTTAACAGGAGCTTGGACTGTTTTGTGGCGCATGAGAAATTCCATAAGCCCCGGACCCATCGATTTTGGTCAAAAATGAAAATTCCAAAAGTGCCCCAATTTCTGCTTTAAACTTTAGGTAGCATCCCAAAATGTATCATTGAGGTGACAGAAGTTGTTTTCAGAGCATGATTTTTGAACAGGAGCTTGGACCGTTTTGTGGCGAATGAGAAATTCCCAAAGCCTCTGACCCATCCATTTTGGTCAAAAATTAAAATTCCCAAAGTGCCCCAATTTCTGCTTTAAACTTTAGGTACCATCCCAAAATGTATCACTGAGGTCACAGAAGTTGATTTCGGAGCATGATTTTTGAACAGAGCTTGGAATGTTTTGCGGAGTATGAGAAATTCCCTAAGCCACGAACCCATTGATTTTGGTCAAAAATGAAAATTCCAAAAGTGCCCCAATTTCTGCTTTAAATTTTAGGTACCATCCCAAAATGTATCACTGAGGTGACAGAATTTGATTTCGGAGCATGGTTTTTGAACAGGAGCTTAGACTGTTTTGTGGAGTATGAGAAATTCCCTAAGCCCTGGACCCATCGATTTTGGTCAAAAATTAAAATTCCAAAAGTGCCCCAATTTCTTCTTTAAACTTTATGTACCATCCAAATATGTAACACTAAGGTGACAGAAGTTGATTTCGGAGCATGATTTTTGAACAGAAGCTTAGACCGTTTTGTGGCATATGAGAAATTCCCTAAGCCCCGGACCCATCGATTTTGGTCAAAAATGAAAATTCCAAAAGTGCCCCAATTTCTGCTTTAAACTATCGGTACCATCCCAAAATGTATCACTAAGGTGACAGAAGTTGATTTCGGAGCATGATTTTTGAACAGGAGCTTGGACCGTTTTGTGGTGTATGAGAAATTCCCTAAGCCCCGGACCCATCGATTATAGTCAAAAATGAGAATTGCAAAAGTGCCCCAATTTTTGCTTTACCCTTTAGGTACCATCCCAAAATGTATCACTGAGGTGACAGAAGTTGTTTTCGGACCATGATTTTTGAACAGGAGATTGGACCGTTTTGTGGCGAATGAGAAATTCCATAAGCCCCGGACCCATCAATTTTGGTCAAAAATGAAAATTCCAAAAGTGCCCCAATTTCTGCTTTAAACTATCGGTACCAGCCCAAAATGTATCATTGAGGTGACAGAAGTTGTTTTCAGAGCATGGTTTTTGAACAGGAGCTTGGAATGATTTGTGGAGTATGAGAAATTCCCTAAGCCCCGGACCCATTGATTTTGGTCAAAAATGAAAATTCCAAGAGTGCCCCAATTTCTGCTTTAAACATTAGGTATCATCCCACAATGTATCACTGAGGTGATAGAAGTTGATTTCGGAGCATGGTTTTTGAACAGGAGCTTGGAATGTTTTGTTGCGTATGAGAAATTCCCTAAGCCCCGGACCCATCGATTATGGTCAAAAATGAAAATTCCAAAAGTGCCCCAATTTCTGCTTTAAACTTTAGGTAAAATTCCAAAATGTATCACTGAGGTGACATAAGTTGTTTTCATACCATGATTTTTGAACAGGAGCTTGGACCGTTTTGTGGCGTATGAGAAATTCCATAATCCCCGGACCCATCGATTTTGGTCAAAAATGAAAATTCCAAAAGTGCCCCAATTTCTGCTTTAAACTTTAGGTACCATCCCAAAATGTATCACTGAGGTGACATAAGTTGTTTTCATACCATGATTTTTGAACAGGAGCTTGGACCGTTTTGTGGCGTATGAGAAATTCCATAAGCCCCGGACCCATCGATTTTGGTCAAAAATGAAAATTCCAAAAGTGCCCCAATTTCTGCTTTAAACTTTAGGTACCATCCCAAAATGTATCACTGAGGTGACAGAAGTTGATTTCGGAGCATGATTTTTGAACAGGAGCTTGGACTGTTTTGTGGAGTATGAGAAATTCCCTAAGCCCCGGACCCATCGATTTTGGTCAAAAATGAAAATTCCAAAAGTGCCCTAATTTCTGCTTTAAACTTTAGGTACCATCCCAAAATGTATCACTGAGGTGACAGAAGTTGTTTTCGGACCATTATTTTTGAACAGGAGCTTGGACTGTTTTGTGGAGTATGAGAAATTCCCTAAGCCCCGGACCCATCGATTTTGGTCAAAAATGAAAATTCCAAAAGTGCCCCAATTTCTGCTTTAAACTATCGGTACCAGCCCAGAATGTATCACTGAGGTGACAGAAGTTGATTTCGGAGCATGATTTTTGAACAGGAGCTTGGACCGTTTTGTGGCGTATGAGAAATTCCCTAAGCCCCGGACCCATCGATTATGGTCAAAAATGAGAATTGCAAAAGTGCCCCAATTTTTGCTTTACCCTTTAGGTACCATCCCAAAATGTATCACTGAGGTGACAGAAGTTGTTTTCGGACCATGATTTTTGAACAGGAGATTGGACCGTTTTGTGGCGAATGAGAAATTCCATAAGCCCCGGACCCATCAATTTTGGTCAAAAATGAAAATTCCAAAAGTTCCCCAATTTCTGCTTTAAACTATCGGTACCAGCCCAAAATGTATCATTGAGGTGACAGAAGTTGTTTTCAGAGCATATTTTTTGAACAGGAGCTTGGAATGTTTTGTGGAGTATGAGAAATTCCCTAAGCCCCGGACCCATTGATTTTGGTCAAAAAAGAAAATTCCAAAAGTGCCCCAATTTCTGCTTTAAACTTTAGGTACCATCCCACAATGTATCACTGAGGTGATAGTAGTTTATTTCGGAGCATGGTTTTTGAACAGGAGCTTGGACTGTTTTGTTGCATATGAGAAATTCCCTAAGCCCCGGACCCATCGATTATGGTCAAAAATGAAAATTCCAAAAGTGCCCCAATTTCTGCTTTAAACTTTAGGTACCATCCCAAAATGTATCACTGAGGTGACATAAGTTGTTTTCATACCATGATTTTTGAACAGGAGCTTGGACCGTTTTGTGGCGTATGAGAAATTCCATAATCCCCGGACCCATTGATTTTGGTCAAAAATGAAAATTCCAAAAGTGCCCCAATTTCTGCTTTAAACTTTAGGTACCAGCCCAAAATGTATCACTGAGGTGACAGAAGTTGATTTCGGAGCATGATTTTTGAACAGGAGCTTGGACCGTTTTGTGGCGAATGAGAAATTCCATAAGCCCCGGACCCATCAATTTTGGTCAAAAATGAAAATTCCAAAAGTGCCCCAATTTCTGCTTTAAACTATCGGTACCAGCCCAAAATGTATCATTGAGGTGACAGAAGTTGTTTTCAGAGCATATTTTTTGAACAGGAGTTTGGAATGTTTTGTGGAGTATGAGAAATTCCCTAAGCCCCGGACCCATTGATTTTGGTCAAAAATGAAAATTCCAAAAGTGCCCCAATTTCTGCTTTAAACTTTAGGTACCATCCCACAATGTATCACTGAGGTGACATAAGTTGTTTTCATACCATGATTTTTGAACAGGAGCTTGGACCGTTTTGTGGCGTATGAGAAATTCCATAATCCCCGGACCCATTGATTTTGGTCAAAAATGAAAATTCCAAAAGTGCCCCAATTTCTGCTTTAAACTTTAGGTACCAGCCCAAAATGTATCACTGAGGTGACATAAGTTGTTTTCATACCATGATTTTTGAACAGGAGCTTGGACCGTTTTGTGGCGTATGAGAAATTCCATAATCCCCGGACCCATTGATTTTGGTCAAAAATGAAAATTCCAAAAGTGCCCCAATTTCTGCTTTAAACTTTAGGTACCAGCCCAAAATGTATCACTGAGGTGACAGAAGTTGATTTCGGAGCATGATTTTTGAACAGGAGCTTGGACCGTTTTGTGGCATATGAGAAATTCCATAAGCCCCGGACCCATCGATTTTGGTCAAAAATGAAAATTCCAAAAGTGCCCCAATTTCTGCTTTAAACTATCGGTACCATCCCAAAATGTATCACTGAGGTGACAGAAGTTGATTTCGGAGCATGATTTTTGAACAGGAGCTTGGACTGTTTTGTGGCGTATGAGAAATTCCCTAAGCCCCGGACCCATCGATTATGGTCAAAAATGAGAATTGCAAAAGTGCCCCAATTTCTGCTTTACACTTTAGGTACCATCCCAAAATGTATCACTGTTGTGACAGAAGTTGATTTCGGACCATGATTTTTGAACAGGAGCTTAGAACGTTTTGTGGCATAGGAGAAATTCCCTAAGCCCTGGACCCATCAATTTTGGTCAAAAATTAATATTCCAAAAGTGCCCCAATTTTTGCTTTACCCTTTAGGTACCATCCCAAAATGTATCACTGAGGTGACAGAAGTTGTTTTCGGACCATGATTTTTGAACAGGAGATTGGACCGTTTTGTGGCGTATGAGAAATTCCAAAAGCCCCGGACCCATCGATTTTGGTCAAAAATGAAAATTCCAAAAGTGCCCCAATTTTTGCTTTAAACTATCGGTACCAGCCCAAAATGTATCATTGAGGTGACAGAAGTTGTTTTCAGAGCATGGTTTTTGAACAGGAGCTTGGAATGTTTTGTGGAGTATGAGAAATTCCCTAAGCCCCGGACCCATCGATTTTGGTCAAAAATGAAAATTCCAAAAGTGCCCCAATTTCTGCTTTACACTTTAGGTACCATCCCAAAATGTATCACTGTTGTGACAGAAGTTGATTTCGGACAATGATTTTTGAACAGGAGCTTAGAACGTTTTGTGGCATAGGAGAAATTCCCTAAGCCCTGGACCCATCAATTTTGGTCAAAAATGAAAATTCCAAAAGTGCCCCAATTTCTGCTTTAAACTTTAGGTACCATCCCAAAATGTATCACTGAGGTGACAGAAGTTGTTTTCGGACCATTATTTTTGAACAGGAGCTTGGACTGTTTTGTGGCGTATGAGAAATTCCATGAGCCCCGGACCCATCGATTTTGGTCAAAAATGAAAATTCCAAAAGTGCCCCAATTTCTGCTTTAAACTTTAGGTACCATCCCAAAATGTATCACTGAGGGGACAGAAGTTGATTTCGGAGCATGTTTTTTTAACAGGAGCTTGGACTGTTTTGTGGCGCATGAGAAATTCTCTAAGCCCCGGACCCATCGATTTTGGTCAAAAATGAAAATTCCAAAAGTGCCCCAATTTCTGCTTTAAACTTTAGGTAGCATCCCAAAATGTATCATTGAGGTGACAGACGTTGTTTTCAGAGCATGATTTTTGAACAGGAGCTTGGACCGTTTTGTGGCGAATGAGAAATTCCCAAAGCCTCTGACCCATCCATTTTGGTCAAAAATTAAAATTCCCAAAGTGCCTCAATTTCTGCTTTAAACTTTAGGTACCATCCCAAAATGTATCACTGAGGTGACATAAGTTGTTTTCATACCATGATTTTTGAACAGGAGCTTGGACCGTTTTGTGGCGTATGAGAAATTCCATAATCCCCGGACCCATTGATTTTGGTCAAAAATGAAAATTCCAAAAGTGCCCCAATTTCTGCTTTAAACTTTAGGTACCATCCCACAATGTATCACTGAGGTGACATAAGTTGTTTTCATACCATGATTTTTGAACAGGAGCTTGGACCGTTTTGTGGCGTATGAGAAATTCCATAATCCCCGGACCCATTGATTTTGGTCAAAAATGAAAATTCCAAAAGTGCCCCAATTTCTGCTTTAAACTTTAGGTACCAGCCCAAAATGTATCACTGAGGTGACATAAGTTGTTTTCATACCATGATTTTTGAACAGGAGCTTGGACCGTTTTGTGGCGTATGAGAAATTCCATAATCCCCGGACCCATTGATTTTGGTCAAAAATGAAAATTCCAAAAGTGCCCCAATTTCTGCTTTAAACTTTAGGTACCAGCCCAAAATGTATCACTGAGGTGACAGAAGTTGATTTCGGAGCATGATTTTTGAACAGGAGCTTGGACCGTTTTGTGGCATATGAGAAATTCCATAAGCCCCGGACCCATCGATTTTGGTCAAAAATGAAAATTCCAAAAGTGCCCCAATTTCTGCTTTAAACTATCGGTACCATCCCAAAATGTATCACTGAGGTGACAGAAGTTGATTTCGGAGCATGATTTTTGAACAGGAGCTTGGACTGTTTTGTGGCGTATGAGAAATTCCCTAAGCCCCGGACCCATCGATTATGGTCAAAAATGAGAATTGCAAAAGTGCCCCAATTTCTGCTTTACACTTTAGGTACCATCCCAAAATGTATCACTGTTGTGACAGAAGTTGATTTCGGACCATGATTTTTGAACAGGAGCTTAGAACGTTTTGTGGCATAGGAGAAATTCCCTAAGCCCTGGACCCATCAATTTTGGTCAAAAATTAATATTCCAAAAGTGCCCCAATTTTTGCTTTACCCTTTAGGTACCATCCCAAAATGTATCACTGAGGTGACAGAAGTTGTTTTCGGACCATGATTTTTGAACAGGAGATTGGACCGTTTTGTGGCGTATGAGAAATTCCAAAAGCCCCGGACCCATCGATTTTGGTCAAAAATGAAAATTCCAAAAGTGCCCCAATTTTTGCTTTAAACTATCGGTACCAGCCCAAAATGTATCATTGAGGTGACAGAAGTTGTTTTCAGAGCATGGTTTTTGAACAGGAGCTTGGAATGTTTTGTGGAGTATGAGAAATTCCCTAAGCCCCGGACCCATCGATTTTGGTCAAAAATGAAAATTCCAAAAGTGCCCCAATTTCTGCTTTACACTTTAGGTACCATCCCAAAATGTATCACTGTTGTGACAGAAGTTGATTTCGGACAATGATTTTTGAACAGGAGCTTAGAACGTTTTGTGGCATAGGAGAAATTCCCTAAGCCCTGGACCCATCAATTTTGGTCAAAAATGAAAATTCCAAAAGTGCCCCAATTTCTGCTTTAAACTTTAGGTACCATCCCAAAATGTATCACTGAGGTGACAGAAGTTGTTTTCGGACCATTATTTTTGAACAGGAGCTTGGACTGTTTTGTGGCGTATGAGAAATTCCATGAGCCCCGGACCCATCGATTTTGGTCAAAAATGAAAATTCCAAAAGTGCCCCAATTTCTGCTTTAAACTTTAGGTACCATCCCAAAATGTATCACTGAGGGGACAGAAGTTGATTTCGGAGCATGTTTTTTTAACAGGAGCTTGGACTGTTTTGTGGCGCATGAGAAATTCTCTAAGCCCCGGACCCATCGATTTTGGTCAAAAATGAAAATTCCAAAAGTGCCCCAATTTCTGCTTTAAACTTTAGGTAGCATCCCAAAATGTATCATTGAGGTGACAGACGTTGTTTTCAGAGCATGATTTTTGAACAGGAGCTTGGACCGTTTTGTGGCGAATGAGAAATTCCCAAAGCCTCTGACCCATCCATTTTGGTCAAAAATTAAAATTCCCAAAGTGCCTCAATTTCTGCTTTAAACTTTAGGTACCATCCCAAAATGTATCACTGAGGTGACAGAATTTGATTTCGGAGCATGGTTTTTGAACAGGAGCTTGGACTGTTTTGTGGAGTATGAGAAATTCCCTAAGCTCTGGACCCATCGATTTTGGTCAAAAATTAAATTCCAAAAGTGCCCCAATTTCTTCTTTAAACTTTATGTACCATCCAAATATGTAACACTAAGGTGACAGTAGTTGTTTTCGGAGCATGATTTTTGAACAGGAGCTTAGACCGTTTTGTGGCGTATGAGAAATTCCCTAAGCCCCGGACCCATCGTTTTTGGTCAAAAATGAAAATTCCAAAAGTGCCCCAATTTCTGCTTTAAACTATCGATACCATCCCAAAATGTATCACTGAGGTGACAGAAGTTGATTTCGGAGCATGATTTTTGAACAGGAGCTTGGACCGTTTTGTGGCGTATGAGAAATTCCCTAAGCCCTGGACCCATCGATTATGGTCAAAAATGAGAATTGCAAAAGTGCCCCAATTTTTGCTTTACCCTTTAGGTACCATCCCAAAATGTATCACTGAGGTGACAGAAGTTGTTTTCGGACCATGATTTTTGAACAGGAGATTGGACCGTTTTGTGGCAAATGAGAAATTCCATAAGCCCCGGACCCATCAATTTTGGTCAAAAATGAAAATTCCAAAAGTGCCCCAATTTCTGCTTTAAACTATCGGTACCAGCCCAAAATGTATCATTGAGGTGACAGAAGTTGTTTTTAGAGCATGGTTTTTGAACAGGAGCTTGGAATGTTTTGTGGAGTATGAGAAATTCCCTAAGCCCCGGACCCATTGATTTTGGTCAAAAATGAAAATTCCAAAAGTGCCCCAATTTCTGCTTTAAACTTTAGGTACCATCCCACAATGTATCACTGAGGTGATAGAAGTTGATTTCGGAGCATGGTTTTTGAACAGGAGCTTGGACTGTTTTGTTGCGTATGAGAAATTCCCTAAGCCCCGGACCCATCGATTATGGTCAAAAATGAAAATTCCAAAAGTGCCCCAATTTCTGCTTTAAACTTTAGGTACCATCCCAAAATGTATCACTGAGGTGACATAAGTTGTTTTCATACCATGATTTTTGAACAGGAGCTTGGACCGTTTTGTGGCATATGAGAAATTCCATAAGCCCCGGACCCATCGATTTTGGTCAAAAATGAAAATTCCAAAAGTGCCCCAATTTCTGCTTTAAACTTTAGGTACCATCCCAAAATGTATCACTGAGGTGACATAAGTTGTTTTCATACCATGATTTTTGAACAGGAGCTTGGACCGTTTTGTGGCATATGAGAAATTCCATAAGCCCCGGACCCATTGATTTTGGTCAAAAATGAAAATTCCAAAAGTGCCCCAATTTCTGCTTTAAACTTTAGGTACCATCCCAAAATGTATCACTGAGGTGACATAAGTTGTTTTCATACCATGATTTTTGAACAGGAGCTTGGACCGTTTTGTGGCGTATGAGAAATTCCATAAGCCCCGGACCCATCGATTTTGGTCAAAAATGAAAATTCCAAAAGTGCCCCAATTTCTGCTTTAAACTTTAGGTACCAGCCCAAAATGTATCACTGAGGTGACAGAAGTTGTTTTCAGAGCATGATTTTTGAACAGGAGCTTGGACCGTTTTGTGGCGTATGAGAAATTCCATAAGCCCCGGACCCATCGATTTTGGTCAAAAATGAAAATTCCAAAAGTGCCCCAATTTCTGCTTTAAACTTTAGGTACCATCCCAAAATGTATCACTGAGGTGACATAAGTTGTTTTCATACCATGATTTTTGAACAGGAGCTTGGACCGTTTTGTGGCGTATAAGAAATTCCATAATCCCCGGACCCATCGATTTTGGTCAAAAATGAAAATTCCAAAAGTGCCCCAATTTCTGCTTTAAATTTTAGGTACCATCCCAAAATGTATCACTAAGGTGACATAAGTTGTTTTCATACCATGATTTTTGAACAGGAGCTTGGACCGTTTTGTGGCGTATGAGAAATTCCATAAGCCCCCGACCCATCGATTTTGGTCAAAAATGAAAATTCCAAAAGTGCCCCAATTTCTGCTTTAAACTTTAGGTACCAGCCCAAAATGTATCATTGAGGTGACAGAAGTTGTTTTCGGAGCATGATTTTTGAACAGGAGCTTGGACCGTTTTGTGGCATATGAGAAATTCCATAAGCCCCGGACCCATCGATTTTGGTCAAAAATGAAAATTCCAAAAGTGCCCCAATTTCTGCTTTAAACTTTAGGTACCATCCCAAAATGTATCACTGAGGTGACATAAGTTGTTTTCATACCATGATTTTTGAACAGGAGCTTGGACCGTTTTGTGGCGTATGAGAAATTCCATAATCCCCGGACCCATCGATTTTGGTCAAAAATGAAAATTCCAAAAGTGCCCCAATTTCTGCTTTAAACTTTAGGTACCATCCCAAAATGTATCACTGAGGTGACATAAGTTGTTTTCATACCATGATTTTTGAACAGGAGCTTGGACCGTTTTGTGGCGTATGAGAAATTCCATAAGCCCCGGACCCATCGATTTTGGTCAAAAATGAAAATTCCAAAAGTGCCCCAATTTCTTCTTTAAACTTTAGGTACCATCCCAAAATGTATCACTGAGGTGACAGAAGTTGATTTCGGAGCATGATTTTTGAACAGGAGCTTGGACTGTTTTGTAGAGTATGAGAAATTCCCTAAGCCCCGGACCCATCGATTTTGGTCAAAAATGAAAATTCCAAAAGTGCCCCAATTTCTGCTTTAAACTTTAGGTACCATCCCAAAATGTATCACTGAGGTGACAGAAGTTGTTTTCGGACCATTATTTTTGAACAGGAGCTTGGACTGTTTTGTGGAGTATGAGAAATTCCCTAAGCCCCGGACCCATCGATTTTGGTCAAAAATGAAAATTCCAAAAGTGCCCCAATTTCTGCTTTAAACTATCGGTACCAGCCCAAAATGTATCACTGAGGTGACAGAAGTTGATTTCGGAGCATGATTTTTGAACAGGAGCTTGGACCGTTTTGTGGCGTATGAGAAATTCCATGAGCCCCGGACCCATCGATTTTGGTCAAAAATGAAAATTCCAAAAGTGCCCCAATTTCTGCTTTAAACTATCGGTACCATCCCAAAATGTATCACTGAGGTGACAGAAGTTGATTTCGGAGCATGATTTTTGAACAGGAGCTTGGACTGTTTTGTGGCGTATGAGAAATTCCCTAAGCCCCGGACCCATCGATTATGGTCAAAAATGAGAATTGCAAAAGTGCCCCAATTTCTGCTTTACACTTTAGGTACCATCCCAAAATGTAACACTGAGGTGACAGAAGTTGATTTCGGAGCATGATTTTTGAACAGGAGCTTGGAACATTCTGTGGCGTGTGAGAAATTCCCTAAGCCCCGGACCCATCAATTTTGGTCAAAAAAGAAAATTCCAAAAGTGCCCCAATTTTTGCTTTACCCTTTAGGTACCATCCCACAATGTATCACTGAGGTGATAGAAGTTGATTTCGGAGCATGGTTTTTGAACAGGAGCTTGGACTGTTTTGTGGAGTATGAGAAATTCCCTAAGCCCCGGACCCATCGATTTTGGTCAAAAATGAAAATTCCAAAAGTGCCCCAATTTCTGCTTTACACTTTAGGTACCATCCCAAAATGTATCACTGTTGTGACAGAAGTTGATTTCGGACCATGATTTTTGAACAGCAGCTTAGAACGTTTTGTGGCATAGGAGAAATTCCCTAAGCCCTGGACCCATCAATTTTGGTCAAAAATGAAAATTCCAAAAGTGCCCCAATTTCTGCTTTAAACTTTAGGTACCATCCCAAAATGTATCACTGAGGGGACAGAAGTTGATTTCGGAGCATGTTTTTTTTAACAGGAGCTTGGACTGTTTTGTGGCGCATGAGAAATTCCCTAAGCCCCGGACCCATCGATTTTGGTCAAAAATGAAAATTCCAAAAGTGCCCCAATTTCTGCTTTAAACTTTAGGTAGCATCCCAAAATGTATCACTGAGATCACAGAAGTTGATTTCGGAGCATGATTTTTGAACAGGAGCTTGGAATGTTTTGTGGAGTATGAGAAATTCCCTAAGCCCCGAACCCATTGATTTTGGTCAAAAATGAAAATTCCAAAAGTGCCCCAATTTCTGCTTTAAACTTTAGGTACCATCCCAAAATGTATCACTGAGGTGACAGAATTTGATTTCGGAGCATGGTTTTTGAACAGGAGCTTGGACTGTTTTGTGGAGTATTAGAAATTCCCTAAGCCCTGGACCCATCGATTTTGGTCAAAAATTAAAATTCCAAAAGTGCCCCAATTTCTTCTTTAAACTTTATGTACCATCCAAATATGTAACACTGAGGTGACAGAAGTTGTTTTCGGACCATGATTTTTGAACAGGAGATTGGACCGTTTTGTGGCGAATGAGAAATTCCATAAGCCCCGGACCCATCAATTTTGGTCAAAAATGAAAATTCCAAAAGTGCCCCAATTTCTGCTTTAAACTATCGGTACCAGCCCAAAATGTATCATTGAGGTGACAGAAGTTGTTTTCAGAGCATGGTTTTTGAACAGGAGCTTGGAATGTTTTGTGGAGTATGAGAAATTCCCTAAGCCCCGGACCCATTGGTTTTGGTCAAAAATGAAAATTCCAAAAGTGCCCCAATTTCTGCTTTAAACTTTAGGTACCATCCCACAATGTATCACTGAGGTGATAGAAGTTGATTTCGGAGCATGGTTTTTGAACAGGAGCTTGGACTGTTTTGTTGCGTATGTGAAATTCCCTAAGCCCCGGACCCATCGATTATGGTCAAAAATGAAAATTCCAAAAGTGCCCCAATTTCTGCTTTAAACTTTAGGTACCATCCCAAAATGTATCACTGAGGTGACATAAGTTGTTTTCATACCATGATTTTTGAACAGGAGCTTGGACCGTTTTGTGGCATATGAGAAATTCCATAATCCCCGGACCCATCGATTTTGGTCAAAAATGAAAATTCCAAAAGTGCCCCAATTTCTGCTTTAAACTGTAGGTAGCATCCCAAAATGTATCATTGAGGTGACAGAAGTTGTTTTCAGAGCATGATTTTTGAACAGGAGCTTGGACCGTTTTGTGGCGTATGAGAAATTCCATAAGCCCCGGACCCATCGATTATGGTCAGAAATGAGAATTGCAAAAGTGCCCCAATTTCTGCTTTACACTTTAGGTACCATCCCAAAATGTAACACTGAGGTGACAGAAGTTGATTTCGGAGCATGATTTTTGAACAGGAGCTTGGAACATTCTGTGGCATGTGAGAAATTCCCTAAGCCCCGGACCCATCGATTTTGGTCAAAAATGAAAATTCCAAAAGTGCCCCAATTTCTGCTTTAAACTTTAGGTACCATCCCAAAATGTATCACTGAGGTGACAGAAGTTGTTTTCGGACCATTATTTTTGAACAGGAGCTTGGACTGTTTTGTGAAGTATGAGAAATTCCCTAAGCCCCGGACCCATCGATTATGGTCAGAAATGAGAATTGCAAAAGTGCCCCAATTTCTGCTTTACACTTTAGGTACCATCCCAAAATGTAACACTGAGGTGACAGAAGTTGATTTCGGAGCATGATTTTTGAACAGGAGCTTGGAACATTCTGTGGCATGTGAGAAATTCCCTAAGCCCCGGACCCATCAATTTTGGTCAAAAATGAAAATTCCAAAAGTGCCCCAATTTCTGCTTTAAACTTTAGGTACCATCTCAAAATCTATCTCTGAGATGACCGAAATTGTTTTCGGACCATTATTTTTGAACAGGAGCTTGGACCGTTTTGTGGAGTATGAGAAATTCCCTAAGCCCCGGTCCAAACGATTTTGGTCAAAAATGAAAATTCCAAAAGTGCCCCAATTTCTGCTTTAAACTTTAGGTACCATCCCAAAATGTATCACTGTTGTCACAGAAGTTGATTTCGGACCATGATTTTTGAACAGGAGCTTAGAACGTTTTGTGGCATAGGAGAAATTCCCTAAGCCCCGAACCCATCGAATTTGGTCATAAATGAAAATTCCAAAAGTGCCCCAATTTCTGCTTTAAACTATCGGTACCAGCCCAAAATGTATCACTGAGGTGACAGAAGTTGATTTCGGAGCATGATTTTTGAACAGGAGCTTGGACCGTTTTGTGGCGTATGAGAAATTACCTAAGCCCCGGACCCATCGATTTTGGTCAAAAATGAAAATTCCAAAAGTGCCCCAATTTCTGCTTTAAACTTTAGGTACCATCCCAAAATGTATCACTGAGGTGACAGAAGTTGATTTCGGAGCATGATTTTTGAACAGGAGCTTGGACCATTTTGTGGCATATGAGAAATTCCCTAAGCCCCGGACCCATCGATTTTGGTCAAAAATGAAAATTCCAAAAGTGCCCCAATTTCTGCTTTAAACTTTAGGTACCATCCAAATATGTAACACTGAGGTGACAGAAGTTGATTTCGGAGCATGGTTTTTGAACAGGAGCTTGGACCGTTTTGTGGTGAATGAGAAATTCCCTAAGCCTCGTACCCATTGATTTTGGTCAAAAATGATAATTCCAAAAGTGCCCCAATTTCTGCTTTAAACTTTAGGTACCATCTCAAAATCTATCTCTGAGATGACCGAAATTGTTTTCGTACCATTATTTTTGAACAGGAGCTTGGACCGTTTTGTGGAGTATGAGAAATTCCCTAAGCCCCGGCCCCATCGATTTTGGTCAAAAATGAAAATTCCAAAAGTGCCCCAATTTCTGCTTTAAACTTTAGGTACCATCCCAAAATGTATCACTGTTGTGACAGAAGTTGATTTCGGACCATGATTTTTGAACAAGAGCTTAGAACGTTTTGTGGCATAGGAGAAATTCCCTAAGCACCGAACCCATCGATTTTGGTCAAAAATGAAAATTCCAAAAGTGCCCCAATTTCTGCTTTAAACTTTAGGTACCATCCCAAAATGTATCACTGAGGTGACAGAAGTTGATTTCGGAGCATGATTTTTGAACAGGAGCTTGGACCGTTTTGTGGCGTATGAGAAATTACCTAAGCCCCGGACCCATCGATTTTGGTCAAAAATGAAAATTCCAAAAGTGCCCCAATTTCTGCTTTACACTTTAGGTACCATCCCAAAATGTATCACTGAGGTGACAGAAGTTGATTTCGGAGCATGGTTTTTGAACAGGAGCTTGGACTTTTTTGTGGCATATGAGAAATTCCCTAAGCCCTGGACCCATCGATTTTGGTCAAAAATGAAAATTCCAAAAGTGCCCCAATTTCTGCTTTAAACTTTAGGTACCATCCAAATATGTAACACTGAGGTGACAGAAGTTGATTTCGGAGCATGGTTTTTGAACAGGAGCTTAGAACGTTTTGTGGCATAGGAGAAATTCCCTAAGCCCCGAACCCATCGAATTTGGTCATAAATGAAAATTCCAAAAGTGCCCCAATTTCTGCTTTAAACTATCGGTACCAGCCCAAAATGTATCACTGAGGTGACAGAAGTTGATTTCGGAGCATGATTTTTGAACAGGAGCTTGGACCGTTTTGTGCCATATGAGAAATTACCTAAGCCCCGGACCCATCGATTTTGGTCAAAAACGAAAATTCCAAAAGTGCCCCAATTTCTGCTTTAAACTTTAGGTACCATCCCAAAATGTATCACTGAGGTGACAGAAGTTGATTTCGGAGCATGATTTTTGAACAGGAGCTTGGACCATTTTGTGGCATATGAGAAATTCCCTAAGCCCTGGACCCATCGATTTTGGTCAAAAATGAAAATTCCAAAAGTGCCCCAATTTCTGCTTTAAACTTTAGGTACCATCCAAATATGTAACACTGAGGTGACAGAAGTTGATTTCGGAGCATGGTTTTTGAACAGGAGCTTGGACCGTTTTGTGGTGAATGAGAAATTCCCTAAGCCTCGGACCCATTGATTTTGGTCAAAAATGATAATTCCAAAAGTGCCCCAATTTCTGCTTTAAACTTTAGGTACCATCTCAAAATCTATCTCTGAGATGACCGAAATTGTTTTCGGACCATTATTTTTGAACAGGAGCTTGGACCGTTTTGTGGAGTATGAGAAATTCCCTAAGCCCCGGTCCAAACGATTTTGGTCAAAAATGAAAATTCCAAAAGTGCCCCAATTTCTGCTTTAAACTTTAGGTACCATCCCAAAATGTATCACTGTTGTGACAGAAGTTGATTTCGGACCATGATTTTTGAACAGGAGCTTAGAACGTTTTGTGGCATAGGAGAAATTCCCTAAGCCCCGAACCCATCGAATTTGGTCAAAAATGAAAATTCCAAAAGTGCCCCAATTTCTGCTTTAAACTTTAGGTACCATCCCAAAATGTATCACTGAGGTGACAGAAGTTGATTTCGGAGCATGATTTTTGAACAGGAGCTTGGACCGTTTTGTGGCGTATGAGAAATTACCTAAGCCCCGGACCCATCGATTTTGGTCAAAAATGAAAATTCCAAAAGTGCCCCAATTTCTGCTTTACACTTTAGGTACCATCCCAAAATGTATCACTGAGGTGACAGAAGTTGATTTCGGAGCATGGTTTTTGAACAGGAGCTTGGACTTTTTTGTGGCATATGAGAAATTCCCTAAGCCCTGGACCCATCGATTTTGGTCAAAAATGAAAATTCCAAAAGTGCCCCAATTTCTGCTTTAAACTTTAGGTACCATCCAAATATGTAACACTGAGGTGACAGAAGTTGATTTCGGAGCATGGTTTTTGAACAGGAGCTTAGAACGTTTTGTGGCATAGGAGAAATTCCCTAAGCCCCGAACCCATCGAATTTGGTCATAAATGAAAATTCCAAAAGTGCCCCAATTTCTGCTTTAAACTATCGGTACCAGCCCAAAATGTATCACTGAGGTGACAGAAGTTGATTTCGGAGCATGATTTTTGAACAGGAGCTTGGACCGTTTTGTGGCATATGAGAAATTACCTAAGCCCCGGACCCATCGATTTTGGTCAAAAACGAAAATTCCAAAAGTGCCCCAATTTCTGCTTTAAACTTTAGGTACCATCCCAAAATGTATCACTGAGGTGACAGAAGTTGATTTCGGAGCATGATTTTTGAACAGGAGCTTGGACCATTTTGTGGCATATGAGAAATTCCCTAAGCCCTGGACCCATCGATTTTGGTCAAAAATGAAAATTCCAAAAGTGCCCCAATTTCTGCTTTAAACTTTAGGTACCATCCAAATATGTAACACTGAGGTGACAGAAGTTGATTTCGGAGCATGGTTTTTGAACAGGAGCTTGGACCGTTTTGTGGTGAATGAGAAATTCCCTAAGCCTCGGACCCATTGATTTTGGTCAAAAATGATAATTCCAAAAGTGCCCCAATTTCTGCTTTAAACTTTAGGTACCATCTCAAAATCTATCTCTGAGATGACCGAAATTGTTTTCGGACCATTATTTTTGAACAGGAGCTTGGACCGTTTTGTGGAGTATGAGAAATTCCCTAAGCCCCGGTCCAAACGATTTTGGTCAAAAATGAAAATTCCAAAAGTGCCCCAATTTCTGCTTTAAACTTTAGGTACCATCCCAAAATGTATCACTGTTGTGACAGAAGTTGATTTCGGACCATGATTTTTGAACAGGAGCTTAGAACGTTTTGTGGCATAGGAGAAATTCCCTAAGCCCCGAACCCATCGAATTTGGTCATAAATGAAAATTCCAAAAGTGCCCCAATTTCTGCTTTAAACTATCGGTACCAGCCCAAAATGTATCACTGAGGTGACAGAAGTTGATTTCGGAGCATGATTTTTGAACAGGAGCTTGGACCGTTTTGTGGCGTATGAGAAATTACCTAAGCCCCGGACCCATCGATTTTGGTCAAAAATGAAAATTCCAAAAGTGCCCCAATTTCTGCTTTAAACTTTAGGTACCATCCCAAAATGTATCACTGAGGTGACAGAAGTTGATTTCGGAGCATGATTTTTGAACAGGAGCTTGGACCATTTTGTGGCATATGAGAAATTCCCTAAGCCCTGGACCCATCGATTTTGGTCAAAAATGAAAATTCCAAAAGTGCCCCAATTTCTGCTTTAAACTTTAGGTACCATCCAAATATGTAACACTGAGGTGACAGAAGTTGATTTCGGAGCATGGTTTTTGAACAGGAGCTTGGACCGTTTTGTGGTGAATGAGAAATTCCCTAAGCCTCGGACCCATTGATTTTGGTCAAAAATGATAATTCCAAAAGTGCCCCAATTTCTGCTTTAAACTTTAGGTACCATCTCAAAATCTATCTCTGAGATGACCGAAATTGTTTTCGGACCATTATTTTTGAACAGGAGCTTGGACCGTTTTGTGGAGTATGAGAAATTCCCTAAGCCCCGGTCCAAACGATTTTGGTCAAAAATGAAAATTCCAAAAGTGCCCCAATTTCTGCTTTAAACTTTAGGTACCATCCCAAAATGTATCACTGTTGTGACAGAAGTTGATTTCGGACCATGATTTTTGAACAGGAGCTTAGAACGTTTTGTGGCATAGGAGAAATTCCCTAAGCCCCGAACCCATCGAAATTGGTCATAAATGAAAATTCCAAAAGTGCCCCAATTTCTGCTTTAAACTATCGGTACCAGCCCAAAATGTATCACTGAGGTGACAGAAGTTGATTTCGGAGCATGATTTTTGAACAGGAGCTTGGACCGTTTTGTGGCGTATGAGAAATTACCTAAGCCCCGGACCCATCGATTTTGGTCAAAAATGAAAATTCCAAAAGTGCCCCAATTTCTGCTTTAAACTTTAGGTACCATCCCAAAATGTATCACTGAGGTGACAGAAGTTGATTTCGGAGCATGGTTTTTGAACAGGAGCTTGGACTTTTTTGTGGCATATGAGAAATTCCCTAAGCCCTGGACCCATCGATTTTGGTCAAAAATGAAAATTCCAAAAGTGCCCCAATTTCTGCTTTAAACTTTAGGTACCATCCAAATATGTAACACTGAGGTGACAGAAGTTGATTTCGGAGCATGGTTTTTGAACAGGAGCTTAGAACGTTTTGTGGCATAGGAGAAATTCCCTAAGCCCCGAACCCATCGAATTTGGTCATAAATGAAAATTCCAAAAGTGCCCCAATTTCTGCTTTAAACTATCGGTACCAGCCCAAAATGTATCACTGAGGTGACAGAAGTTGATTTCGGAGCATGATTTTTGAACAGGAGCTTGGACCGTTTTGTGGCATATGAGAAATTACCTAAGCCCCGGACCCATCGATTTTGGTCAAAAATGAAAATTCCAAAAGTGCCCCAATTTCTGCTTTAAACTTTAGGTACCATCCCAAAATGTATCACTGAGGTGACAGAAGTTGATTTCGGAGCATGATTTTTGAACAGGAGCTTGGACCGTTTTGTGGAGTATGAGAAATTCCCTAAGCCCCGGTCCAAACGATTTTGGTCAAAAATGAAAATTCCAAAAGTGCCCCAATTTCTGCTTTAAACTTTAGGTACCATCCAAATATGTAACACTGAGGTGACAGAAGTTGATTTCGGAGCATGGTTTTTGAACAGGAGCTTGGACCGTTTTGTGGTGAATGAGAAATTCCCTAAGCCTCGTACCCATTGATTTTGGTCAAAAATGATAATTCCAAAAGTGCCCCAATTTCTGCTTTAAACTTTAGGTACCATCTCAAAATCTATCTCTGAGATGACCGAAATTGTTTTCGTACCATTATTTTTGAACAGGAGCTTGGACCGTTTTGTGGAGTATGAGAAATTCCCTAAGCCCCGGCCCCATCGATTTTGGTCAAAAATGAAAATTCCAAAAGTGCCCCAATTTCTGCTTTAAACTTTAGGTACCATCCCAAAATGTATCACTGTTGTGACAGAAGTTGATTTCGGACCATGATTTTTGAACAAGAGCTTAGAACGTTTTGTGGCATAGGAGAAATTCCCTAAGCACCGAACCCATCGATTTTGGTCAAAAATGAAAATTCCAAAAGTGCCCCAATTTCTGCTTTAAACTTTAGGTACCATCCCAAAATGTATCACTGAGGTGACAGAAGTTGATTTCGGAGCATGATTTTTGAACAGGAGCTTGGACCGTTTTGTGGCGTATGAGAAATTACCTAAGCCCCGGACCCATCGATTTTGGTCAAAAATGAAAATTCCAAAAGTGCCCCAATTTCTGCTTTACACTTTAGGTACCATCCCAAAATGTATCACTGAGGTGACAGAAGTTGATTTCGGAGCATGGTTTTTGAACAGGAGCTTGGACTTTTTTGTGGAGTATGAAAAATTCCCTAAGCCCCATCCCATCGATTTTGGTCAAAAATGAAAATTCCAGAAGTGCCCCAATTTCTGCTTTAAACTTTAGGTACCATCCAAATAAGTAACACTGAGGTGACAGAAGTTGATTTCGGAGCATGGTTTTTGAACAGGAGCTTGGACCGTTTTGTGGTGAATGAGAAATTCCCTAAGCCTCGGACCCATTGATTTTGGTCAAAAATGATAATTCCAAAAGTGCCCCAATTTCTGCTTTAAACTTTAGGTACCATCTCAAAATCTATCTCAGAGATGACCGAAATTGTTTTCGGACCATTATTTTTGAACAGGAGCTTGGACCGTTTTGTGGCGTTTGAGAAATTCTCTAAGCCTCGGACCCATCGATTTTGGTCAAAAATGAAAATTCCAAAAGTGCCCCAATTTCTGATTTAAACTTTAGGTACCATCCCAAAATGTATCACTGTTGTGACAGAAGTTGATTTCGGACCATGATTTATGAACAAGAGCTTAGAACGTTTTGTGGCATAGGAGAAATTCCCTAAGCACCGAACCCATCGAATTTGGTCATAAATGAAAATTCCAAAAGTGCCCCAATTTCTGCTTTAAACTATCGGTACCAGCCCAAAATGTATCACTGAGGTGACAGAAGTTGATTTCGGAGCATGATTTTTGAACAGGAGCTTGGACCATTTTGTGGCGTATGAGAAATTACCTAAGCCCCGGACCCATCGATTTTGGTCAAAAATGAAAATTCCAAAAGTGCCCCAATTTCTGCTTTAAACTTTAGGTACCATCCCAAAATGTATCACTGAGGTGACAGAAGTTGATTTCGGAGCATGATTTTTGAACAGGAGCTTGGATCATTTTGTGGCATATGAGAAATTCCCTAAGCCCTGGACCCATCGATTTTGGTCAAAAATGAAAATTCCAAAAGTGCCCCAATTTCTGCTTTAAACTTTAGGTACCATCCCAAAATGTATCACTGAGGTGACAGAAGTTATTTTCGTACCATGATTTTTGAACAGGAGCTTGGACCGTTTTGTGGTGTATGAGAAATTCCCTAAGCCCCGGACCCATCGATTTTGGTCAAAATGAAAATTCCAAAAGTGCCCCAATTTCTGCTTTAAACTTTAGGTACCATCCCAAAATGTATCACTGAGGTGACAGAAGTAGTTTTCGTACCATGATTTTTGAACAGGAGCTTGGACTGTTTTGTGGAGTATGAGAAAATCCCTAAGCCCCGGACCCATCGATTTTGGTCAAAAATGAAAATTCAAAAAGTGCCCCAATTTCTACTTTAAACTTTAGGTACCTTCCCAAAATGTATCACTGTTGTGACAGAAGTTGATTCCGGACCATGATTTTTGAACAGGAGCTTAGAAAGTTTTGTGGCATAGTAGAAATTCCCTAAGCCCCGAACCCATCGAATTTGGTCATAAATGAAAATTATAAAAAAAAAACAATTTCTGCTTTAAACTATCGGTACCAGCCCAAAATGTATCACTGAGGTGACAGAAGTTGATTTCGGAGCATGATTTTTGAACAGGAGCTTGGACCGTTTTGTGGCGTATGAGAAATTACCTAAGCCCCGGACCCATCGATTTTGGTCAAAAATGAAAATTCCAAAAGTGCCCCAATTTCTGCTTTAAACTTTAGGTACCATCCCAAAATGTATCACTGAGGTGACAGAAGTTGATTTCGGAGCATGATTTTTGAACAGGAGCTTGGACCATTTTGTGGCGTATGAGAAATTCCCTAAGCCCTGGACCCATCGATTTTGGTCAAAAATGAAAATTCCAAAAGTGCCCCAATTTCTGCTTTAAACTTTATGTACCATCCCAAAATGTATCACTGAGGTGACAGAAGTTGATTTCGGAGCATGATTTTTGAACAGGAGCTTGGACCGTTTTGTGACGTATGAGAAATTCCCTAAGCCCTGGACACATCGATTTTGGTCAAAAATGAAAATTCCAAAAGTGCCCCAATTTCTGCTTTAAACTTTAGGTACCATCCCAAAATGTATCACTGAGGTGACAGAAGTTGTTTTCGTACCATTATTTTTGAACAGGAGCTTGGACCGTTTTGTGGCGTATGAGAAATTCCCTAAGCCCCGGACCCATCGATATTGGTCAAAAATGAAAATTCCAAAAGTGCCCCAATTTCTGCTTTAAACTATCGGTACCAGCCCAAAATGTATCACTGTTGTGACGGAAATTGATTTCGGAGCATGATTTTTGAACAGGAGCTTGGACCGTTTTGTGGCGTATGAGAAATTCCATACGCCCCGGACTTATCGATTTTGGTCAACAATGAAAATTCCAAAAGTGCCCCAATTTCTACTTTAAACTTTAGGTAGCATGCCAAAATGTATCATTGAGGTGACAGAAGTTGTTTTTAGAGCATGATTTTTGAACAGGAGCTTGGACCTTTTCGTGGCGAATGAGAAATTCCCAAAGCCTCGGACCCATCGATTTTGGTCAAAAATGAAAATTCCCAAAGTGCCCCAATTTCTGCTTTAAACTTTAGGTACCATCCCAAAATGTATCACTGAGGTGACAGAAGTTGATTTCGGAGCATGATTTTTGAACAGGAGCTTGGACCGTTTTGTGGCATATGAGAAATTACCTAAGCCCCGGACCCATCGATTTTGGTCAAAAATGAAAATTCCAAAAGTGCCCCAATTTCTGCTTAAAACTTTATGTACCATCCCAAAATGTATCACTGAGGTGACAGAAGTTGATTTCGGAGCATGATTTTTGAACAGGAGCTTGGACCGTTTTGTGGCGTATGAGAAATTCCCTAAGCCCCGGACCCATCGATTTTGGTCAAAATGAAAATTCCAAAAGTGCCCCAATTTCTGCTTTAAACTTTAGGTACCATCCAAATATGTAACACTGAGGTGACAGAAGTTGATTTCGGAGCATGGTTTTTGAACAGGAGCTTGGACCGTTTTGTGATGAATGAGAAATTCCCTAAGCCTCGGACCCATTGATTTTGGTCAAAAATGATAATTCCAAAAGTGCCCCAATTTCTGCTTTAAACTTTAGGTACCATCTCAAAATCTATCTCTGAGATGACCGAAATTGTTTTCGGACCATTATTTTTGAACAGGAGCTTGGACCGTTTTGTGGAGTATGAGAAATTCCCTAAGCCCCGGCCCCATCGATTTTGGTCAAAAATGAAAATTCCAAAAGTGCTTCAATTTCTGCTTTAAACTTTAGGTACCATTCCAAAATGTATCACTGTTGTGACAGAAGTTGATTTCGGACCATGATTTTTGAACAAGAGCTTAGAACGTTTTGTGGCATAGGAGAAATTCCCTAAGCACCGAACCCATCGATTTTGGTCAAAAATGAAAATTCCAAAAGTGCCCCAATTTCTGCTTTACACTTTAGGTACCATCCCAAAATGTATCACTGAGGTGACAGAAGTTGATTTCGGAGCATGGTTTTTGAACAGGAGCTTGGACTTTTTTGTGGAGTATGAGAAATTCCCTAAGCCCCATCCCATCGATTTTGGTCAAAAATGAAAATTCCAGAAGTGCCCCAATTTCTGCTTTAAACTTTAGGTACCATCCAAATATGTAACACTGAGGTGACAGAAGTTGATTTCGGAGCATGATTTTTGAACAGGAGCTTGGACCGTTTTGTGGTGAATGAGAAATTCCCTAAGCCTCGGACCCATTGATTTTGGTCAAAAATGATAATTCCAAAAGTGCCCCAATTTCTGCTTTAAACTTTAGGTACCATCTCAAAATCTATCTCTGAGATGACCGAAATTGTTTTCGGACCATTATTTTTGAACAGGAGCTTGGACCGTTTTGTGGCGTTTGAGAAATTCCCTAAGCCTCGGACCCATCGATTTTGGTCAAAAATGAAAATTCCAAAAGTGCCCCAATTTCTGATTTAAAATTTAGGTACCATCCCAAAATGTATCACTGTTGTGACAGAAGTTGATTTCGGACCATGATTTTTGAACAAGAGCTTAGAACGTTTTGTGGCATAGGAGAAATTCCCTAAGCACCGAACCCATCGAATTTGGTCATAAATGAAAATTCCAAAAGTGCCCCAATTTCTGCTTTAAACTATCGGTACCAGCCCAAAATGTATCACTGAGGTGACAGAAGTTGATTTCGGAGCATGATTTTTGAACAGGAGCTTGGACCATTTTGTGGCGTATGAGAAATTACCTAAGCCCCGGACCCATCGATTTTGGTCAAAAATGAAAATTCCAAAAGTGCCCCTATTTCTGCTTTAAACTTTAGGTACCATCCCAAAATGTATCACTGAGGTGACAGAAGTTGATTTCGGAGCATGATTTTTGAACAGGAGCTTGGACCATTTTGTGGCATATGAGAAATTCCCTAAGCCCTGGACCCATCGATTTTGGTCAAAAATGAAAATTCCAAAAGTGCCCCAATTTCTGCTTTAAACTTTAGGTACCATCCCAAAATGTATCACTGAGGTGACAGAAGTTGATTTCGGAGCATGATTTTTGAACAGGAGCTTGGACCATTTTGTGGCATATGAGAAATTCCCTAAGCCCTGGACCCATCGATTTTGGTCAAAAATGAAAATTCCAAAAGTGCCCCAATTTCTGCTTTAAACTTTAGGTACCATCCCAAAATGTATCACTGAGGTGACAGAAGTTATTTTCGTACCATGATTTTTGAACAGGAGCTTGGACCGTTTTGTGGTGTATGAGAAATTCCCTAAGCCCCGGACCCATCGATTTTGGTCAAAATGAAAATTCCAAAGTGCCCCAATTTCTGCTTTAAACTTTAGGTACCATCCAAATATGTAACACTGAGGTGACAGAAGTTGATTTCGGATCATGGTTTTTGAACAGGAGCTTGGACCGTTTTGTGGTGAATGAGAAATTCCCTAAGCCTCGGACCCATTGATTTTGGTCAAAAATGATAATTCCAAAAGTGCCCCAATTTCTGCTTTAAACTTTAGGTACCATCTCAAAATCTATCTCTGAGATGACCGAAATTGTTTTCGGACCATTATTTTTGAACAGGAGCTTGGACCGTTTTGTGGAGTATGAGAAATTCCCTAAGCCCCGGCCCCATCGATTTTGGTCAAAAATGAAAATTCCAAAAGTGCCCCAATTTCTGCTTTAAACTTTAGGTACCATCCCAAAATGTATCACTGTTGTGACAGAAGTTGATTTCGGACCATGATTTTTGAACAAGAGCTTAGAACGTTTTGTGGCATAGGAGAAATTCCCTAAGCACCGAACCCATCGATTTTGGTCAAAAATGAAAATTCCAAAAGTGCCCCAATTTCTGCTTTAAACTTTAGGTACCATCCCAAAATGTATCACTGAGGTGACAGAAGTTGATTTCGGAGCATAATTTTTGAACAGGAGCTTGGACCGTTTTGTGGCGTATGAGAAATTACCTAAGCCCCGGACCCATTGATTTTGGTCAAAAATGAAAATTCCAAAAGTGCCCCAATTTCTGCTTTACACTTTAGGTACCATCCCAAAATGTATCACTGAGGTGACAGAAGTTGATTTCGGAGCATGGTTTTTGAACAGGAGCTTGGACTTTTTTGTGGAGTATGAGAAATTCCCTAAGCCCCATCCCATCGATTTTGGTCAAAAATGAAAATTCCAGAAGTGCCCCAATTTCTGCTTTAAACTTTAGGTACCATCCAAATATGTAACACTGAGGTGACAGAAGTTGATTTCGGAGCATGATTTTTGAACAGGAGCTTGGACCGTTTTGTGGTGAATGAGAAATTCCCTAAGCCTCGGACCCATTGATTTTGGTCAAAAATGATAATTCCAAAAGTGCCCCAATTTCTGCTTTAAACTTTAGGTACCATCTCAAAATCTATCTCTGAGATGACCGAAATTGTTTTCGGACCATTATTTTTGAACAGGAGCTTGGACCGTTTTGTGGCATTTGAGAAATTCCCTAAGCATCGGACCCATCGATTTTGGTCAAAAATGAAAATTTCAAAAGTGCCCCAATTTCTGATTTAAACTTTAGGTACCATCCCAAAATGTATCACTGTTGTGACAGAAGTTGATTTCGGACCATGATTTATGAACAAGAGCTTAGAACGTTTTGTGGCATAGGAGAAATTCCCTAAGCACCGAACCCATCGAATTTGGTCATAAATGAAAATTCCAAAAGTGCCCCAATTTCTGCTTTAAACTATCGGTACCAGCCCAAAATGTATCACTGAGGTGACAGAAGTTGATTTCGGAGCATGATTTTTGAACAGGAGCTTGGACCATTTTGTGGCGTATGAGAAATTACCTAAGCCCCGGACCCATCGATTTTGGTCAAAAATGAAAATTCCAAAAGTGCCCCAATTTCTGCTTTAAACTTTAGGTACCATCCCAAAATGTATCACTGAGGTGACAGAAGTTATTTTCGTACCATGATTTTTGAACAGGAGCTTGGACCGTTTTGTGGTGTATGAGAAATTCCCTAAGCCCCGGACCCATCGATTTTGGTCAAAATGAAAATTCCAAAAGTGCCCCAATTTCTGCTTTAAACTTTAGGTACCATCCCAAAATGTATCACTGAGGTGACAGAAGTAGTTTTCGTACCATGATTTTTGAACAGGAGCTTGGACTGTTTTGTGGAGTATGAGAAAATCCCTAAGCCCCGGATCCATCGATTTTGGTCAAAAATGAAAATTCCAAAAGTGCCCCAATTTCTGCTTTAAACTTTAGGTACCATCCCAAAATGTATCACTGTTGTGACAGAAGTTGATTTCGGACCATGATTTTTGAACAGGAGCTTAGAACGTTTTGTGGCATAGGAGAAATTCACTAAGCCCCGAACCCATCGAATTTGGTCATAAATGAAAATTCCAAAAGTGCCCCAATTTCTGCTTTAAACTATCGGTACCAGCCCAAAATGTATCACTGAGGTGACAGAAGTTGATTTCGGAGCATGATTTTTGAACAGGAGCTTGGACCGTTTTGTGGCGTATGAGAAATTACCTAAGCCCCGGACCCATCGATTTTGGTCAAAAATGAAAATTCCAAAAGTGCCCCAATTTCTGCTTTAAACTTTAGGTACCATCCCAAAATGTATCACTGAGGTGACAGAAGTTGATTTCGGAGCATGATTTTTGAACAGGAGCTTGGACCATTTTGTGGCGTATGAGAAATTCCCTAAGCCCTGGACCCATCGATTTTGGTCAAAAATGAAAATTCCAAAAGTGCCCCAATTTCTGCTTTAAACTTTAGGTACCATCCAAATATGTAACACTGAGGTGACAGAAGTTGATTTCGGACCATGGTTTTTGAACAGGAGCTTGGACCGTTTTGTGGTGAATGAGAAATTCCCTAAGCCTCGGACCCATTGATTTTGGTCAAAAATGATAATTCCAAAAGTGCCCCAATTTCTGCTTTAAACTTTAGGTACCATCTCAAAATCTATCTCTGAGATGACCGAAATTGTTTTCGGACCATTATTTTTGAACAGGAGCTTGGACCGTTTTGTGGAGTATGAGAAATTCCCTAAGCCCCGGCCCCATCGATTTTGGTCAAAAATGAAAATTCCAAAAGTGCCCCAATTTCTGCTTTAAACTTTAGGTATCATCCCAAAATGTATCACTGTTGTGACAGAAGTTGATTTCGGACCATGATTTTTGAACAAGAGCTTAGAACGTTTTGTGGCATAGGAGAAATTCCCTAAGCACCGAACCCATCGATTTTGGTCAAAAATGAAAATTCCAAAAGTGCACCAATTTCTGCTTTAAACTTTAGGTACCATCCCAAAATGTATCACTGAGGTGACAGAAGTTGATTTCGGAGCATGATTTTTGAACAGGAGCTTGGACCGTTTTGTGGCATATGATAAATTACCTAAGCCCCGGACCCATCGATTTTGGTCAAAAATGAAAATTCCAAAAGTGCCCCAATTTCTGCTTTACACTTTAGGTACCATCCCAAAATGTATCACTGAGGTGACAGAAGTTGATTTCGGAGCATGGTTTTTGAACAGGAGCTTGGACTTTTTTGTGGAGTATGAGAAATTCCCTAAGCCCCATCCCATCGATTTTGGTCAAAAATGAAAATTCCAGAAGTGCCCCAATTTCTGCTTTAAACTTTAGGTACCATCCAAATATGTAACACTGAGGTGACAGAAGTTGATTTCGGAGCATGATTTTTGAACAGGAGCTTGGACCGTTTTGTGGTGAATGAGAAATTCCCTAAGCCTCGGACCCACTGATTTTGGTCAAAAATGATAATTCCAAAAGTGCCCCAATTTCTGCTTTAAACTTTAGGTACCATCTCAAAATCTATCTCTGAGATGACCGAAATTGTTTTCGGACCATTATTTTTGAACAGGAGCTTGGACCGTTTTGTGGCGTTTGAGAAATTCCCTAAGCCTCGGACCCATCGATTTTGGTCAAAAATGAAAATTCCAAAAGTGCCCCAATTTCTGATTTAAACTTTAGGTACCATCCCAAAATGTATCACTGTTGTGACAGAAGTTGATTTCGGACCATGATTTATGAACAAGAGCTTAGAACGTTTTGTGGCATAGGAGAAATTCCCTAAGCACCGAACCCATCGAATTTGGTCATAAATGAAAATTCCAAAAGTGCCCCAATTTCTGCTTTAAACTATCGGTACCAGCCCAAAATGTATCACTGAGGTGACAGAAGTTGATTTCGGAGCATGATTTTTGAACAGGAGCTTGGACCATTTTGTGGCGTATGAGAAATTACCTAAGCCCCGGACCCATCGATTTTGGTCAAAAATGAAAATTCCAAAAGTGCCCCAATTTCTGCTTTAAACTTTAGGTACCATCCCAAAATGTATCACTGAGGTGACAGAAGTTGATTTCGGAGCATGATTTTTGAACAGGAGCTTGGATCATTTTGTGGCATATGAGAAATTCCCTAAGCCCTGGACCCATCGATTTTGGTCAAAAATGAAAATTCCAAAAGTGCCCCAATTTCTGCTTTAAACTTTAGGTACCATCCCAAAATGTATCACTGAGGTGACAGAAGTTATTTTCGTACCATGATTTTTGAACAGGAGCTTGGACCGTTTTGTGGTGTATGAGAAATTCCCTAAGCCCCGGACCCATCGATTTTGGTCAAAATGAAAATTCCAAAAGTGCCCCAATTTCTGCTTTAAACTTTAGGTACCATCCCAAAATGTATCACTGAGGTGACAGAAGTAGTTTTCGTACCATGATTTTTGAACAGGAGCTTGGACTGTTTTGTGGAGTATGAGAAAATCCCTAAGCCCCGGACCCATCGATTTTGGTCAAAAATTAAAATTCCAAAAGTGCCCCAATTTCTGCTTTAAACTTTAGGTACCTTCCCAAAATGTATCACTGTTGTGACAGAAGTTGATTTCGGACCATGATTTTTGAACAGGAGCTTAGAACGTTTTGTGGCATAGGAGAAATTCCCTAAGCCCCGAACCCATCGATTTTGGTCAAAAATGAAAATTCCAAAAGTGCCCCAATTTCTACTTTAAACTTTAGGTACCATCCCAAAATGTATCACTGAGGTGACAGAAGTTGATTTCGGAGCATGATTTTTGAACAGGAGCTTGGACCATTTTGTGGCGTATGAGAAATTCCCTAAGCCCTGGACCCATCGATTTTGGTCAAAAATGAAAATTCCAAAAGTGCCCCAATTTCTGCTTTAAACTTTAGGTACCATCCAAATATGTAACACTGAGGTGACAGAAGTTGATTTCGGAGCATGGTTTTTGAACAGGAGCTTGGACCGTTTTGTGATGAATGAGAAATTCCCTAAGCCTCGGACCCATTGATTTTGGTCAAAAATGATAATTCCAAAAGTGCCCCAATTTCTGCTTTAAACTTTAGGTACCATTCCAAAATGTATCACTGTTGTGACAGAAGTTGATTTCGGACCATGATTTTTGAACAAGAGCTTAGAACGTTTTGTGGCATAGGAGAAATTCCCTAAGCACCGAACCCATCGATTTTGGTCAAAAATGAAAATTCCAAAAGTGCCCCAATTTCTGCTTTACACTTTAGGTACCATCCCAAAATGTATCACTGAGGTGACAGAAGTTGATTTCGGAGCATGGTTTTTGAACAGGAGCTTGGACTTTTTTGTGGAGTATGAGAAATTCCCTAAGCCCCATCCCATCGATTTTGGTCAAAAATGAAAATTCCAGAAGTGCCCCAATTTCTGCTTTAAACTTTAGGTACCATCCAAATATGTAACACTGAGGTGACAGAAGTTGATTTCGGAGCATGATTTTTGAACAGGAGCTTGGACCGTTTTGTGGTGAATGAGAAATTCCCTAAGCCTCGGACCCATTGATTTTGGTCAAAAATGATAATTCCAAAAGTGCCCCAATTTCTGCTTTAAACTTTAGGTACCATCTCAAAATCTATCTCTGAGATGACCGAAATTGTTTTCGGACCATTATTTTTGAACAGGAGCTTGGACCGTTTTGTGGCATTTGAGAAATTCCCTAAGCATCGGACCCATCGATTTTGGTCAAAAATGAAAATTTCAAAAGTGCCCCAATTTCTGATTTAAACTTTAGGTACCATCCCAAAATGTATCACTGTTGTGACAGAAGTTGATTTCGGACCATGATTTATGAACAAGAGCTTAGAACGTTTTGTGGCATAGGAGAAATTCCCTAAGCACCGAACCCATCGAATTTGGTCATAAATGAAAATTCCAAAAGTGCCCCAATTTCTGCTTTAAACTATCGGTACCAGCCCAAAATGTATCACTGAGGTGACAGAAGTTGATTTCGGAGCATGATTTTTGAACAGGAGCTTGGACCATTTTGTGGCGTATGAGAAATTACCTAAGCCCCGGACCCATCGATTTTGGTCAAAAATGAAAATTCCAAAAGTGCCCCAATTTCTGCTTTAAACTTTAGGTACCATCCCAAAATGTATCACTGAGGTGACAGAAGTTATTTTCGTACCATGATTTTTGAACAGGAGCTTGGACCGTTTTGTGGTGTATGAGAAATTCCCTAAGCCCCGGACCCATCGATTTTGGTCAAAATGAAAATTCCAAAAGTGCCCCAATTTCTGCTTTAAACTTTAGGTACCATCCCAAAATGTATCACTGAGGTGACAGAAGTAGTTTTCGTACCATGATTTTTGAACAGGAGCTTGGACTGTTTTGTGGAGTATGAGAAAATCCCTAAGCCCCGGACCCATCGATTTTGGTCAAAAATGAAAATTCCAAAAGTGCCCCAATTTCTGCTTTAAACTTTAGGTACCATCCCAAAATGTATCACTGTTGTGACAGAAGTTGATTTCGGACCATGATTTTTGAACAGGAGCTTAGAACGTTTTGTGGCATAGGAGAAATTCACTAAGCCCCGAACCCATCGAATTTGGTCATAAATGAAAATTCCAAAAGTGCCCCAATTTCTGCTTTAAACTATCGGTACCAGCCCAAAATGTATCACTGAGGTGACAGAAGTTGATTTCGGAGCATGATTTTTGAACAGGAGCTTGGACCGTTTTGTGGCGTATGAGAAATTACCTAAGCCCCGGACCCATCGATTTTGGTCAAAAATGAAAATTCCAAAAGTGCCCCAATTTCTGCTTTAAACTTTAGGTACCATCCCAAAATGTATCACTGAGGTGACAGAAGTTGATTTCGGAGCATGATTTTTGAACAGGAGCTTGGACCATTTTGTGGCGTATGAGAAATTCCCTAAGCCCTGGACCCATCGATTTTGGTCAAAAATGAAAATTCCAAAAGTGCCCCAATTTCTGCTTTAAACTTTAGGTACCATCCAAATATGTAACACTGAGGTGACAGAAGTTGATTTCGGACCATGGTTTTTGAACAGGAGCTTGGACCGTTTTGTGGTGAATGAGAAATTCCCTAAGCCTCGGACCCATTGATTTTGGTCAAAAATGATAATTCCAAAAGTGCCCCAATTTCTGCTTTAAACTTTAGGTACCATCTCAAAATCTATCTCTGAGATGACCGAAATTGTTTTCGGACCATTATTTTTGAACAGGAGCTTGGACCGTTTTGTGGAGTATGAGAAATTCCCTAAGCCCCGGCCCCATCGATTTTGGTCAAAAATGAAAATTCCAAAAGTGCCCCAATTTCTGCTTTAAACTTTAGGTATCATCCCAAAATGTATCACTGTTGTGACAGAAGTTGATTTCGGACCATGATTTTTGAACAAGAGCTTAGAACGTTTTGTGGCATAGGAGAAATTCCCTAAGCACCGAACCCATCGATTTTGGTCAAAAATGAAAATTCCAAAAGTGCACCAATTTCTGCTTTAAACTTTAGGTACCATCCCAAAATGTATCACTGAGGTGACAGAAGTTGATTTCGGAGCATGATTTTTGAACAGGAGCTTGGACCGTTTTGTGGCATATGATAAATTACCTAAGCCCCGGACCCATCGATTTTGGTCAAAAATGAAAATTCCAAAAGTGCCCCAATTTCTGCTTTACACTTTAGGTACCATCCCAAAATGTATCACTGAGGTGACAGAAGTTGATTTCGGAGCATGGTTTTTGAACAGGAGCTTGGACTTTTTTGTGGAGTATGAGAAATTCCCTAAGCCCCATCCCATCGATTTTGGTCAAAAATGAAAATTCCAGAAGTGCCCCAATTTCTGCTTTAAACTTTAGGTACCATCCAAATATGTAACACTGAGGTGACAGAAGTTGATTTCGGAGCATGATTTTTGAACAGGAGCTTGGACCGTTTTGTGGTGAATGAGAAATTCCCTAAGCCTCGGACCCACTGATTTTGGTCAAAAATGATAATTCCAAAAGTGCCCCAATTTCTGCTTTAAACTTTAGGTACCATCTCAAAATCTATCTCTGAGATGACCGAAATTGTTTTCGGACCATTATTTTTGAACAGGAGCTTGGACCGTTTTGTGGCGTTTGAGAAATTCCCTAAGCCTCGGACCCATCGATTTTGGTCAAAAATGAAAATTCCAAAAGTGCCCCAATTTCTGATTTAAACTTTAGGTACCATCCCAAAATGTATCACTGTTGTGACAGAAGTTGATTTCGGACCATGATTTATGAACAAGAGCTTAGAACGTTTTGTGGCATAGGAGAAATTCCCTAAGCACCGAACCCATCGAATTTGGTCATAAATGAAAATTCCAAAAGTGCCCCAATTTCTGCTTTAAACTATCGGTACCAGCCCAAAATGTATCACTGAGGTGACAGAAGTTGATTTCGGAGCATGATTTTTGAACAGGAGCTTGGACCATTTTGTGGCGTATGAGAAATTACCTAAGCCCCGGACCCATCGATTTTGGTCAAAAATGAAAATTCCAAAAGTGCCCCAATTTCTGCTTTAAACTTTAGGTACCATCCCAAAATGTATCACTGAGGTGACAGAAGTTGATTTCGGAGCATGATTTTTGAACAGGAGCTTGGATCATTTTGTGGCATATGAGAAATTCCCTAAGCCCTGGACCCATCGATTTTGGTCAAAAATGAAAATTCCAAAAGTGCCCCAATTTCTGCTTTAAACTTTAGGTACCATCCCAAAATGTATCACTGAGGTGACAGAAGTTATTTTCGTACCATGATTTTTGAACAGGAGCTTGGACCGTTTTGTGGTGTATGAGAAATTCCCTAAGCCCCGGACCCATCGATTTTGGTCAAAATGAAAATTCCAAAAGTGCCCCAATTTCTGCTTTAAACTTTAGGTACCATCCCAAAATGTATCACTGAGGTGACAGAAGTAGTTTTCGTACCATGATTTTTGAACAGGAGCTTGGACTGTTTTGTGGAGTATGAGAAAATCCCTAAGCCCCGGACCCATCGATTTTGGTCAAAAATTAAAATTCCAAAAGTGCCCCAATTTCTGCTTTAAACTTTAGGTACCTTCCCAAAATGTATCACTGTTGTGACAGAAGTTGATTTCGGACCATGATTTTTGAACAGGAGCTTAGAACGTTTTGTGGCATAGGAGAAATTCCCTAAGCCCCGAACCCATCGATTTTGGTCAAAAATGAAAATTCCAAAAGTGCCCCAATTTCTACTTTAAACTTTAGGTACCATCCCAAAATGTATCACTGAGGTGACAGAAGTTGATTTCGGAGCATGATTTTTGAACAGGAGCTTGGACCATTTTGTGGCGTATGAGAAATTCCCTAAGCCCTGGACCCATCGATTTTGGTCAAAAATGAAAATTCCAAAAGTGCCCCAATTTCTGCTTTAAACTTTAGGTACCATCCAAATATGTAACACTGAGGTGACAGAAGTTGATTTCGGAGCATGGTTTTTGAACAGGAGCTTGGACCGTTTTGTGATGAATGAGAAATTCCCCAAGCCTCGGACCCATTGATTTTGGTCAAAAATGATAATTCCAAAAGTGCCCCAATTTCTGCTTTAAACTTTAGGTACCATTCCAAAATGTATCACTGTTGTGACAGAAGTTGATTTCGGACCATGATTTTTGAACAAGAGCTTAGAACGTTTTGTGGCATAGGAGAAATTCCCTAAGCACCGAACCCATCGATTTTGGTCAAAAATGAAAATTCCAAAAGTGCCCCAATTTCTGCTTTACACTTTAGGTACCATCCCAAAATGTATCACTGAGGTGACAGAAGTTGATTTCGGAGCATGGTTTTTGAACAGGAGCTTGGACTTTTTTGTGGAGTATGAGAAATTCCCTAAGCCCCATCCCATCGATTTTGGTCAAAAATGAAAATTCCAGAAGTGCCCCAATTTCTGCTTTAAACTTTAGGTACCATCCAAATATGTAACACTGAGGTGACAGAAGTTGATTTCGGAGCATGATTATTGAACAGGAGCTTGGACCGTTTTGTGGTGAATGAGAAATTCCCTAAGCCTCGGACCCATTGATTTTGGTCAAAAATGATAATTCCAAAAGTGCCCCAATTTCTGCTTTAAACTTTAGGTACCATCTCAAAATCTATCTCTGAGATGACCGAAATTGTTTTCGGACCATTATTTTTGAACAGGAGCTTGGACCGTTTTGTGGCGTTTGAGAAATTCCCTAAGCCTCGGACCCATCGATTTTGGTCAAAAATGAAAATTCCAAAAGTGCCCCAATTTCTGATTTAAAATTTAGGTACCATCCCAAAATGTATCACTGTTGTGACAGAAGTTGATTTCGGACCATGATTTTTGAACAAGAGCTTAGAACGTTTTGTGGCATAGGAGAAATTCCCTAAGCACCGAACCCATCGAATTTGGTCATAAATGAAAATTCCAAAAGTGCCCCAATTTCTGCTTTAAACTATCGGTACCAGCCCAAAATGTATCACTGAGGTGACAGAAGTTGATTTCGGAGCATGATTTTTGAACAGGAGCTTGGACCGTTTTGTGGCGTATGAGAAATTACCTAAGCCCCGGACCCATCGATTTTGGTCAAAAATGAAAATTCCAAAAGTGCCCCAATTTCTGCTTTAAACTTTAGGTACCATCCCAAAATGTATCACTGAGGTGACAGAAGTTGATTTCGGAGCATGATTTTTGAACAGGAGCTTGGACCATTTTGTGGCGTATGAGAAATTCCCTAAGCCCTGGACCCATCGATTTTGGTCAAAAATGAAAATTCCAAAAGTGCCCCAATTTCTGCTTTAAACTTTAGGTACCATCCAAATATGTAACACTGAGGTGACAGAAGTTGATTTCGGACCATGGTTTTTGAACAGGAGCTTGGACCGTTTTGTGGTGAATGAGAAATTCCCTAAGCCTCGGACCCATTGATTTTGGTCAAAAATGATAATTCCAAAAGTGCCCCAATTTCTGCTTTAAACTTTAGGTACCATCTCAAAATCTATCTCTGAGATGACCGAAATTGTTTTCGGACCATTATTTTTGAACAGGAGCTTGGACCGTTTTGTGGAGTATGAGAAATTCCCTAAGCCCCGGCCCCATCGATTTTGGTCAAAAATGAAAATTCCAAAAGTGCCCCAATTTCTGCTTTAAACTTTAGGTATCATCCCAAAATGTATCACTGTTGTGACAGAAGTTGATTTCGGACCATGATTTTTGAACAAGAGCTTAGAACGTTTTGTGGCATAGGAGAAATTCCCTAAGCACCGAACCCATCGATTTTGGTCAAAAATGAAAATTCCAAAAGTGCACCAATTTCTGCTTTAAACTTTAGGTACCATCCCAAAATGTATCACTGAGGTGACAGAAGTTGATTTCGGAGCATGATTTTTGAACAGGAGCTTGGACCGTTTTGTGGCATATGATAAATTACCTAAGCCCCGGACCCATCGATTTTGGTCAAAAATGAAAATTCCAAAAGTGCCCCAATTTCTGCTTTACACTTTAGGTACCATCCCAAAATGTATCACTGAGGTGACAGAAGTTGATTTCGGAGCATGGTTTTTGAACAGGAGCTTGGACTTTTTTGTGGAGTATGAGAAATTCCCTAAGCCCCATCCCATCGATTTTGGTCAAAAATGAAAATTCCAGAAGTGCCCCAATTTCTGCTTTAAACTTTAGGTACCATCCAAATATGTAACACTGAGGTGACAGAAGTTGATTTCGGAGCATGATTTTTGAACAGGAGCTTGGACCGTTTTGTGGTGAATGAGAAATTCCCTAAGCCTCGGACCCACTGATTTTGGTCAAAAATGATAATTCCAAAAGTGCCCCAATTTCTGCTTTAAACTTTAGGTACCATCTCAAAATCTATCTCTGAGATGACCGAAATTGTTTTCGGACCATTATTTTTGAACAGGAGCTTGGACCGTTTTGTGGCGTTTGAGAAATTCCCTAAGCCTCGGACCCATCGATTTTGGTCAAAAATGAAAATTCCAAAAGTGCCCCAATTTCTGATTTAAACTTTAGGTACCATCCCAAAATGTATCACTGTTGTGACAGAAGTTGATTTCGGACCATGATTTATGAACAAGAGCTTAGAACGTTTTGTGGCATAGGAGAAATTCCCTAAGCACCGAACCCATCGAATTTGGTCATAAATGAAAATTCCAAAAGTGCCCCAATTTCTGCTTTAAACTATCGGTACCAGCCCAAAATGTATCACTGAGGTGACAGAAGTTGATTTCGGAGCATGATTTTTGAACAGGAGCTTGGACCATTTTGTGGCGTATGAGAAATTACCTAAGCCCCGGACCCATCGATTTTGGTCAAAAATGAAAATTCCAAAAGTGCCCCAATTTCTGCTTTAAACTTTAGGTACCATCCCAAAATGTATCACTGAGGTGACAGAAGTTGATTTCGGAGCATGATTTTTGAACAGGAGCTTGGATCATTTTGTGGCATATGAGAAATTCCCTAAGCCCTGGACCCATCGATTTTGGTCAAAAATGAAAATTCCAAAAGTGCCCCAATTTCTGCTTTAAACTTTAGGTACCATCCCAAAATGTATCACTGAGGTGACAGAAGTTATTTTCGTACCATGATTTTTGAACAGGAGCTTGGACCGTTTTGTGGTGTATGAGAAATTCCCTAAGCCCCGGACCCATCGATTTTGGTCAAAATGAAAATTCCAAAAGTGCCCCAATTTCTGCTTTAAACTTTAGGTACCATCCCAAAATGTATCACTGAGGTGACAGAAGTAGTTTTCGTACCATGATTTTTGAACAGGAGCTTGGACTGTTTTGTGGAGTATGAGAAAATCCCTAAGCCCCGGACCCATCGATTTTGGTCAAAAATTAAAATTCCAAAAGTGCCCCAATTTCTGCTTTAAACTTTAGGTACCTTCCCAAAATGTATCACTGTTGTGACAGAAGTTGATTTCGGACCATGATTTTTGAACAGGAGCTTAGAACGTTTTGTGGCGTATGAGAAATTCCCTAAGCCCTGGACCCATCGATTTTGGTCAAAAATGAAAATTCCAAAAGTGCCCCAATTTCTGCTTTAAACTTTAGGTACCATCCAAATATGTAACACTGAGGTGACAGAAGTTGATTTCGGAGCATGGTTTTTGAACAGGAGCTTGGACCGTTTTGTGATGAATGAGAAATTCCCTAAGCCTCGGACCCATTGATTTTGGTCAAAAATGATAATTCCAAAAGTGCCCCAATTTCTGCTTTAAACTTTAGGTACCATTCCAAAATGTATCACTGTTGTGACAGAAGTTGATTTCGGACCATGATTTTTGAACAAGAGCTTAGAACGTTTTGTGGCATAGGAGAAATTCCCTAAGCACCGAACCCATCGATTTTGGTCAAAAATGAAAATTCCAAAAGTGCCCCAATCTCTGCTTTACACTTTAGGTACCATCCCAAAATGTATCACTGAGGTGACAGAAGTTGATTTCGGAGCATGGTTTTTGAACAGGAGCTTGGACTTTTTTGTGGAGTATGAGAAATTCCCTAAGCCCCATCCCATCGATTTTGGTCAAAAATGAAAATTCCAGAAGTGCCCCAATTTCTGCTTTAAACTTTAGGTACCATCCAAATATGTAACACTGAGGTGACAGAAGTTGATTTCGGAGCATGATTATTGAACAGGAGCTTGGACCGTTTTGTGGTGAATGAGAAATTCCCTAAGCCTCGGACCCATTGATTTTGGTCAAAAATGATAATTCCAAAAGTGCCCCAATTTCTGCTTTAAACTTTAGGTACCATCTCAAAATCTATCTCTGAGATGACCGAAATTGTTTTCGGACCATTATTTTTGAACAGGAGCTTGGACCGTTTTGTGGCGTTTGAGAAATTCCCTAAGCCTCGGACCCATCGATTTTGGTCAAAAATGAAAATTCCAAAAGTGCCCCAATTTCTGATTTAAAATTTAGGTACCATCCCAAAATGTATCACTGTTGTGACAGAAGTTGATTTCGGACCATGATTTTTGAACAAGAGCTTAGAACGTTTTGTGGCATAGGAGAAATTCCCTAAGCACCGAACCCATCGAATTTGGTCATAAATGAAAATTCCAAAAGTGCCCCAATTTCTGCTTTAAACTATCGGTACCAGCCCAAAATGTATCACTGAGGTGACAGAAGTTGATTTCGGAGCATGATTTTTGAACAGGAGCTTGGACCATTTTGTGGCGTATGAGAAATTACCTAAGCCCCGGACCCATCGATTTTGGTCAAAAATGAAAATTCCAAAAGTGCCCCAATTTCTGCTTTAAACTTTAGGTACCATCCCAAAATGTATCACTGAGGTGACAGAAGTTGATTTCGGAGCATGATTTTTGAACAGGAGCTTGGACCATTTTGTGGCATATGAGAAATTCCCTAAGCCCTGGACCCATCGATTTTGGTCAAAAATGAAAATTCCAAAAGTGCCCCAATTTCTGCTTTAAACTTTAGGTACCATCCCAAAATGTATCACTGAGGTGACAGAAGTTATTTTCGTACCATGATTTTTGAACAGGAGCTTGGACCGTTTTGTGGTGTATGAGAAATTCCCTAAGCCCCGGACCCATCGATTTTGGTCAAAATGAAAATTCCAAAGTGCCCCAATTTCTGCTTTAAACTTTAGGTACCATCCAAATATGTAACACTGAGGTGACAGAAGTTGATTTCGGATCATGGTTTTTGAACAGGAGCTTGGACCGTTTTGTGGTGAATGAGAAATTCCCTAAGCCTCGGACCCATTGATTTTGGTCAAAAATGATAATTCCAAAAGTGCCCCAATTTCTGCTTTAAACTTTAGGTACCATCTCAAAATCTATCTCTGAGATGACCGAAATTGTTTTCGGACCATTATTTTTGAACAGGAGCTTGGACCGTTTTGTGGAGTATGAGAAATTCCCTAAGCCCCGGCCCCATCGATTTTGGTCAAAAATGAAAATTCCAAAAGTGCCCCAATTTCTGCTTTAAACTTTAGGTACCATCCCAAAATGTATCACTGTTGTGACAGAAGTTGATTTCGGACCATGATTTTTGAACAAGAGCTTAGAACGTTTTGTGGCATAGGAGAAATTCCCTAAGCACCGAACCCATCGATTTTGGTCAAAAATGAAAATTCCAAAAGTGCCCCAAATTCTGCTTTAAACTTTAGGTACCATCCCAAAATGTATCACTGAGGTGACAGAAGTTGATTTCGGAGCATAATTTTTGAACAGGAGCTTGGACCGTTTTGTGGCGTATGAGAAATTACCTAAGCCCCGGACCCATTGATTTTGGTCAAAAATGAAAATTCCAAAAGTGCCCCAATTTCTGCTTTACACTTTAGGTACCATCCCAAAATGTATCACTGAGGTGACAGAAGTTGATTTCGGAGCATGGTTTTTGAACAGGAGCTTGGACTTTTTTGTGGAGTATGAGAAATTCCCTAAGCCCCATCCCATCGATTTTGGTCAAAAATGAAAATTCCAGAAGTGCCCCAATTTCTGCTTTAAACTTTAGGTACCATCCAAATATGTAACACTGAGGTGACAGAAGTTGATTTCGGAGCATGATTTTTGAACAGGAGCTTGGACCGTTTTGTGGTGAATGAGAAATTCCCTAAGCCTCGGACCCATTGATTTTGGTCAAAAATGATAATTCCAAAAGTGCCCCAATTTCTGCTTTAAACTTTAGGTACCATCTCAAAATCTATCTCTGAGATGACCGAAATTGTTTTCGGACCATTATTTTTGAACAGGAGCTTGGACCGTTTTGTGGCATTTGAGAAATTCCCTAAGCCTCGGACCCATCGATTTTGGTCAAAAATGAAAATTCCAAAAGTGCCCCAATTTCTGATTTAAACTTTAGGTACCATCCCAAAATGTATCACTGTTGTGACAGAAGTTGATTTCGGACCATGATTTATGAACAAGAGCTTAGAACGTTTTGTGGCATAGGAGAAATTCCCTAAGCACCGAACCCATCGAATTTGGTCATAAATGAAAATTCCAAAAGTGCCCCAATTTCTGCTTTAAACTATCGGTACCAGCCCAAAATGTATCACTGAGGTGACAGAAGTTGATTTCGGAGCATGATTTTTGAACAGGAGCTTGGACCATTTTGTGGCGTATGAGAAATTACCTAAGCCCCGGACCCATCGATTTTGGTCAAAAATGAAAATTCCAAAAGTGCCCCAATTTCTGCTTTAAACTTTAGGTACCATCCCAAAATGTATCACTGAGGTGACAGAAGTTATTTTCGTACCATGATTTTTGAACAGGAGCTTGGACCGTTTTGTGGTGTATGAGAAATTCCCTAAGCCCCGGACCCATCGATTTTGGTCAAAATGAAAATTCCAAAAGTGCCCCAATTTCTGCTTTAAACTTTAGGTACCATCCCAAAATGTATCACTGAGGTGACAGAAGTAGTTTTCGTACCATGATTTTTGAACAGGAGCTTGGACTGTTTTGTGGAGTATGAGAAAATCCCTAAGCCCCGGACCCATTGATTTTGGTCAAAAATGAAAATTCCAAAAGTGCCCCAATTTCTGCTTTAAACTTTAGGTACCATCCCAAAATGTATCACTGTTGTGACAGAAGTTGATTTCGGACCATGATTTTTGAACAGGAGCTTAGAACGTTTTGTGGCATAGGAGAAATTCACTAAGCCCCGAACCCATCGAATTTGGTCATAAATGAAAATTCCAAAAGTGCCCCAATTTCTGCTTTAAACTATCGGTACCAGCCCAAAATGTATCACTGAGGTGACAGAAGTTGATTTCGGAGCATGATTTTTGAACAGGAGCTTGGACCGTTTTGTGGCGTATGAGAAATTACCTAAGCCCCGGACCCATCGATTTTGGTCAAAAATGAAAATTCCAAAAGTGCCCCAATTTCTGCTTTAAACTTTAGGTACCATCCCAAAATGTATCACTGAGGTGACAGAAGTTGATTTCGGAGCATGATTTTTGAACAGGAGCTTGGACCATTTTGTGGCGTATGAGAAATTCCCTAAGCCCTGGACCCATCGATTTTGGTCAAAAATGAAAATTCCAAAAGTGCCCCAATTTCTGCTTTAAACTTTAGGTACCATCCAAATATGTAACACTGAGGTGACAGAAGTTGATTTCGGAGCATGGTTTTTGAACAGGAGCTTGGACCGTTTTGTGGTGAATGAGAAATTCCCTAAGCCTCGGACCCATTGATTTTGGTCAAAAATGATAATTCCAAAAGTGCCCCAATTTCTGCTTTAAACTTTAGGTACCATCTCAAAATCTATCTCTGAGATGACCGAAATTGTTTTCGGACCATTATTTTTGAACAGGAGCTTGGACCGTTTTGTGGAGTATGAGAAATTCCCTAAGCCCCGGCCCCATCGATTTTGGTCAAAAATGAAAATTCCAAAAGTGCCCCAATTTCTGCTTTAAACTTTAGGTATCATCCCAAAATGTATCACTGTTGTGACAGAAGTTGATTTCGGACCATGATTTTTGAACAAGAGCTTAGAACGTTTTGTGGCATAGGAGAAATTCCCTAAGCACCGCACCGATCGATTTTGGTCAAAAATGAAAATTCCAAAAGTGCACCAATTTCTGCTTTAAACTTTAGGTACCATCCCAAAATGTATCACTGAGGTGACAGAAGTTGATTTCGGAGCATGATTTTTGAACAGGAGCTTGGACCGTTTTGTGGCATATGATAAATTACCTAAGCCCCGGACCCATCGATTTTGGTCAAAAATGAAAATTCCAAAAGTGCCCCAATTTCTGCTTTACACTTTAGGTACCATCCCAAAATGTATCACTGAGGTGACAGAAGTTGATTTCGGAGCATGGTTTTTGAACAGGAGCTTGGACTTTTTTGTGGAGTATGAGAAATTCCCTAAGCCCCATCCCATCGATTTTGGTCAAAAATGAAAATTCCAGAAGTGCCCCAATTTCTGCTTTAAACTTTAGGTACCATCCAAATATGTAACACTGAGGTGACAGAAGTTGATTTCGGAGCATGATTTTTGAACAGGAGCTTGGACCGTTTTGTGGTGAATGAGAAATTCCCTAAGCCTCGGACCCATTGATTTTGGTCAAAAATGATAATTCCAAAAGTGCCCCAATTTCTGCTTTAAACTTTAGGTACCATCTCAAAATCTATCTCTGAGATGACCGAAATTGTTTTCGGACCATTATTTTTGAACAGGAGCTTGGACCGTTTTGTGGCGTTTGAGAAATTCCCTAAGCCTCGGACCCATCGATTTTGGTCAAAAATGAAAATTCCAAAAGTGCCCCAATTTCTGATTTAAACTTTAGGTACCATCCCAAAATGTATCACTGTTGTGACAGAAGTTGATTTCGGACCATGATTTATGAACAAGAGCTTAGAACGTTTTGTGGCATAGGAGAAATTCCCTAAGCACCGAACCCATCGAATTTGGTCATAAATGAAAATTCCAAAAGTGCCCCAATTTCTGCTTTAAACTATCGGTACCAGCCCAAAATGTATCACTGAGGTGACAGAAGTTGATTTCGGAGCATGATTTTTGAACAGGAGCTTGGACCATTTTGTGGCGTATGAGAAATTACCTAAGCCCCGGACCCATCGATTTTGGTCAAAAATGAAAATTCCAAAAGTGCCCCAATTTCTGCTTTAAACTTTAGGTACCATCCCAAAATGTATCACTGAGGTGACAGAAGTTGATTTCGGAGCATGATTTTTGAACAGGAGCTTGGATCATTTTGTGGCATATGAGAAATTCCCTAAGCCCTGGACCCATCGATTTTGGTCAAAAATGAAAATTCCAAAAGTGCCCCAATTTCTGCTTTAAACTTTAGGTACCATCCCAAAATGTATCACTGAGGTGACAGAAGTTATTTTCGTACCATGATTTTTGAACAGGAGCTTGGACCGTTTTGTGGTGTATGAGAAATTCCCTAAGCCCCGGACCCATCGATTTTGGTCAAAATGAAAATTCCAAAAGTGCCCCAATTTCTGCTTTAAACTTTAGGTACCATCCCAAAATGTATCACTGAGGTGACAGAAGTAGTTTTCGTACCATGATTTTTGAACAGGAGCTTGGACTGTTTTGTGGAGTATGAGAAAATCCCTAAGCCCCGGACCCATCGATTTTGGTCAAAAATGAAAATTCCAAAAGTGCCCCAATTTCTGCTTTAAACTTTAGGTACCTTCCCAAAATGTATCACTGTTGTGACAGAAGTTGATTTCGGACCATGATTTTTGAACAGGAGCTTAGAACGTTTTGTGGCATAGGAGAAATTCCCTAAGCCCCGAACCCATCGATTTTGGTCAAAAATGAAAATTCCAAAAGTGCCCCAATTTCTACTTTAAACTTTAGGTACCATCCCAAAATGTATCACTGAGGTGACAGAAGTTGATTTCGGAGCATGATTTTTGAACAGGAGCTTGGACCATTTTGTGGCGTATGAGAAATTCCCTAAGCCCTGGACCCATCGATTTTGGTCAAAAATGAAAATTCCAAAAGTGCCCCAATTTCTGCTTTAAACTTTAGGTACCATCCAAATATGTAACACTGAGGTGACAGAAGTTGATTTCGGAGCATGGTTTTTGAACAGGAGCTTGGACCGTTTTGTGGTGAATGAGAAAATCCCTAAGCCCCGGACCCATCGATTTTGGTCAAAAATGAAAATTCCAAAAGTGCCCCAATTTCTGCTTTAAACTTTAGGTACCTTCCCAAAATGTATCACTGTTGTGACAGAAGTTGATTTCGGACCATGATTTTTGAACAGGAGCTTAGAACGTTTTGTGGCATTTAAGAAATTCCCTAAGCCCCGAACCCATCGAATTTGGTCATAAATGAAAATTCCAAAAGTGCCCCAATTTCTGCTTTAAACTATCGGTACCAGCCCAAAATGTATCACTGAGGTGACAGAAGTTGATTTCGGAGCATGATTTTTGAACAGGAGCTTGGACCGTTTTGTGGCGTATGAGAAATTACCTAAGCCCCGGACCCATCGATTTTGGTCAAAAATGAAAATTCCAAAAGTGCCCCAATTTCTGCTTTAAACTTTAGGTACCATCCCAAAATGTATCACTGAGGTGACAGAAGTTGATTTCGGAGCATGATTTTTGAACAGGAGCTTGGACCATTTTGTGGCGTATGAGAAATTCCCTAAGCCCTGGACCCATCGATTTTGGTCAAAAATGAAAATTCCAAAAGTGCCCCAATTTCTGCTTTAAACTTTATGTACCATCCCAAAATGTATCACTGAGGTGACAGAAGTTGATTTCGGAGCATGATTTTTGAACAGGAGCTTGGACCATTTTGTGACGTATGAGAAATTCCCTAAGCCCTGGACACATCGATTTTGGTCAAAAATGAAAATTCCAAAAGTGCCCCAATTTCTGCTTTAAACTTTAGGTACCATCCCAAAATGTATCACTGAGGTGACAGAAGTGGTTTTCGTACCATGATTTTTGAACAGGAGCTTGGACCGTTTTGTGGCGTATGAGAAATTCCATACTCCCCGGGCTTATCGATTTTTGTCAACAATGAAAATTCCAAAAGTGCCCCAATTTCTGCTTTAAACTATCGGTACCAGCCCAAAATGTATCACTGTTGTGACGGAAATTGATTTCGGAGCATGATTTTTGAACAGGAGCTTGGACCGTTTTGTGGCGTATGAGAAATTCCATACTCACCGGGCTTATCGATTTTGGTCAACAATGAAAATTCCAAAAGTGCCCCAATTTCTGCTTTAAACTTTAGGTAGCATGCCAAAATGTATCATTGAGGTGACAGAAGTTGTTTTCAGAGCATGATTTTTGAACAGGAGCTTGGACCTTTTCGTGGCGAATGAGAAATTCCCAAAGCCTCGGACCCATCGATTTTGGTCAAAAATGAAAATTCCCAAAGTGCCCCAATTTCTGCTTTAAACTTTAGGTACCATCCCAAAATGTATCACTGAGGTGACAGAAGTTGATTTCGGAGCATGATTTTTGAACAGGAGCTTGGACTGTTTTGTGGCGTATGAGAAATTCCCTAAGCCCTGGACCCATCGATTTTGGTCAAAAATGAAAATTCCAAAAGTACCCCAATTTCTGCTTTAAACTTTAGGTACCATCCCAAAATGTATCACTGAGGTGACAGAAGTTGATTTCGGAGCATGATTTTTGAACAGGAGCTTGGACCATTTTGTGGCATATGAGAAATTCCCTAAGCCCTGGACCCATCGATTTTGGTCAAAAATGAAAATTCCAAAAGTGCCCCAATTTCTGCTTTAAACTTTAGGTACCATCCCAAAATGTATCACTGAGGTGACAGAAGTTATTTTCGTACCATGATTTTTGAACAGGAGCTTGGACCGTTTTGTGGTGTATGAGAAATTCCCTAAGCCCCGGACCCATCGATTTTGGTCAAAATGAAAATTCCAAAAGTGCCCCAATTTCTGCTTTAAACTTTAGGTACCATCCAAATATGTAACACTGAGGTGACAGAAGTTGATTTCGGAGCATGGTTTTTGAACAGGAGCTTGGACCGTTTTGTGGTGAATGAGAAATTCCCTAAGCCTCGGACCCATTGATTTTGGTCAAAAATGATAATTCCAAAAGTGCCCCAATTTCTGCTTTAAACTTTAGGTACCATCTCAAAATCTATCTCTGAGATGACCGAAATTGTTTTCGGACCATTATTTTTGAACAGGAGCTTGGACCGTTTGTGGAGTATGAGAAATTCCCTAAGCCCCGGCCCCATCGATTTTGGTCAAAAATGAAAATTCCAAAAGTGCCCCAATTTCTGCTTTAAACTTTAGGTACCATCCCAAAATGTATCACTGTTGTGACAGAAGTTGATTTCGGACCATGATTTTTGAACAAGAGCTTAGAACGTTTTGTGGCATAGGAGAAATTCCCTAAGCACCGAACCCATCGATTTTGGTCAAAAATGAAAATTCCAAAAGTGCCCCAATTTCTGCTTTACACTTAAGGTACCATCCCAAAATGTATCACTGAGGTGACAGAAGTTGATTTCGGAGCATGGTTTTTGAACAGGAGCTTGGACTTTTTTGTGGAGTATGAGAAATTCCCTAAGCCCCATCCCATCGATTTTGGTCAAAAATGAAAATTCCAGAAGTGCCCCAATTTCTGCTTTAAACTTTAGGTACCATCCAAATATGTAACACTGAGGTGACAGAAGTTGATTTCGGAGCATGATTTTTGAACAGGAGCTTGGACCGTTTTGTGGTGAATGAGAAATTCCCTAAGCCTCGGACCCATTGATTTTGGTCAAAAATGATAATTCCAAAAGTGCCCCAATTTCTGCTTTAAACTTTAGGTACCATCTCAAAATCTATCTCTGAGATGACCGAAATTGTTTTCGGACCATTATTTTTGAACAGGAGCTTGGACCGTTTTGTGGAGTATGAGAAATTCCCTAAGCCCCGGCCCCATCGATTTTGGTCAAAAATGAAAATTCCAGAAGTGCCCCAATTTCTGCTTTAAACTTTAGGTACTATCCCAAAATGTATCACTGCTGTGACAGAAGTTGATTTCGGACCATGATTTTTGAACAAGAGCTTAGAACGTTTTGTGGCATAGGAGAAATTCCCTAAGCACCGAACCCATCGATTTTGGTCAAAAATGAAAATTCCAAAAGTGCCCCAATTTCTGCTTTAAACTTTAGGTACCATCCCAAAATGTATCACTGAGGTGACAGAAGTTGATTTCGGAGCATGATTTTTGAACAGGAGCTTGGACCGTTTTGTGGCGTATGAGAAATTACCTAAGCCCCGGACCCATCGATTTTGGTCAAAAATGAAAATTCCAAAAGTGCCCCAATTTCTGCTTTACACTTTAGGTACCATCCCAAAATGTATCACTGAGGTGACAGAAGTTGATTTCGGAGCATGGTTTTTGAACAGGAGCTTGGACTTTTTTGTGGAGTATGAGAAATTCCCTAAGCCCCATCCCATCGATTTTGGTCAAAAATGAAAATTCCAGAAGTGCCCCAATTTCTGCTTTAAACTTTAGGTACCATCCAAATATGTAACACTGAGGTGACAGAAGTTGATTTCGGAGCATGATTTTTGAACAGGAGCTTGGACCGTTTTGTGCTGAATGAGAAATTCCCTAAGCCTCGGACCCATTGATTTTGGTCAAAAATGATAATTCCAAAAGTGCCCCAATTTCTGCTTTAAACTTTAGGTACCATCCCAAAATGTATCACTGAGGTGACAGAAGTAGTTTTCGTACCATGATTTTTGAACAGGAGCTTGGACTGTTTTGTGGAGTATGAGAAAATCCCTAAGCCCCGGACCCATTGATTTTGGTCAAAAATGAAAATTCCAAAAGTGCCCCAATTTCTGCTTTAAACTTTAGGTACCATCCCAAAATGTATCACTGTTGTGACAGAAGTTGATTTCGGACCATGATTTTTGAACAGGAGCTTAGAACGTTTTGTGGCATAGGAGAAATTCACTAAGCCCCGAACCCATCGAATTTGGTCATAAATGAAAATTCCAAAAGTGCCCCAATTTCTGCTTTAAACTATCGGTACCAGCCCAAAATGTATCACTGAGGTGACAGAAGTTGATTTCGGAGCATGATTTTTGAACAGGAGCTTGGACCGTTTTGTGGCGTATGAGAAATTACCTAAGCCCCGGACCCATCGATTTTGGTCAAAAATGAAAATTCCAAAAGTGCCCCAATTTCTGCTTTAAACTTTAGGTACCATCCCAAAATGTATCACTGAGGTGACAGAAGTTGATTTCGGAGCATGATTTTTGAACAGGAGCTTGGACCATTTTGTGGCGTATGAGAAATTCCCTAAGCCCTGGACCCATCGATTTTGGTCAAAAATGAAAATTCCAAAAGTGCCCCAATTTCTGCTTTAAACTTTAGGTACCATCCAAATATGTAACACTGAGGTGACAGAAGTTGATTTCGGAGCATGGTTTTTGAACAGGAGCTTGGACCGTTTTGTGGTGAATGAGAAATTCCCTAAGCCTCGGACCCATTGATTTTGGTCAAAAATGATAATTCCAAAAGTGCCCCAATTTCTGCTTTAAACTTTAGGTACCATCTCAAAATCTATCTCTGAGATGACCGAAATTGTTTTCGGACCATTATTTTTGAACAGGAGCTTGGACCGTTTTGTGGAGTATGAGAAATTCCCTAAGCCCCGGCCCCATCGATTTTGGTCAAAAATGAAAATACCAAAAGTGCCCCAATTTCTGCTTTAAACTTTAGGTATCATCCCAAAATGTATCACTGTTGTGACAGAAGTTGATTTCGGACCATGATTTTTGAACAAGAGCTTAGAACGTTTTGTGGCATAGGAGAAATTCCCTAAGCACCGCACCGATCGATTTTGGTCAAAAATGAAAATTCCAAAAGTGCACCAATTTCTGCTTTAAACTTTAGGTACCATCCCAAAATGTATCACTGAGGTGACAGAAGTTGATTTCGGAGCATGATTTTTGAACAGGAGCTTGGACCGTTTTGTGGCATATGATAAATTACCTAAGCCCCGGACCCATCGATTTTGGTCAAAAATGAAAATTCCAAAAGTGCCCCAATTTCTGCTTTACACTTTAGGTACCATCCCAAAATGTATCACTGAGGTGACAGAAGTTGATTTCGGAGCATGGTTTTTGAACAGGAGCTTGGACTTTTTTGTGGAGTATGAGAAATTCCCTAAGCCCCATCCCATCGATTTTGGTCAAAAATGAAAATTCCAGAAGTGCCCCAATTTCTGCTTTAAACTTTAGGTACCATCCAAATATGTAACACTGAGGTGACAGAAGTTGATTTCGGAGCATGATTTTTGAACAGGAGCTTGGACCGTTTTGTGGTGAATGAGAAATTCCCTAAGCCTCGGACCCATTGATTTTGGTCAAAAATGATAATTCCAAAAGTGCCCCAATTTCTGCTTTAAACTTTAGGTACCATCTCAAAATCTATCTCTGAGATGACCGAAATTGTTTTCGGACCATTATTTTTGAACAGGAGCTTGGACCGTTTTGTGGCGTTTGAGAAATTCCCTAAGCCTCGGACCCATCGATTTTGGTCAAAAATGAAAATTCCAAAAGTGCCCCAATTTCTGATTTAAACTTTAGGTACCATCCCAAAATGTATCACTGTTGTGACAGAAGTTGATTTCGGACCATGATTTATGAACAAGAGCTTAGAACGTTTTGTGGCATAGGAGAAATTCCCTAAGCACCGAACCCATCGAATTTGGTCATAAATGAAAATTCCAAAAGTGCCCCAATTTCTGCTTTAAACTATCGGTACCAGCCCAAAATGTATCACTGAGGTGACAGAAGTTGATTTCGGAGCATGATTTTTGAACAGGAGCTTGGACCATTTTGTGGCGTATGAGAAATTACCTAAGCCCCGGACCCATCGATTTTGGTCAAAAATGAAAATTCCAAAAGTGCCCCAATTTCTGCTTTAAACTTTAGGTACCATCCCAAAATGTATCACTGAGGTGACAGAAGTTGATTTCGGAGCATGATTTTTGAACAGGAGCTTGGATCATTTTGTGGCATATGAGAAATTCCCTAAGCCCTGGACCCATCGATTTTGGTCAAAAATGAAAATTCCAAAAGTGCCCCAATTTCTGCTTTAAACTTTAGGTACCATCCCAAAATGTATCACTGAGGTGACAGAAGTTATTTTCGTACCATGATTTTTGAACAGGAGCTTGGACCGTTTTGTGGTGTATGAGAAATTCCCTAAGCCCCGGACCCATCGATTTTGGTCAAAATGAAAATTCCAAAAGTGCCCCAATTTCTGCTTTAAACTTTAGGTACCATCCCAAAATGTATCACTGAGGTGACAGAAGTAGTTTTCGTACCATGATTTTTGAACAGGAGCTTGGACTGTTTTGTGGAGTATGAGAAAATCCCTAAGCCCCGGACCCATCGATTTTGGTCAAAAATGAAAATTCCAAAAGTGCCCCAATTTCTGCTTTAAACTTTAGGTACCTTCCCAAAATGTATCACTGTTGTGACAGAAGTTGATTTCGGACCATGATTTTTGAACAGGAGCTTAGAACGTTTTGTGGCATAGGAGAAATTCCCTAAGCCCCGAACCCATCGATTTTGGTCAAAAATGAAAATTCCAAAAGTGCCCCAATTTCTACTTTAAACTTTAGGTACCATCCCAAAATGTATCACTGAGGTGACAGAAGTTGATTTCGGAGCATGATTTTTGAACAGGAGCTTGGACCATTTTGTGGCGTATGAGAAATTCCCTAAGCCCTGGACCCATCGATTTTGGTCAAAAATGAAAATTCCAAAAGTGCCCCAATTTCTGCTTTAAACTTTAGGTACCATCCAAATATGTAACACTGAGGTGACAGAAGTTGATTTCGGAGCATGGTTTTTGAACAGGAGCTTGGACCGTTTTGTGGTGAATGAGAAAATCCCTAAGCCCCGGACCCATCGATTTTGGTCAAAAATGAAAATTCCAAAAGTGCCCCAATTTCTGCTTTAAACTTTAGGTACCTTCCCAAAATGTATCACTGTTGTGACAGAAGTTGATTTCGGACCATGATTTTTGAACAGGAGCTTAGAACGTTTTGTGGCATTTAAGAAATTCCCTAAGCCCCGAACCCATCGAATTTGGTCATAAATGAAAATTCCAAAAGTGCCCCAATTTCTGCTTTAAACTATCGGTACCAGCCCAAAATGTATCACTGAGGTGACAGAAGTTGATTTCGGAGCATGATTTTTGAACAGGAGCTTGGACCGTTTTGTGGCGTATGAGAAATTACCTAAGCCCCGGACCCATCGATTTTGGTCAAAAATGAAAATTCCAAAAGTGCCCCAATTTCTGCTTTAAACTTTAGGTACCATCCCAAAATGTATCACTGAGGTGACAGAAGTTGATTTCGGAGCATGATTTTTGAACAGGAGCTTGGACTGTTTTGTGGCATATGAGAAATTACCTAAGCCCCGGACCCATCGATTTTGGTCAAAAATGAAAATTCCAAAAGTGCCCCAATTTCTGCTTTAAACTTTATGTACCATCCCAAAATGTATCACTGAGGTGACAGAAGTTGATTTCGGAGCATGATTTTTGAACAGGAGCTTGGACCGTTTTGTGGCGTATGAGAAATTCCCTAAGCCCTGGACCCATCGATTTTGGTCAAAAATGAAAATTCCAAAAGTGCCCCAATTTCTGCTTTAAACTTTATGTACCATCCCAAAATGTATCACTGAGGTGACAGAAGTTGATTTCGGAGCATGATTTTTGAACAGGAGCTTGGACTGTTTTGTGGCATATGAGAAATTACCTAAGCCCCGGACCCATCGATTTTGGTCAAAAATGAAAATTCCAAAAGTGCCCCAATTTCTGCTTTAAACTTTATGTACCATCCCAAAATGTATCACTGAGGTGACAGAAGTTGATTTCGGAGCATGATTTTTGAACAGGAGCTTGGACCGTTTTGTGGCGTATGAGAAATTCCCTAAGCCCTGGACCCATCGATTTTGGTCAAAAATGAAAATTCCAAAAGTACCCCAATTTCTGCTTTAAACTTTAGGTACCATCCCAAAATGTATCACTGAGGTGACAGAAGTTGATTTCGGAGCATGATTTTTGAACAGGAGCTTGGACCATTTTGTGGCATATGAGAAATTCCCTAAGCCCTGGACCCATCGATTTTGGTCAAAAATGAAAATTCCAAAAGTGCCCCAATTTCTGCTTTAAACTTTAGGTACCATCCCAAAATGTATCACTGAGGTGACAGAAGTTATTTTCGTACCATGATTTTTGAACAGGAGCTTGGACCGTTTTGTGGTGTATGAGAAATTCCCTAAGCCCCGGACCCATCGATTTTGGTCAAAATGAAAATTCCAAAAGTGCCCCAATTTCTGCTTTAAACTTTAGGTACCATCCAAATATGTAACACTGAGGTGACAGAAGTTGATTTCGGAGCATGGTTTTTGAACAGGAGCTTGGACCGTTTTGTGGTGAATGAGAAATTCCCTAAGCCTCGGACCCATTGATTTTGGTCAAAAATGATAATTCCAAAAGTGCCCCAATTTCTGCTTTAAACTTTAGGTACCATCTCAAAATCTATCTCTGAGATGACCGAAATTGTTTTCGGACCATTATTTTTGAACAGGAGCTTGGACCGTTTGTGGAGTATGAGAAATTCCCTAAGCCCCGGCCCCATCGATTTTGGTCAAAAATGAAAATTCCAAAAGTGCCCCAATTTCTGCTTTAAACTTTAGGTACCATCCCAAAATGTATCACTGTTGTGACAGAAGTTGATTTCGGACCATGATTTTTGAACAAGAGCTTAGAACGTTTTGTGGCATAGGAGAAATTCCCTAAGCACCGAACCCATCGATTTTGGTCAAAAATGAAAATTCCAAAAGTGCCCCAATTTCTGCTTTACACTTAAGGTACCATCCCAAAATGTATCACTGAGGTGACAGAAGTTGATTTCGGAGCATGGTTTTTGAACAGGAGCTTGGACTTTTTTGTGGAGTATGAGAAATTCCCTAAGCCCCATCCCATCGATTTTGGTCAAAAATGAAAATTCCAGAAGTGCCCCAATTTCTGCTTTAAACTTTAGGTACCATCCAAATATGTAACACTGAGGTGACAGAAGTTGATTTCGGAGCATGATTTTTGAACAGGAGCTTGGACCGTTTTGTGGTGAATGAGAAATTCCCTAAGCCTCGGACCCATTGATTTTGGTCAAAAATGATAATTCCAAAAGTGCCCCAATTTCTGCTTTAAACTTTAGGTACCATCTCAAAATCTATCTCTGAGATGACCGAAATTGTTTTCGGACCATTATTTTTGAACAGGAGCTTGGACCGTTTTGTGGAGTATGAGAAATTCCCTAAGCCCCGGCCCCATCGATTTTTGGTCAAAAATGAAAATTCCAGAAGTGCCCCAATTTCTGCTTTAAACTTTAGGTACTATCCCAAAATGTATCACTGCTGTGACAGAAGTTGATTTCGGACCATGATTTTTGAACAAGAGCTTAGAACGTTTTGTGGCATAGGAGAAATTCCCTAAGCACCGAACCCATCGATTTTGGTCAAAAATGAAAATTCCAAAAGTGCCCCAATTTCTGCTTTAAACTTTAGGTACCATCCCAAAATGTATCACTGAGGTGACAGAAGTTGATTTCGGAGCATGATTTTTGAACAGGAGCTTGGACCGTTTTGTGGCGTATGAGAAATTACCTAAGCCCCGGACCCATCGATTTTGGTCAAAAATGAAAATTCCAAAAGTGCCCCAATTTCTGCTTTACACTTTAGGTACCATCCCAAAATGTATCACTGAGGTGACAGAAGTTGATTTCGGAGCATGGTTTTTGAACAGGAGCTTGGACTTTTTTGTGGAGTATGAGAAATTCCCTAAGCCCCATCCCATCGATTTTGGTCAAAAATGAAAATTCCAGAAGTGCCCCAATTTCTGCTTTAAACTTTAGGTACCATCCAAATATGTAACACTGAGGTGACAGAAGTTGATTTCGGAGCATGATTTTTGAACAGGAGCTTGGACCGTTTTGTGCTGAATGAGAAATTCCCTAAGCCTCGGACCCATTGATTTTGGTCAAAAATGATAATTCCAAAAGTGCCCCAATTTCTGCTTTAAACTTTAGGTACCATCTCAAAATCTATCTCTGAGATGACCGAAATTGTTTTCGGACCATTATTTTTGAACAGGAGCTTGGACCGTTTTGTGGCGTTTGAGAAATTCCCTAAGCCTCGGACCCATCGATTTTGGTCAAAAATGAAAATTCCAAAAGTGCCCCAATTTCTGCTTTAAACTTTAGGTACCATCCCAAAATGTATCACTGTTGTGACAGAAGTTGATTTCGGACCATGATTTTTGAACAAGAGCTTAGAACGTTTTGTGGCATAGGAGAAATTCCCTAAGCACCGAACCCATCGATTTTGGTCAAAAATGAAAATTCCAAAAGTGCCCCAATTTCTGCTTTACACTTAAGGTACCATCCCAAAATGTATCACTGAGGTGACAGAAGTTGATTTCGGAGCATGGTTTTTGAACAGGAGCTTGGACTTTTTTGTGGAGTATGAGAAATTCCCTAAGCCCCATCCCATCGATTTTGGTCAAAAATGAAAATTCCAGAAGTGCCCCAATTTCTGCTTTAAACTTTAGGTACCATCCAAATATGTAACACTGAGGTGACAGAAGTTGATTTCGGAGCATGATTTTTGAACAGGAGCTTGGACCGTTTTGTGGTGAATGAGAAATTCCCTAAGCCTCGGACCCATTGATTTTGGTCAAAAATGATAATTCCAAAAGTGCCCCAATTTCTGCTTTAAACTTTAGGTACCATCTCAAAATCTATCTCTGAGATGACCGAAATTGTTTTCGGACCATTATTTTTGAACAGGAGCTTGGACCGTTTTGTGGAGTATGAGAAATTCCCTAAGCCCCGGCCCCATCGATTTTTGGTCAAAAATGAAAATTCCAGAAGTGCCCCAATTTCTGCTTTAAACTTTAGGTACTATCCCAAAATGTATCACTGCTGTGACAGAAGTTGATTTCGGACCATGATTTTTGAACAAGAGCTTAGAACGTTTTGTGGCATAGGAGAAATTCCCTAAGCACCGAACCCATCGATTTTGGTCAAAAATGAAAATTCCAAAAGTGCCCCAATTTCTGCTTTAAACTTTAGGTACCATCCCAAAATGTATCACTGAGGTGACAGAAGTTGATTTCGGAGCATGATTTTTGAACAGGAGCTTGGACCGTTTTGTGGCGTATGAGAAATTACCTAAGCCCCGGACCCATCGATTTTGGTCAAAAATGAAAATTCCAAAAGTGCCCCAATTTCTGCTTTACACTTTAGGTACCATCCCAAAATGTATCACTGAGGTGACAGAAGTTGATTTCGGAGCATGGTTTTTGAACAGGAGCTTGGACTTTTTTGTGGAGTATGAGAAATTCCCTAAGCCCCATCCCATCGATTTTGGTCAAAAATGAAAATTCCAGAAGTGCCCCAATTTCTGCTTTAAACTTTAGGTACCATCCAAATATGTAACACTGAGGTGACAGAAGTTGATTTCGGAGCATGATTTTTGAACAGGAGCTTGGACCGTTTTGTGCTGAATGAGAAATTCCCTAAGCCTCGGACCCATTGATTTTGGTCAAAAATGATAATTCCAAAAGTGCCCCAATTTCTGCTTTAAACTTTAGGTACCATCTCAAAATCTATCTCTGAGATGACCGAAATTGTTTTCGGACCATTATTTTTGAACAGGAGCTTGGACCGTTTTGTGGCGTTTGAGAAATTCCCTAAGCCTCGGACCCATCGATTTTGGTCAAAAATGAAAATTCCAAAAGTGCCCCAATTTCTGATTTAAACTTTAGGTACCATCCCAAAATGTATCACTGTTGTGACAGAAGTTGATTTCGGACCATGATTTATGAACAAGAGCTTAGAACGTTTTGTGGCATAGGAGAAATTCCCTAAGCACCGAACCCATCGATTTTGGTCAAAAATGAAAATTCCAAAAGTGCCCCAATTTCTGCTTTACACTTTAGGTACCATCCCAAAACGTATCACTGAGGTGACAGAAGTTGATTTCGGAGCATGGTTTTTGAACAGGAGCTTGGACTTTTTTGTGGAGTATGAGAAATTCCCTAAGCTTCATCCCATCGATTTTGGTCAAAAATGAAAATTCCAGAAGTGCCCCAATTTCTGCTTTAAACTTTAGGTACCATCCAAATATGTAACACTGAGGTGACAGAAGTTGATTTCGGAGCATGATTTTTGAACAGGAGCTTGGACCGTTTTGTGGTGAATGAGAAATTCCCTAAGCCTCGGACCCATTGATTTTGGTCAAAAATGATAATTCCAAAAGTGCCCCAATTTCTGCTTTAAACTTTAGGTACCATCTCAAAATCTATCTCTGAGATGACCGAAATTGTTTTCGGACCATTATTTTTGAACAGGAGCTTGGACCGTTTTGTGGCGTTTGAGAAATTCCCTAAGCCTCGGACCCATCGATTTTGGTCAAAAATGAAAATTCCAAAAGTGCCCCAATTTCTGATTTAAACTTTAGGTACCATCCCAAAATGTATCACTGTTGTGACAGAAGTTGATTTCGGACCATGATTTATGAACAAGAGCTTAGAACGTTTTGTGGCATAGGAGAAATTCCCTAAGCACCAAACCCATCGAATTTGGTCATAAATGAATATTCCAAAAGTGCCCCAATTTCTGCTTTAAACTATCGGTACCAGCCCAAAATGTATCACTGAGGTGACAGAAGTTGATTTCGGAGCATGATTTTTGAACAGGAGCATGGACCATTTTGTGGCGTATGAGAAATTACATAAGCCCCGGACCCATCGATTTTGGTCAAAAATGAAAATTCCAAAAGTGCCCCAATTTCTGCTTTAAACTTTAGGTACCATCCCAAAATGTATCACTGAGGTGACAGAAGTTGATTTCGGAGCATGATTTTTGAACAGGAGCTTGGATCATTTTGTGGCATATGAGAAATTCCCTAAGCCCTGGACCCATCGATTTTGGTCAAAAATGAAAATTCCAAAAGTGCCCCAATTTCTGCTTTAAACTTTAGGTACCATCCCAAAATGTATCACTGAGGTGACAGAAGTTATTTTCATACCATGATTTTTGAACAGGAGCTTGGACCGTTTTGTGGTGTATGAGAAATTCCCAAAGCCCCGGACCCATCGATTTTGGTCAAAAATGAAAATTCCAAAAGTGCCCCAATTTCTGCTTTAAACTATCGGTACCAGCCCAAAATGTATCACTGAGGTGACAGAAGTTGATTTCGGAGCATTATTTTTGAACAGGAGCTTGGACCGTTTTGTGGCGTATGAGAAATTCCCTAAGCCCTGAACCCATCGATTTTGGTCAAAAATGAAAATTCCAAAAGTGCCCCAATTTCTGCTTTAAACTTTATGTACCATCCCAAAATGTATCACTGAGGTGACAGAAGTTGATTTCGGAGCATGATTTTTGAACAGGAGCTTGGACCGTTTTGTGACGTATGAGAAATTCCCTAAGCCCTGGACACATCGATTTTGGTCAAAAATAAAAATTCCAAAAGTGCCCCAATTTCTGCTTTAAACTTTAGGTACCATCCCAAAATGTATCACTGAGGTGACAGAAGTTGTTTTCGTACCATGATTTTTGAACAGGAGCTTGGACCGTTTTGTGGCGTATGAGAAATTCCCTAAGCCCCGGACCCATCGATTTTGGTCAAAAATGAAAATTCCAAAAGTGTCCCAATTTCTGCTTTAAACTTTATGTACCATCCCAAAATGTATCACTGAGGTGACAGAAGTTATTTTCATACCATGATTTTTGAACAGGAGCTTGGACTGTTTTGTGGAGTATGAGAAATTCCCTAAGCCCCGGACCCATCGATATTGGTCAAAAATGAAAATTCCAAAAGTGCCCCAATTTCTGCTTTAAACTATCGGTACCAGCCCAAAATGTATCACTGTTGTGACGGAAATTGATTTCGGAGCATGATTTTTGAACAGGAGCTTGGACCGTTTTGTGGCGTATGAGAAATTCCATACGCCCCGGACTTATCGATTTTGGTCAACAATGAAAATTCCAAAAGTGCCCCAATTTCTGCTTTAAACTTTAGGTAGCATGCCAAAATGTATCATTGAGGTGACAGAAGTTGTTTTCAGAGCATGATTTTTGAACAGGAGCTTGGACCTTTTCGTGGCGAATGAGAAATTCCCAAAGCCTCGGACCCATCGATTTTGGTCAAAAATGAAAATTCCAAAAGTGCCCCAACTTCTGCTTTAAACTTTAGGTACCATCCCAACATGTATCACTGAGGTGACAGAAGTTGATTTCGGAGCATGATTTTTGAACAGGAGCTTGGACCATTTTGTGGCATATGAGAAATTACCTAAGCCCCGGACCCATCAATTTTGGTCAAAAATGAAAATTCCAAAAGTGCCCCAATTTCTGCTTTAAACTTTATGTACCATCCCAAAATGTATCACTGAGGTGACAGAAGTTGATTTCGGAGCATGATTTTTGAACAGGAGCTTGGACCGTTTTGTGGCATATGAGAAATTACCTAAGCCCCAGACCCATCGATTTTGGTCAAAAATGAAAATTCCAAAAGTGCCCCAATTTCTGCTTTACACTTTAGGTACCATCCCAAAATGTATCACTGAGGTGACAGAAGTTGATTTCGGAGCATGGTTTTTGAACAGGAGCTTGGACTTTTTTGTGGAGTATGAGAAATTCCCTAAGCCCCATCCCATCGATTTTGGTCAAAAATGAAAATTCCAGAAGTGCCCCAATTTCTGCTTTAAACTTTAGGTACCATCCAAATATGTAACACTGAGGTGACAGAAGTTGATTTCGGAGCATGATTTTTGAACAGGAGCTTGGACCGTTTTGTGGTGAATGAGAAATTCCCTAAGCCTCGGACCCATTGATTTTGGTCAAAAATGATAATTCCAAAAGTGCCCCAATTTCTGCTTTAAACTTTAGGTACCATCTCAAAATCTATCTCTGAGATGACCGAAATTGTTTTCGGACCATTATTTTTGAACAGGAGCTTGGACCGTTTTGTGGCGTTTGAGAAATTCCCTAAGCCTCGGACCCATCGATTTTGGTCAAAAATGAAAATTCCAAAAGTGCCCCAATTTCTGATTTAAACTTTAGGTACCATCCCAAAATGTATCACTGTTGTGACAGAAGTTGATTTCGGACCATGATTTATGAACAAGAGCTTAGAACGTTTTGTGGCATAGGAGAAATTCCCTAAGCACCGAACCCATCGATTTTGGTCAAAAATGAAAATTCCAAAAGTGCCCCAATTTCTGCTTTACACTTTAGGTACCATCCCAAAATGTATCACTGAGGTGACAGAAGTTGATTTCGGAGCATGGTTTTTGAACAGGAGCTTGGACTTTTTTGTGGAGTATGAGAAATTCCCTAAGCTCCATCCCATCGATTTTGGTCAAAAATGAAAATTCCAGAAGTGCCCCAATTTCTGCTTTAAACTTTAGGTACCATCCAAATATGTAACACTGAGGTGACAGAAGTTGATTTCGGAGCATGATTTTTGAACAGGAGCTTGGACCGTTTTGTGGTGAATGAGAAATTCCCTAAGCCTCGGACCCATTGATTTTGGTCAAAAATGATAATTCCAAAAGTGCCCCAATTTCTGCTTTAAACTTTAGGTACCATCTCAAAATCTATCTCTGAGATGACCGAAATTGTTTTCGGACCATTATTTTTGAACAGGAGCTTGGACCGTTTTGTGGCGTTTGAGAAATTCCCTAAGCCTCGGACCCATCGATTTTGGTCAAAAATGAAAATTCCAAAAGTGCCCCAATTTCTGATTTAAACTTTAGGTACCATCCCAAAATGTATCACTGTTGTGACAGAAGTTGATTTCGGACCATGATTTATGAACAAGAGCTTAGAACGTTTTGTGGCATAGGAGAAATTCCCTAAGCACCGAACCCATCGAATTTGGTCATAAATGAAAATTCCAAAAGTGCCCCAATTTCTGCTTTAAACTATCGGTACCAGCCCAAAATGTATCACTGAGGTGACAGAAGTTGATTTCGGAGCATGATTTTTGAACAGGAGCTTGGACCATTTTGTGGCGTATGAGAAATTACCTAAGCCCCGGACCCATCGATTTTGGTCAAAAATGAAAATTCCAAAAGTGCCCCAATTTCTGCTTTAAACTTTAGGTACCATCCCAAAATGTATCACTGAGGTGACAGAAGTTGATTTCGGAGCATGATTTTTGAACAGGAGCTTGGATCATTTTGTGGCATATGAGAAATTCCCTAAGCCCTGGACCCATCGATTTTGGTCAAAAATGAAAATTCCAAAAGTGCCCCAATTTCTACTTTAAACTTTAGGTACCATCCCAAAATGTATCACTGAGGTGACAGAAGTTATTTTCGTATTATGATTTTTGAACAGGAGCTTGGACCGTTTTGTGGTGTATGAGAAATTCCCTAAGCCCCGGACCCATCGATTTTGGTCAAAATGAAAATTCCAAAAGTGCCCCAATTTCTGCTTTAAACTTTAGGTACCATCCCAAAATGTATCACTGAGGTGACAGAAGTTGATTTCGGAGCATGATTTTTGAACAGGAGCTTGGACCATTTTGTGGCGTATGAGAAATTCCCTAAGCCCTGGACCCATCGATTTTGGTCAAAAATGAAAATTCCAAAAGTGCCCCAATTTCTGCTTTAAACTTTATGTACCATCCCAAAATGTATCACTGAGGTGACAGAAGTTGATTTCGGAGCATGATTTTTGAACAGGAGCTTGGACCGTTTTGTGACGTATGAGAAATTCCCTAAGCCCTGGACACATCGATTTTGGTCAAAAAAGAAAATTCCAAAAGTGCCCCAATTTCTGCTTTAAACTTTAGGTACCATCCCAAAATGTATCACTGAGGTGACAGAAGTTGTTTTCGTACCATGATTTTTGAACAGGAGCTTGGACCGTTTTGTGGCGTATGAGAAATTCCCTAAGCCCCGGACCCATCGATTTTGGTCAAAAATGAAAATTCCAAAAGTGTCCCAATTTCTGCTTTAAACTTTATGTACCATCCCAAAATGTATCACTGAGGTGACAGAAGTTATTTTCATACCATGATTTTTGAACAGGAGCTTGGACTGTTTTGTGGAGTATGAGAAATTCCCTAAGCCCCGGACCCATCGATATTGGTCAAAAATGAAAATTCCAAAAGTGCCCCAATTTCTGCTTTAAACTATCGGTACCAGCCCAAAATGTATCACTGTTGTGACGGAAATTGATTTCGGAGCATGATTTTTGAACAGGAGCTTGGACCGTTTTGTGGCGTATGAGAAATTCCATACGCCCCGGACTTATCGATTTTGGTCAACAATGAAAATTCCAAAAGTGCCCCAATTTCTGCTTTAAACTTTAGGTAGCATGCCAAAATGTATCATTGAGGTGACAGAAGTTGTTTTCAGAGCATGATTTTTGAACAGGAGCTTGGACCTTTTCGTGGCGAATGAGAAATTCCCAAAGCCTCGGACCCATCGATTTTGGTCAAAAATGAAAATTCCCAAAGTGCCCCAACTTCTGCTTTAAACTTTAGGTACCATCCCAACATGTATCACTGAGGTGACAGAAGTTGATTTCGGAGCATGATTTTTGAACAGGAGCTTGGACCGTTTTGTGGCGTATGAGAAATTCCCTAAGCCCTGGACCCATCGATTTTGGTCAAAAATGAAAATTCCAAAAGTACCCCAATTTCTGCTTTAAACTTTAGGTACCATCCAAATATGTAACACTGAGGTGACAGAAGTTGATTTCGGAGCATGGTTTTTGAACAGGAGCTTGGACCGTTTTGTGGTGAATGAGAAATTCCCTAAGCCTCGGACCCATTGATTTTGGTCAAAAATGATAATTCCAAAAGTGCCCCAATTTCTGCTTTAAACTTTAGGTACCATCTCAAAATCTATCTCTGAGATGACCGAAATTGTTTTCGGACCATTATTTTTGAACAGGAGCTTGGACCGTTTTGTGGAGTATGAGAAATTCCCTAAGCCCCGGCCCCATCGATTTTGGTCAAAAATGAAAATTCCAAAAGTGCCCCAATTTCTGCTTTAAACTTTAGGTACCATCCCAAAATGTATCACTGAGGTGACAGAAGTTATTTTCGTACCATGATTTTTGAACAGGAGCTTGGACCGTTTTGTGGTGTATGAGAAATTCCCTAAGCCCCGAACCCATCGATTTTGGTCAAAATGAAAATTCCAAAAGTGCCCCAATTTCTGCTTTAAACTTTAGGTACCATCCAAATATGTAACACTGAGGTGACAGAAGTTGATTTCGGAGCATGGTTTTTGAACAGGAGCTTGGACCGTTTTGTGGTGAATGAGAAATTCCCTAAGCCTCGGACCCATTGATTTTGGTCAAAAATGATAATTCCAAAAGTGCCCCAATTTCTGCTTTAAACTTTAGGTACCATCTCAAAATCTATCTCTGAGATGACCGAAATTGTTTTCGGACCATTATTTTTGAACAGGAGCTTGGACCGTTTTGTGGAGTATGAGAAATTCCCTAAGCCCCGGCCCCATCGATTTTGGTCAAAAATGAAAATTCCAAAAGTGCCCCAATTTCTGCTTTAAACTTTAGGTACCATCCCAAAATGTATCACTGTTGTGACAGAAGTTGATTTCGGACCATGATTTTTGAACAAGAGCTTAGAACGTTTTGTGGCATAGGAGAAATTCCCTAAGCACCGAACCCATCGATTTTGGTCAAAAATGAAAATTCCAAAAGTGCCCCAATTTCTGCTATACACTTTAGGTACCATCCCAAAATGTATCACTGAGGTGACAGAAGTTGATTTCGGAGCATGGTTTTTGAACAGGAGCTTGGACTTTTTTGTGGAGTATGAGAAATTCCCTAAGCCCCATCCCATCGATTTTGGTCAAAAATGAAAATTCCAGAAGTGCCCCAATTTCTGCTTTAAACTTTAGGTACCATCCAAATATGTAACACTGAGGTGACAGAAGTTGATTTCGGAGCATGATTTTTGAACAGGAGCTTGGACCGTTTTGTGGTGAATGAGAAATTCCCTAAGCCTCGGACCCATTGATTTTGGTCAAAAATGATAATTCCAAAAGTGCCCCAATTTCTGCTTTAAACTTTAGGTACCATCTCAAAATCTATCTCTGAGATGACCGAAATTGTTTTCGGACCATTATTTTTGAACAGGAGCTTGGACCGTTTTGTGGCGTTGGAGAAAGTCCCTAAGCCTCGGACCCATCGATTTTGGTCAAAATGAAAATTCCAAAAGTGCCCCAATTTCTGCTTTAAACTATCGGTACCAGCCCAAAATGTATCACTGAGGTGACAGAAGTTGATTTCAGAGCATTATTTTTGAACAGGAGCTTGGACCGTTTTGTGGCGTATGAGAAATTACCTAAGCCCCGGACCCATCGATTTTGGTCAAAAATGAAAATTCCAAAAGTGCCCCAATTTCTGCTTTAAACTTTAGGTACCATCCCAAAATGTATCACTGAGGTGACAGAAGTTGATTTCGGAGCATGATTTTTGAACAGGAGCTTGGACCATTTTGTGGCGTATGAGAAATTCCCTAAGCCCTGGACCCATCGATTTTGGTCAAAAATGAAAATTCCAAAAGTGCCCCAATTTCTGCTTTAAACTTTATGTACCATCCCAAAATGTATCACTGAGGTGACAGAAGTTGATTTCGGAGCATGATTTTTGAACAGGAGCTTGGACCGTTTTGTGACGTATGAGAAATTCCCTAAGCCCTGGACACATCGATTTTGGTCAAAAATAAAAATTCCAAAAGTGCCCCAATTTCTGCTTTAAACTTTAGGTACCATCCCAAAATGTATCACTGAGGTGACAGAAGTTGTTTTCGTACCATGATTTTTGAACAGGAGCTTGGACCGTTTTGTGGCGTATGAGAAATTCCCTAAGCCCCGGACCCATCGATTTTGGTCAAAAATGAAAATTCCAAAAGTGTCCCAATTTCTGCTTTAAACTTTAGGTACCATCCCAAAATGTATCACTGAGGTGACAGAACTTATTTTCATACCATGATTTTTGAACAGGAGCTTGGACTGTTTTGTGGAGTATGAGAAATTCCCTAAGCCCCGGACCCATCGATATTGGTCAAAAATGAAAATTCCAAAAGTGCCCCAATTTCTGCTTTAAACTATCGGTACCAGCCCAAAATGTATCACTGTTGTGACGGAAATTGATCTCGGAGCATGTTTTTTTGAACAGGAGCTTGGACCGTTTTGTGGCGTATGAGAAATTCCATACGCCCCGGACTTATCGATTTTGGTCAACAATGAAAATTCCAAAAGTGCCCCAATTTCTGCTTTAAACTTTAGGTAGCATGCCAAAATGTATCATTGAGGTGACAGAAGTTGTTTTCAGAGCATGATTTTTGAACAGGAGCTTGGACCTTTTCGTGGCGAATGAGAAATTCCCAAAGCCTCGGACCCATCGATTTTGGTCAAAAATGAAAATTCCCAAAGTGCCCCAACTTCTACTTTAAACTTTAGGTACCATCCCAACATGTATCACTGAGGTGACAGAAGTTGATTTCGGAGCATGATTTTTGAACAGGAGCTTGGACCGTTTTGTGGCATATGAGAAATTACCTAAGCCCCGGACCCATCGATTTTGGTCAAAAATGAAAATTCCAAAAGTGCCCCAATTTCTGCTTTAAACTTTATGTACCATCCCAAAATGTATCACTGAGGTGACAGAAGTTGATTTCGGAGCATGATTTTTGAACAGGAGCTTGGACCGTTTTGTGGCGTATGAGAAATTCCCTAAGCCCTGGACCCATCGATTTTGGTCAAAAATGAAAATTCCAAAAGTACCCCAATTTCTGCTTTAAACTTTAGGTACCATCCCAAAATGTATCACTGAGGTGACAGAAGTTGATTTCGGAGCATGATTTTTGAACAGGAGCTTGGACCATTTTGTGGTGTATGAGAAATTCCCTAAGCCCTGGACCCATCGATTTTGGTCAAAATGAAAATTCCAAAAGTGCCCCAATTTCTGCTTTAAACTTTAGGTACCATCCAAATATGTAACACTGAGGTGACAGAAGTTGATTTCGGAGCATGGTTTTTGAACAGGAGCTTGGACCGTTTTGTGGTGAATGAGAAATTCCCTAAGCCTCGGACCCATTGATTTTGGTCAAAAATGATAATTCCAAAAGTGCCCCAATTTCTGCTTTAAACTTTAGGTACCATCTCAAAATCTATCTCTGAGATGACCGAAATTGTTTTCGGACCATTATTTTTGAACAGGAGCTTGGACCGTTTTGTGGAGTATGAGAAATTCCCTAAGCCCCGGCCCCATCGATTTTGGTCAAAAATGAAAATTCCAAAAGTGCCCCAATTTCTGCTTTAAACTTTAGGTACCATCCAAATATGTAACACTGAGGTGACAGAAGTTGATTTCGGAGCATGGTTTTTGAACAGGAGCTTGGACCGTTTTGTGGTGAATGAGAAATTCCCTAAGCCTCGGACCCATTGATTTTGGTCAAAAATGATAATTCCAAAAGTGCCCCAATTTCTGCTTTAAACTTTAGGTACCATCTCAAAATCTATCTCTGAGATGACCGAAATTGTTTTCGGACCATTATTTTTGAACAGGAGCTTGGTCCGTTTTGTGGAGTATGAGAAATTCCCTAAGCCCCGGCCCCATCGATTTTGGTCAAAAATGAAAATTCCAAAAGTGCCCCAATTTCTGATTTAAAATTTAGGTACCATCCCAAAATGTATCACTGTTGTGACAGAAGTTGATTTCGGACCATGATTTTTGAACAAGAGCTTAGAACGCTTTGTGGCATAGGAGAAATTCCCTAAGCACCGAACCCATCGAATTTGGTCATAAATGAAAATTCCAAAAGTGCCCCAATTTCTGCTTTAAACTATCGGTACCAGCCCAAAATGTATCACTGAGGTGACAGAAGTTGATTTCGGAGCATGATTTTTGAACAGGAGCTTGGACCATTTTGTGGCGTATGAGAAATTACCTAAGCCCCGGACCCATCGATTTTGGTCAAAAATGAAAATTCCAAAAGTGCCCCAATTTCTGCTTTAAACTTTAGGTACCATCCCAAAATGTATCACTGAGGTGACAGAAGTTGATTTCGGAGCATGATTTTTGAACAGGAGCTTGGACCATTTTGTGGCATATGAGAAATTCCCTAAGCCCGGACCCATCGATTTTGGTCAAAAATGAAAATTCCAAAAGTGCCCCAATTTCTGCTTTAAACTATAGGTACCATCCCAAAATGTATCACTGAGGTGACAGAAGTTATTTTCGTACCATGATTTTTGAACAGGAGCTTGGACCGTTTTGTGGTGTATGAGAAATTCCCTAAGCCCCGGACCCATCGATTTTGGTCAAAATGAAAATTACAAAAGTGCCCCAATTTCTGCTTTAAACTTTAGGTACCATCCAAATATGTAACACTGAGGTGACAGAAGTTGATTTAGGAGCATGGTTTTTGAACAGGAGCTTGGACCGTTTTGTGGTGAATGAGAAATTCCCTAAGCCTCGGACCCATTGATTTTGGTCAAAAATGATAATTCCAAAAGTGCCCCAATTTCTGCTTTAAACTTTAGGTACCATCTCAAAATCTATCTCTGAGATGACCGAAATTGTTTTCGGACCATTATTTTTGAACAGAAGCTTGGACCGTTTTGTGGAGTATGAGAAATTCCCTAAGCCCCGGCCCCATCGATTTTGGTCAAAAATGAAAATTCCAAAAGTGCCCCAATTTCTGCTTTAAACTTTAGGTACCATCCCAAAATGTATCACTGTTGTGATAGAAGTTGATATCGGACCATGATTTTTGAACAAGAGCTTAGAACGTTTTGTGGCATAGGAGAAATTCCCTAAGCACCGAACCCATCGATTTTGATCAAAAATGAAAATTCCAAAAGTGCCCCAATTTCTGCTTTAAACTTTAGGTACCATCCAAATATGTAACACTGAGGTGACAGAAGTTGATTTCGGAGCATGATTTTTGAACAGGAGCTTGGACCGTTTTGTGGTGAATGAGAAATTCCCTAAGCCTCGGACCCATTGATTTTGGTCAAAAATGATAATTCCAAAAGTGCCCCAATTTCTGCTTTAAACTTTAGGTACCATCTCAAAATCTATCTCTGAGATGACCGAAATTGTTTTCGGACCATTATTTTTGAACAGGAGCTTGGACCGTTTTGTGGCGTTTGAGAAATTCCCTAAGCCTCGGACCCATCGATTTTGGTCAAAAATGAAAATTCCAAAAGTGCCCCAATTTCTGATTTAAACTTTAGGTACCATCCCAAAATGTATCACTGTTGTGACAGAAGTTGATTTCGGACCATGATTTATGAACAAGAGCTTAGAACGTTTTGTGGCATAGGAGAAATTCCCTAAGCACCGAACCCATCGAATTTGGTCATAAATGAAAATTCCAAAAGTGCCCCAATTTCTGCTTTAAACTATCGGTACCAGCCCAAAATGTATCACTGAGGTGACAGAAGTTGATTTCGGAGCATGATTTTTGAACAGGAGCTTGGACCGTTTTGTGGCGTATGAGAAATTACCTAAGCCCCGGACCCATCGATTTTGGTCAAAAATGAAAATTCCAAAAGTGCCCCAATTTCTGCTTTAAACTTTAGGTACCATCTCAAAATCTATCTCTGAGATGACCGAAATTGTTTTCGGACCATTATTTTTGAACAGGAGCTTGGACCGTTTTGTGGCGTTTGAGAAATTCCCTAAGCCTCGGACCCATCGATTTTGGTAAAAAATGAAAATTCCAAAAGTGCCCCAATTTCTGATTTAAACTTTAGGTACCATCCCAAAATGTATCACTGTTGTGACAGAAGTTGATTTCGGACCATGATTTATGAACAAGAGCTTAGAACGTTTTGTGGCATAGGAGAAATTCCCTAAGCACCGAACCCATCGAATTTGGTCATAAATGAAAATTCCAAAAGTGCCCCAATTTCTGCTTTAAACTATCGGTACCAGCCTAAAATGTATCACTGAGGTGACAGAAGTTGATTTCGGAGCATGATTTTAGAACAGGAGCTTGGACCATTTTGTGGCGTATGAGAAATTACCTAAGCCCCGGACCCATCGATTTTGGTCAAAAATGAAAATTCCAAAAGTGCCCCAGTTTCTGCTTTAAACTTTAGGTACCATCCCAAAATGTATCACTGAGGTGACAGAAGTTGATTTCGGAGCATGATTTTTGAACAGGAGCTTGGATCATTTTGTGGCATATGAGAAATTCCCTAAGCCCTGGACCCATCGATTTTGGTCAAAAATGAAAATTCCAAAAGTGCCCCAATTTCTGCTTTAAACTTTAGGTACCATCCCAAAATGTATCACTGAGGTGACAGAAGTTATTTTCGTACCATGATTTTTGAACAGGAGCTTGGACCGTTTTGTGGTGTATGAGAAATTCCCTAAGCCCCGGACCCATCGATTTTGGTCAAAATGAAAATTCCAAAAGTGCCCCAATTTCTGCTTTACACTTTAGGTACCATCCCAAAATGTATCACTGAGGTGACAGAAGTTGATTTCGGAGCATGGTTTTTGAACAGGAGCTTGGACTTTTTTGTGGAGTATGAGAAATTCCCTAAGCCCCATCCCATCGATTTTGGTCAAAAATGAAAATTCCAGAAGTGCCCCAATTTCTGCTTTAAACTTTAGGTACCATCCAAATATGTAACACTGAGGTGACAGAAGTTGATTTCGGAGCATGATTTTTGAACAGGAGCTTGGACCGTTTTGTGGTGAATGAGAAATTCCCTAAGCCTCGGACCCATTGATTTTGGTCAAAAATGATAATTCCAAAAGTGCCCCAATTTCTGCTTTAAACTTTAGGTACCATCTCAAAATCTATCTCTGAGATGACCGAAATTGTTTTCGGACCATTATTTTTGAACAGGAGCTTGGACCGTTTTGTGGCGTTTGAGAAATTCCCTAAGCCTCGGACCCATCGATTTTGGTCAAAAATGAAAATTCCAAAAGTGCCCCAATTTCTGATTTAAAATTTAGGTACCATCCCAAAATGTATCACTGTTGTGACAGAAGTTGATTTCGGACCATGATTTTTGAACAAGAGCTTAGAACGTTTTGTGGCATAGGAGAAATTCCCTAAGCACCGAACCCATCGAATTTGGTCATAAATGAAAATTCCAAAAGTGCCCAAATTTCTGCTTTAAACTATCGGTACCAGCCCAAAATGTATCACTGAGGTGACAGAAGTTGATTTCGGAGCATGATTTTTGAACAGGAGCTTGGACCATTTTGTGGCGTATGAGAAATTACCTAAGCCCCGGACCCATCGATTTTGGTCAAAAATGAAAATTCCAAAAGTGCCCCAATTTCTGCTTTAAACTTTAGGTACCATCCCAAAATGTATCACTGAGGTGACAGAAGTTGATTTCGGAGCATGATTTTTGAACAGGAGCTTGGACCATTTTGTGGCATATGAGAAATTCCCTAAGCCCGGACCCATCGATTTTGGTCAAAAATGAAAATTCCAAAAGTGCCCCAATTTCTGCTTTAAACTTTAGGTACCATCCCAAAATGTATCACTGAGGTGACAGAAGTTGATTTCGGAGCATGATTTTTGAACAGGAGCTTGGACCGTTTTGTGGCGTATGAGAAATTACCTAAGCCCCGGACCCATCGATTTTGGTCAAAAATGAAAATTCCAAAAGTGCCCCAATTTCTGCTTTAAACTTTAGGTACCATCCAAATATGTAACACTGAGGTGACAGAAGTTGATTTCGGAGCATGATTTTTGAACAGGAGCTTGGACCGTTTTGTGGTGAATGAGAAATTCCCTAAGCCTCGGACCCATTGATTTTGGTCAAAAATGATAATTCCAAAAGTGCCCCAATTTCTGCTTTAAACTTTTGGGTACCATCTCAAAATCTATCTCTGAGATGACCGAAATTGTTTTCGGACCATTATTTTTGAACAGGAGCTTGGACCGTTTTGTGGCGTTTGAGAAATTCCCTAAGCCTCGGACCCATCGATTTTGGTCAAAAATGAAAATTCCAAAAGTGCCCCAATTTCTGATTTAAAATTTAGGTACCATCCCAAAATGTATCACTGTTGTGACAGAAGTTGATTTCGGACCATGATTTTTGAACAAGAGCTTAGAACGTTTTGTGGCATAGGAGAAATTCCCTAAGCACCGAACCCATCGAATTTGGTCATAAATGAAAATTCCAAAAGTGCCCCAATTTCTGCTTTAAACTATCGGTACCAGCCCAAAATGTATCACTGAGGTGACAGAAGTTGATTTCGGAGCATGATTTTTGAACAGGAGCTTGGACCATTTTGTGGCGTATGAGAAATTACCTAAGCCCCGGACCCATCGATTTTGGTCAAAAATGAAAATTCCAAAAGTGCCCCAATTTCTGCTTTAAACTTTAGGTACCATCCCAAAATGTATCACTGAGGTGACAGAAGTTGATTTCGGAGCATGATTTTTGAACAGGAGCTTGGACCATTTTGTGGCATATGAGAAATTCCCTAAGCCCGGACCCATCGATTTTGGTCAAAAATGAAAATTCCAAAAGTGCCCCAATTTCTGCTTTAAACTTTAGGTACCATCCAAATATGTAACACTGAGGTGACAGAAGTTGATTTCGGAGCATGATTTTTGAACAGGAGCTTGGACCGTTTTGTGGTGAATGAGAAATTCCCTAAGCCTCGGACCCATTGATTTTGGTCAAAAATGAAAATTCCAAAAGTGCCCCAATTTCTGCTTTAAACTATCGGTACCAGCCCAAAATGTATCACTGAGGTGACAGAAGTTGATTTCGGAGCATGATTTTTGAACAGGAGCTTGGACCGTTTAGTGGCGTATGAGAAATTACCTAAGCCCCGGACCCATCGATTTTGGTCAAAAATGAAAATTCCAAAAGTGCCCCAATTTCTGCTTTACACTTTAGGTACCATCCCAAAATGTATCACTGAGGTGACAGAAGTTGATTTCGGAGCATGGTTTTTGAACAGGAGCTTGGACTTTTTTGTGGAGTATGAGAAATTCCCTAAGCACCATCCCATCGATTTTGGTCAAAAATGAAAATTCCAGAAGTGCCCCAATTTCTGCTTTAAACTTTAGGTACCATCCAAATATGTAATACTGAGGTGACAGAAGTTGATTTCGGAGCATGATTTTTGAACAAGAGCTTGGACCGTTTTGTGGTGAATGAGAAATTCCCTAAGCCTCGGACCCATTGATTTTGGTCAAAAATGATAATTCCAAAAGTGCCCCAATTTCTGCTTTAAACTTTAGGTACCATCTCAAAATCTATCTCTGAGATGACCGAAATTGTTTTCGGACCATTATTTTTGAACAGGAGCTTGGACCGTTTTGTGGCGTTTGAGAAATTCCCTAAGCCTCGGACCCATCGATTTTGGTAAAAAATGAAAATTCCAAAAGTGCCCCAATTTCTGATTTAAACTTTAGGTACCATCCCAAAATGTATCACTGTTGTGACAGAAGTTGATTTCGGACCATGATTTATGAACAGGAGCTTAGAACGTTTTGTGGCATAGGAGAAATTCCCTAAGCACCGAACCCATCGAATTTGGTCATAAATGAAAATTCCAAAAGTGCCCCAATTTCTGCTTTAAACTATCGGTACCAGCCCAAAATGTATCACTGAGGTGACAGAAGTTGATTTCGGAGCATGATTTTTGAACAGGAGCTTGGACCATTTTGTGGCGTATGAGAAATTACCTAAGCCCCGGACCCATCGATTTTGGTCAAAAATGAAAATTCCAAAAGTGCCCCAATTTCTGCTTTAAACTATCGGTACCAGCCCAAAATGTATCACTGAGGTGACAGAAGTTGATTTCGGAGCATGATTTTTGAACAGGAGCTTGGACCATTTTGTGGCGTATGAGAAATTACCTAAGCCCCGGACCCATCGATTTTGGTCAAAAATGAAAATTCCAAAAGTGCCCCAATTTCTGCTTTAAACTTTAGGTACCATCCCAAAATGTATCACTGAGGTGACAGAAGTTATTTTCATACCATGATTTTTGAACAGGAGCTTGGACTGTTTTGTGGAGTATGAGAAATTCCCTAAGCCCCGGACCCATCGATATTGGTCAAAAATGAAAATTCCAAAAGTGCCCCAATTTCTGCTTTAAACTATCGGTACCAGCCCAAAATGTATCACTGAGGTGACAGAAGTTGATTTCGGAGCATGGTTTTTGAACAGGAGCTTGGACTTTTTTGTGGAGTATGAGAAATTCCCTAAGCACCATCCCATCGATTTTGGTCAAAAATGAAAATTCCAGAAGTGCCCCAATTTCTGCTTTAAACTTTAGGTACCATCCAAATATGTAACACTGAGGTGACAGAAGTTGATTTCGGAGCATGGTTTTTGAACAGGAGCTTGGACTTTTTTGTGGAGTATGAGAAATTCCCTAAGCACCATCCCATCGATTTTGGTCAAAAATGAAAATTCCAGAAGTGCCCCAATTTCTGCTTTAAACTTTAGGTACCATCCCAAAATGTATCACTGAGGTGACAGAAGTTGATTTCGGAGCATGATTTTTGAACAGGAGCTTGGATCATTTTGTGGCATATGAGAAATTCCCTAAGCCCTGGACCCATCGATTTTGGTCAAAAATGAAAATTCCAAAAGTGCCCCAATTTCTGCTTTAAACTTTAGGTACCATCCCAAAATGTATCACTGAGGTGACAGAAGTTATTTTCGTACCATGATTTTTGAACAGGAGCTTGGACCGTTTTGTGGTGTATGAGAAATTCCCTAAGCCCCGGACCCATCGATTTTGGTCAAAATGAAAATTCCAAAAGTGCCCCAATTTCTGCTTTAAACTTTAGGTACCATCCCAAAATGTATCACTGAGGTGACAGAAGTAGTTTTCGTACCATGATTTTTGAACAGGAGCTTGGACTGTTTTGTGGAGTATGAGAAATTCCCTAAGCCCCGGACCCATCGATTTTGGTCAAAAATGAAAATTCCAAAAGTGCCCCAATTTCTGCTTTAAACTTTAGGTACCTTCCCAAAATGTATCACTGTTGTGACAGAAGTTGATTTCGGACCATGATTTTTGAACAGGAGCTTAGAACGTTTTGTGGCATAGGAGAAATTCCCTAAGCCCCGAACCCATCGAATTTGGTCAAAAATGAAAATTCCAAAAGTGCCCCAATTTCTGCTTTAAACTATCGGTACCAGCCCAAAATGTATCACTGAGGTGACAGAAGTTGATTTCGGAGCATGATTTTTGAACAGGAGCTTGGACCGTTTTGTGGCGTATGAGAAATTACCTAAGCCCCGGACCCATCGATTTTGGTCAAAAATGAAAATTCCAAAAGTGCCCCAATTTCTGCTTTAAACTTTAGGTACCATCCCAAAATGTATCACTGAGGTGACAGAAGTTGATTTCGGAGCATGATTTTTGAACAGGAGCTTGGACCATTTTGTGGCGTATGAGAAATTCCCTAAGCCCTGGACCCATCGATTTTGGTCAAAAATGAAAATTCCAAAAGTGCCCCAATTTCTGCTTTAAACTTTATGTACCATCCCAAAATGTATCACTGAGGTGACAGAAGTTGATTTCGGAGCATGATTTTTGAACAGGAGCTTGGACCGTTTTGTGACGTATGAGAAATTCCCTAAGCCCTGGACACATCGATTTTGGTCAAAAATAAAAATTCCAAAAGTGCCCCAATTTCTGCTTTAAACTTTAGGTACCATCCCAAAATGTATCACTGAGGTGACAGAAGTTGTTTTCGTACCATGATTTTTGAACAGGAGCTTGGACCGTTTTGTGGCGTATGAGAAATTCCCTAAGCCCCGAACCCATCGATTTTGGTCAAAAATGAAAATTCCAAAAGTGTCCCAATTTCTGCTTTAAACTTTAGGTACCATCCCAAAATGTATCACTGAGGTGACAGAAGTTATTTTCATACCATGATTTTTGAACAGGAGCTTGGACTTTTTTGTGGAGTATGAGAAATTCCCTAAGCCCCGGACCCATCGATATTGGTCAAAAATGAAAATTCCAAAAGTGCCCCAATTTCTGCTTTAAACTATCGGTACCAGCCCAAAATGTATCACTGTTGTGACGGAAATTGATTTCGGAGCATGATTTTTGAACAGGAGCTTGGACCGTTTTGTGGCGTATGAGAAATTCCATACGCCCCGGACTTATCGATTTTGGTCAACAATGAAAATTCCAAAAGTGCCCCAATTTCTGCTTTAAACTTTAGGTAGCATGCCAAAATGTATCATTGAGGTGACAGAAGTTGTTTTCAGAGCATGATTTTTGAACAGGAGCTTGGACCTTTTCGTGGCGAATGAGAAATTCCCAAAGCCTCGGACCCATCGATTTTGGTCAAAAATGAAAATTCCCAAAGTGCCCCAACTTCTGCTTTAAACTTTAGGTACCATCCCAACATGTATCACTGAGGTGACAGAAGTTGATTTCGGAGCATGATTTTTGAACAGGAGCTTGGACCGTTTTGTGGCATATAAGAAATTACCTAAGCCCCGGACCCATCGATTTTGGTCAAAAATAAAAATTCCAAAAGTGCCCCAATTTCTGCTTTAAACTTTATGTACCATCCCAAAATGTATCACTGAGGTGACAGAAGTTGATTTCGGAGCATGATTTTTGAACAGGAGCTTGGACCGTTTTGTGGCGTATGAGAAATTCCCTAAGCCCTGGACCCATCGATTTTGGTCAAAAATGAAAATTCCAAAAGTACCCCAATTTCTGCTTTAAACTTTAGGTACCATCCCAAAATGTATCACTGAGGTGACAGAAGTTGATTTCGGAGCATGATTTTTGAACAGGAGCTTGGACCATTTTGTGGCATATGAGAAATTCCCTAAGCCCTGGACACATCGATTTTGGTCAAAAATGAAAATTCCAAAAGTGCCCCAATTTATGCTTTAAACTTTAGGTACCATCCCAAAATGTATCACTGAGGTGACAGAAGTTATTTTCGTACCATGATTTTTGAACAGGAGCTTGGACCGTTTTGTGGTGTATGAGAAATTCCCTAAGCCCTGGACCCATCGATTTTGGTCAAAATGAAAATTCCAAAAGTGCCCCAATTTCTGCTTTAAACTTTAGGTACCATCCAAATATGTAACACTGAGGTGACAGAAGTTGATTTCGGAGCATGGTTTTTGAACAGGAGCTTGGACCGTTTTGTGGTGAATGAGAAATTCCCTAAGCCTCGGACCCATTGATTTTGGTCAAAAATGATAATTCCAAAAGTGCCCCAATTTCTGCTTTAAACTTTAGGTACCATCTCAAAATCTATCTCTGAGATGACCGAAATTGTTTTCGGACCATTATTTTTGAACAGGAGCTTGGACCGTTTTGTCGAGTATGAGAAATTCCCTAAGCCCCGGCCCCATCGATTTTGGTCAAAAATGAAAATTCCAAAAGTGCCCCAATTTCTGCTTTAAACTTTAGGTACCATCCCAAAATGTATCACTGTTGTGACAGAAGTTGATTTCGGACCATGATTTTTGAACAAGAGCTTAGAACGTTTTGTGGCATAGGAGAAATTCCCTAAGCACCGAACCCATCGATTTTGGTCAAAAATGAAAATTCCAAAAGTGCCCCAATTTCTGCTTTACACTTAAGTTACCATCCCAAAATGTATCACTGAGGTGACAGAAGTTGATTTCGGAGCATGGTTTTTGAACAGGAGCTTGGACTTTTTTGTGAAGTATGAGAAATTCCCTAAGCACCATCCCATCGATTTTGGTCAAAAATGAAAATTCCAGAAGTGCCCCAATTTCTGCTTTAAACTTTAGGTACCATCCAAATATGTAATACTGAGGTGACAGAAGTTGATTTCGGAGCATGATTTTTGAACAAGAGCTTGGACCGTTTTGTGGTGAATGAGAAATTCCCTAAGCCTCGGACCCATTGATTTTGGTCAAAAATGATAATTCCAAAAGTGCCCCAATTTCTGCTTTAAACTTTAGGTACCATCTCAAAATCTATCTCTGAGATGACCGAAATTGTTTTCGGACCATTATTTTTGAACAGGAGCTTGGACCGTTTTGTGGCGTTTGAGAAATTCCCTAAGCCTCGGACCCATCGATTTTGGTAAAAAATGAAAATTCCAAAAGTGCCCCAATTTCTGATTTAAACTTTAGGTACCATCCCAAAATGTATCACTGTTGTGACAGAAGTTGATTTCGGACCATGATTTATGAACAAGAGCTTAGAACGTTTTGTGGCATAGGAGAAATTCCCTAAGCACCGAACCCATCGAATTTGGTCATAAATGAAAATTCCAAAAGTGCCCCAATTTCTGCTTTAAACTATCGGTACCAGCCTAAAATGTATCACTGAGGTGACAGAAGTTGATTTCGGAGCATGATTTTAGAACAGGAGCTTGGACCATTTTGTGGCGTATGAGAAATTACCTAAGCCCCGGACCCATCGATTTTGGTCAAAAATGAAAATTCCAAAAGTGCCCCAGTTTCTGCTTTAAACTTTAGGTACCATCCCAAAATGTATCACTGAGGTGACAGAAGTTGATTTCGGAGCATGATTTTTGAACAGGAGCTTGGATCATTTTGTGGCATATGAGAAATTCCCTAAGCCCTGGACCCATCGATTTTGGTCAAAAATGAAAATTCCAAAAGTGCCCCAATTTCTGCTTTAAACTTTAGGTACCATCCCAAAATGTATCACTGAGGTGACAGAAGTTATTTTCGTACCATGATTTTTGAACAGGAGCTTGGACCGTTTTGTGGTGTATGAGAAATTCCCTAAGCCCCGGACCCATCGATTTTGGTCAAAATGAAAATTCCAAAAGTGCCCCAATTTCTGCTTTACACTTTAGGTACCATCCCAAAATGTATCACTGAGGTGACAGAAGTTGATTTCGGAGCATGGTTTTTGAACAGGAGCTTGGACTTTTTTGTGGAGTATGAGAAATTCCCTAAGCCCCATCCCATCGATTTTGGTCAAAAATGAAAATTCCAGAAGTGCCCCAATTTCTGCTTTAAACTTTAGGTACCATCCAAATATGTAACACTGAGGTGACAGAAGTTGATTTCGGAGCATGATTTTTGAACAGGAGCTTGGACCGTTTTGTGGTGAATGAGAAATTCCCTAAGCCTCGGACCCATTGATTTTGGTCAAAAATGATAATTCCAAAAGTGCCCCAATTTCTGCTTTAAACTTTAGGTACCATCTCAAAATCTATCTCTGAGATGACCGAAATTGTTTTCGGACCATTATTTTTGAACAGGAGCTTGGACCGTTTTGTGGCGTTTGAGAAATTCCCTAAGCCTCGGACCCATCGATTTTGGTCAAAAATGAAAATTCCAAAAGTGCCCCAATTTCTGATTTAAAATTTAGGTACCATCCCAAAATGTATCACTGTTGTGACAGAAGTTGATTTCGGACCATGATTTTTGAACAAGAGCTTAGAACGTTTTGTGGCATAGGAGAAATTCCCTAAGCACCGAACCCATCGAATTTGGTCATAAATGAAAATTCCAAAAGTGCCCAAATTTCTGCTTTAAACTATCGGTACCAGCCCAAAATGTATCACTGAGGTGACAGAAGTTGATTTCGGAGCATGATTTTTGAACAGGAGCTTGGACCATTTTGTGGCGTATGAGAAATTACCTAAGCCCCGGACCCATCGATTTTGGTCAAAAATGAAAATTCCAAAAGTGCCCCAATTTCTGCTTTAAACTTTAGGTACCATCCCAAAATGTATCACTGAGGTGACAGAAGTTGATTTCGGAGCATGATTTTTGAACAGGAGCTTGGACCATTTTGTGGCATATGAGAAATTCCCTAAGCCCGGACCCATCGATTTTGGTCAAAAATGAAAATTCCAAAAGTGCCCCAATTTCTGCTTTAAACTTTAGGTACCATCCCAAAATGTATCACTGAGGTGACAGAAGTTGATTTCGGAGCATGATTTTTGAACAGGAGCTTGGACCGTTTTGTGGCGTATGAGAAATTACCTAAGCCCCGGACCCATCGATTTTGGTCAAAAATGAAAATTCCAAAAGTGCCCCAATTTCTGCTTTAAACTTTAGGTACCATCCAAATATGTAACACTGAGGTGACAGAAGTTGATTTCGGAGCATGATTTTTGAACAGGAGCTTGGACCGTTTTGTGGTGAATGAGAAATTCCCTAAGCCTCGGACCCATTGATTTTGGTCAAAAATGATAATTCCAAAAGTGCCCCAATTTCTGCTTTAAACTTTTGGGTACCATCTCAAAATCTATCTCTGAGATGACCGAAATTGTTTTCGGACCATTATTTTTGAACAGGAGCTTGGACCGTTTTGTGGCGTTTGAGAAATTCCCTAAGCCTCGGACCCATCGATTTTGGTCAAAAATGAAAATTCCAAAAGTGCCCCAATTTCTGATTTAAAATTTAGGTACCATCCCAAAATGTATCACTGTTGTGACAGAAGTTGATTTCGGACCATGATTTTTGAACAAGAGCTTAGAACGTTTTGTGGCATAGGAGAAATTCCCTAAGCACCGAACCCATCGAATTTGGTCATAAATGAAAATTCCAAAAGTGCCCCAATTTCTGCTTTAAACTATCGGTACCAGCCCAAAATGTATCACTGAGGTGACAGAAGTTGATTTCGGAGCATGATTTTTGAACAGGAGCTTGGACCATTTTGTGGCGTATGAGAAATTACCTAAGCCCCGGACCCATCGATTTTGGTCAAAAATGAAAATTCCAAAAGTGCCCCAATTTCTGCTTTAAACTTTAGGTACCATCCCAAAATGTATCACTGAGGTGACAGAAGTTGATTTCGGAGCATGATTTTTGAACAGGAGCTTGGACCATTTTGTGGCATATGAGAAATTCCCTAAGCCCGGACCCATCGATTTTGGTCAAAAATGAAAATTCCAAAAGTGCCCCAATTTCTGCTTTAAACTTTAGGTACCATCCAAATATGTAACACTGAGGTGACAGAAGTTGATTTCGGAGCATGATTTTTGAACAGGAGCTTGGACCGTTTTGTGGTGAATGAGAAATTCCCTAAGCCTCGGACCCATTGATTTTGGTCAAAAATGAAAATTCCAAAAGTGCCCCAATTTCTGCTTTAAACTATCGGTACCAGCCCAAAATGTATCACTGAGGTGACAGAAGTTGATTTCGGAGCATGATTTTTGAACAGGAGCTTGGACCGTTTAGTGGCGTATGAGAAATTACCTAAGCCCCGGACCCATCGATTTTGGTCAAAAATGAAAATTCCAAAAGTGCCCCAATTTCTGCTTTACACTTTAGGTACCATCCCAAAATGTATCACTGAGGTGACAGAAGTTGATTTCGGAGCATGGTTTTTGAACAGGAGCTTGGACTTTTTTGTGGAGTATGAGAAATTCCCTAAGCACCATCCCATCGATTTTGGTCAAAAATGAAAATTCCAGAAGTGCCCCAATTTCTGCTTTAAACTTTAGGTACCATCCAAATATGTAATACTGAGGTGACAGAAGTTGATTTCGGAGCATGATTTTTGAACAAGAGCTTGGACCGTTTTGTGGTGAATGAGAAATTCCCTAAGCCTCGGACCCATTGATTTTGGTCAAAAATGATAATTCCAAAAGTGCCCCAATTTCTGCTTTAAACTTTAGGTACCATCTCAAAATCTATCTCTGAGATGACCGAAATTGTTTTCGGACCATTATTTTTGAACAGGAGCTTGGACCGTTTTGTGGCGTTTGAGAAATTCCCTAAGCCTCGGACCCATCGATTTTGGTAAAAAATGAAAATTCCAAAAGTGCCCCAATTTCTGATTTAAACTTTAGGTACCATCCCAAAATGTATCACTGTTGTGACAGAAGTTGATTTCGGACCATGATTTATGAACAGGAGCTTAGAACGTTTTGTGGCATAGGAGAAATTCCCTAAGCACCGAACCCATCGAATTTGGTCATAAATGAAAATTCCAAAAGTGCCCCAATTTCTGCTTTAAACTATCGGTACCAGCCCAAAATGTATCACTGAGGTGACAGAAGTTGATTTCGGAGCATGATTTTTGAACAGGAGCTTGGACCATTTTGTGGCGTATGAGAAATTACCTAAGCCCCGGACCCATCGATTTTGGTCAAAAATGAAAATTCCAAAAGTGCCCCAATTTCTGCTTTAAACTATCGGTACCAGCCCAAAATGTATCACTGAGGTGACAGAAGTTGATTTCGGAGCATGATTTTTGAACAGGAGCTTGGACCATTTTGTGGCGTATGAGAAATTACCTAAGCCCCGGACCCATCGATTTTGGTCAAAAATGAAAATTCCAAAAGTGCCCCAATTTCTGCTTTAAACTTTAGGTACCATCCCAAAATGTATCACTGAGGTGACAGAAGTTATTTTCATACCATGATTTTTGAACAGGAGCTTGGACTGTTTTGTGGAGTATGAGAAATTCCCTAAGCCCCGGACCCATCGATATTGGTCAAAAATGAAAATTCCAAAAGTGCCCCAATTTCTGCTTTAAACTATCGGTACCAGCCCAAAATGTATCACTGAGGTGACAGAAGTTGATTTCGGAGCATGGTTTTTGAACAGGAGCTTGGACTTTTTTGTGGAGTATGAGAAATTCCCTAAGCACCATCCCATCGATTTTGGTCAAAAATGAAAATTCCAGAAGTGCCCCAATTTCTGCTTTAAACTTTAGGTACCATCCAAATATGTAACACTGAGGTGACAGAAGTTGATTTCGGAGCATGGTTTTTGAACAGGAGCTTGGACTTTTTTGTGGAGTATGAGAAATTCCCTAAGCACCATCCCATCGATTTTGGTCAAAAATGAAAATTCCAGAAGTGCCCCAATTTCTGCTTTAAACTTTAGGTACCATCCCAAAATGTATCACTGAGGTGACAGAAGTTGATTTCGGAGCATGATTTTTGAACAGGAGCTTGGATCATTTTGTGGCATATGAGAAATTCCCTAAGCCCTGGACCCATCGATTTTGGTCAAAAATGAAAATTCCAAAAGTGCCCCAATTTCTGCTTTAAACTTTAGGTACCATCCCAAAATGTATCACTGAGGTGACAGAAGTTATTTTCGTACCATGATTTTTGAACAGGAGCTTGGACCGTTTTGTGGTGTATGAGAAATTCCCTAAGCCCCGGACCCATCGATTTTGGTCAAAATGAAAATTCCAAAAGTGCCCCAATTTCTGCTTTAAACTTTAGGTACCATCCCAAAATGTATCACTGAGGTGACAGAAGTAGTTTTCGTACCATGATTTTTGAACAGGAGCTTGGACTGTTTTGTGGAGTATGAGAAATTCCCTAAGCCCCGGACCCATCGATTTTGGTCAAAAATGAAAATTCCAAAAGTGCCCCAATTTCTGCTTTAAACTTTAGGTACCTTCCCAAAATGTATCACTGTTGTGACAGAAGTTGATTTCGGACCATGATTTTTGAACAGGAGCTTAGAACGTTTTGTGGCATAGGAGAAATTCCCTAAGCCCCGAACCCATCGAATTTGGTCAAAAATGAAAATTCCAAAAGTGCCCCAATTTCTGCTTTAAACTATCGGTACCAGCCCAAAATGTATCACTGAGGTGACAGAAGTTGATTTCGGAGCATGATTTTTGAACAGGAGCTTGGACCGTTTTGTGGCGTATGAGAAATTACCTAAGCCCCGGACCCATCGATTTTGGTCAAAAATGAAAATTCCAAAAGTGCCCCAATTTCTGCTTTAAACTTTAGGTACCATCCCAAAATGTATCACTGAGGTGACAGAAGTTGATTTCGGAGCATGATTTTTGAACAGGAGCTTGGACCATTTTGTGGCGTATGAGAAATTCCCTAAGCCCTGGACCCATCGATTTTGGTCAAAAATGAAAATTCCAAAAGTGCCCCAATTTCTGCTTTAAACTTTATGTACCATCCCAAAATGTATCACTGAGGTGACAGAAGTTGATTTCGGAGCATGATTTTTGAACAGGAGCTTGGACCGTTTTGTGACGTATGAGAAATTCCCTAAGCCCTGGACACATCGATTTTGGTCAAAAATAAAAATTCCAAAAGTGCCCCAATTTCTGCTTTAAACTTTAGGTACCATCCCAAAATGTATCACTGAGGTGACAGAAGTTGTTTTCGTACCATGATTTTTGAACAGGAGCTTGGACCGTTTTGTGGCGTATGAGAAATTCCCTAAGCCCCGAACCCATCGATTTTGGTCAAAAATGAAAATTCCAAAAGTGTCCCAATTTCTGCTTTAAACTTTAGGTACCATCCCAAAATGTATCACTGAGGTGACAGAAGTTATTTTCATACCATGATTTTTGAACAGGAGCTTGGACTTTTTTGTGGAGTATGAGAAATTCCCTAAGCCCCGGACCCATCGATATTGGTCAAAAATGAAAATTCCAAAAGTGCCCCAATTTCTGCTTTAAACTATCGGTACCAGCCCAAAATGTATCACTGTTGTGACGGAAATTGATTTCGGAGCATGATTTTTGAACAGGAGCTTGGACCGTTTTGTGGCGTATGAGAAATTCCATACGCCCCGGACTTATCGATTTTGGTCAACAATGAAAATTCCAAAAGTGCCCCAATTTCTGCTTTAAACTTTAGGTAGCATGCCAAAATGTATCATTGAGGTGACAGAAGTTGTTTTCAGAGCATGATTTTTGAACAGGAGCTTGGACCTTTTCGTGGCGAATGAGAAATTCCCAAAGCCTCGGACCCATCGATTTTGGTCAAAAATGAAAATTCCCAAAGTGCCCCAACTTCTGCTTTAAACTTTAGGTACCATCCCAACATGTATCACTGAGGTGACAGAAGTTGATTTCGGAGCATGATTTTTGAACAGGAGCTTGGACCGTTTTGTGGCATATAAGAAATTACCTAAGCCCCGGACCCATCGATTTTGGTCAAAAATAAAAATTCCAAAAGTGCCCCAATTTCTGCTTTAAACTTTATGTACCATCCCAAAATGTATCACTGAGGTGACAGAAGTTGATTTCGGAGCATGATTTTTGAACAGGAGCTTGGACCGTTTTGTGGCGTATGAGAAATTCCCTAAGCCCTGGACCCATCGATTTTGGTCAAAAATGAAAATTCCAAAAGTACCCCAATTTCTGCTTTAAACTTTAGGTACCATCCCAAAATGTATCACTGAGGTGACAGAAGTTGATTTCGGAGCATGATTTTTGAACAGGAGCTTGGACCATTTTGTGGCATATGAGAAATTCCCTAAGCCCTGGACACATCGATTTTGGTCAAAAATGAAAATTCCAAAAGTGCCCCAATTTATGCTTTAAACTTTAGGTACCATCCCAAAATGTATCACTGAGGTGACAGAAGTTATTTTCGTACCATGATTTTTGAACAGGAGCTTGGACCGTTTTGTGGTGTATGAGAAATTCCCTAAGCCCTGGACCCATCGATTTTGGTCAAAATGAAAATTCCAAAAGTGCCCCAATTTCTGCTTTAAACTTTAGGTACCATCCAAATATGTAACACTGAGGTGACAGAAGTTGATTTCGGAGCATGGTTTTTGAACAGGAGCTTGGACCGTTTTGTGGTGAATGAGAAATTCCCTAAGCCTCGGACCCATTGATTTTGGTCAAAAATGATAATTCCAAAAGTGCCCCAATTTCTGCTTTAAACTTTAGGTACCATCTCAAAATCTATCTCTGAGATGACCGAAATTGTTTTCGGACCATTATTTTTGAACAGGAGCTTGGACCGTTTTGTCGAGTATGAGAAATTCCCTAAGCCCCGGCCCCATCGATTTTGGTCAAAAATGAAAATTCCAAAAGTGCCCCAATTTCTGCTTTAAACTTTAGGTACCATCCCAAAATGTATCACTGTTGTGACAGAAGTTGATTTCGGACCATGATTTTTGAACAAGAGCTTAGAACGTTTTGTGGCATAGGAGAAATTCCCTAAGCACCGAACCCATCGATTTTGGTCAAAAATGAAAATTCCAAAAGTGCCCCAATTTCTGCTTTACACTTAAGTTACCATCCCAAAATGTATCACTGAGGTGACAGAAGTTGATTTCGGAGCATGGTTTTTGAACAGGAGCTTGGACTTTTTTGTGGAGTATGAGAAATTCCCTAAGCCCCATCCCATCGATTTTGGTCAAAAATGAAAATTCCAGAAGTGCCCCAATTTCTGCTGTAAACTTTAGGTACCATCCAAATATGTAACACTGAGGTGACAGAAGTTGATTTCGGAGCATGATTTTTGAACAGGAGCTTGGACCGTTTTGTGGCATATAAGAAATTACCTAAGCCCCGGACCCATCGATTTTGGTCAAAAATGAAAATTCCAAAAGTGCCCCAATTTCTGCTTTAAACTTTATGTACCATCCCAAAATGTATCACTGAGGTGACAGAAGTTGATTTCGGAGCATGATTTTTGAACAGGAGCTTGGACCGTTTTGTGGCGTATGAGAAATTCCCTAAGCCCTGGACCCATCGATTTTGGTCAAAAATGAAAATTCCAAAAGTACCCCAATTTCTGCTTTAAACTTTAGGTACCATCCCAAAATGTATCACTGAGGTGACAGAAGTTGATTTCGGAGCATGATTTTTGAACAGGAGCTTGGACCATTTTGTGGCATATGAGAAATTTCCTAAGCCCTGGACACATCGATTTTGGTCAAAAATGAAAATTCCAAAAGTGCCCCAATTTATGCTTTAAACTTTAGGTACCATCCCAAAATGTATCACTGAGGTGACAGAAGTTATTTTCGTACCATGATTTTTGAACAGGAGCTTGGACCGTTTTGTGGTGTATGAGAAATTCCCTAAGCCCTGGACCCATCGATTTTGGTCAAAATGAAAATTCCAAAAGTGCCCCAATTTCTGCTTTAAACTTTAGGTACCATCCAAATATGTAACACTGAGGTGACAGAAGTTGATTTCGGAGCATGGTTTTTGAACAGGAGCTTGGACCGTTTTGTGGTGAATGAGAAATTCCCTAAGCCTCGGACCCATTGATTTTGGTCAAAAATGATAATTCCAAAAGTGCCCCAATTTCTGCTTTAAACTTTAGGTACCATCTCAAAATCTATCTCTGAGATGACCGAAATTGTTTTCGGACCATTATTTTTGAACAGGAGCTTGGACCGTTTTGTGGAGTATGAGAAATTCCCTAAGCCCCGGCCCCATCGATTTTGGTCAAAAATGAAAATTCCAAAAGTGCCCCAATTTCTGCTTTAAACTTTAGGTACCATCCCAAAATGTATCACTGTTGTGACAGAAGTTGATTTGGGACCATGATTTTTGAACAAGAGCTTAGAACGTTTTGTGGCATAGGAGAAATTCCCTAAGCACCGAACCCATCGATTTTGATCAAAAATGAAAATTCCAAAAGTGCCCCAATTTCTGCTTTACACTTTAGGTACCATCCCAAAATGTATCACTGAGGTGACAGAAGTTGATTTCGGAGCATGGTTTTTGAACAGGAGCTTGGACTTTTTTGTGGAGTATGAGAAATTCCCTAAGCCCCATCCCATCGATTTTGGTCAAAAATGAAAATTCCAGAAGTGCCCCAATTTCTGCTGTAAACTTTAGGTACCATCCAAATATGTAACACTGAGGTGACAGAAGTTGATTTCGGAGCATGATTTTTGAACAGGAGCTTGGACCGTTTTGTGGCATATAAGAAATTACCTAAGCCCCGGACCCATCGATTTTGGTCAAAAATGAAAATTCCAAAAGTGCCCCAATTTCTGCTTTAAACTTTATGTACCATCCCAAAATGTATCACTGGGGTGACAGAAGTTGATTTCGGAGCATGATTTTTGAACAGGAGCTTGGACCGTTTTGTGGCGTATGAGAAATTCCCTAAGCCCTGGACCCATCGATTTTGGTCAAAAATGAAAATTCCAAAAGTACCCCAATTTCTGCTTTAAACTTTAGGTACCATCCCAAAATGTATCACTGAGGTGACAGAAGTTGATTTCGGAGCATGATTTTTGAACAGGAGCTTGGACCATTTTGTGGCATATGAGAAATTTCCTAAGCCCTGGACACATCGATTTTGGTCAAAAATGAAAATTCCAAAAGTGCCCCAATTTATGCTTTAAACTTTTGGTACCATCCCAAAATGTATCACTGAGGTGACAGAAGTTATTTTCGTACCATGATTTTTGAACAGGAGCTTGGACCGTTTTGTGGTGTATGAGAAATTCCCTAAGCCCTGGACCCATCGATTTTGGTCAAAATGAAAATTCCAAAAGTGCCCCAATTTCTGCTTTAAACTTTAGGTACCATCCAAATATGTAACACTGAGGTGACAGAAGTTGATTTCGGAGCATGGTTTTTGAACAGGAGCTTGGACCGTTTTGTGGTGAATGAGAAATTCCCTAAGCCTCGGACCCATTGATTTTGGTCAAAAATGATAATTCCAAAAGTGCCCCAATTTCTGCTTTAAACTTTAGGTACCATCTCAAAATCTATCTCTGAGATGACCGAAATTGTTTTCGGACCATTATTTTTGAACAGGAGCTTGGACCGTTTTGTGGAGTATGAGAAATTCCCTAAGCCCCGGCCCCATCGATTTTGGTCAAAAATGAAAATTCCAAAAGTGCCCCAATTTCTGCTTTAAACTTTAGGTACCATCCCAAAATGTATCACTGTTGTGACAGAAGTTGATTTGGGACTATGATTTTTGAACAAGAGCTTAGAACGTTTTGTGGCATAGGAGAAATTCCCTAAGCACCGAACCCATCGATTTTGATCAAAAATGAAAATTCCAAAAGTGCCCCAATTTCTGCTTTACACTTTAGGTACCATCCCAAAATGTATCACTGAGGTGACAGAAGTTGATTTCGGAGCATGGTTTTTGAACAGGAGCTTGGACTTTTTTGTGGAGTATGAGAAATTCCCTAAGCCCCATCCCATCGATTTTGGTCAAAAATGAAAATTCCAGAAGTGCCCCAATTTCTGCTTTAAACTTTAGGTTCCATCCAAATATGTAACACTGAGGTGACAGAAGTTGATTTCGGAGCATGATTTTTGAACAGGAGCTTGGACCGTTTTGTGGTGAATGAGAAATTCCCTAAGCCTCGGACCCATTGATTTTGGTCAAAAATGATAATTCCAAAAGTGCCCCAATTTCTGCTTTAAACTTTAGGTACCATCTCAAAATCTATCTCTGAGATGACCGAAATTGTTTTCGGACCATCATTTTTTAACAGGAGCTTGGACCGTTTTGTGGCGTTTGAGAAATTCCCTAAGCCTCGGACCCATCGATTTTGGCCAAAAATGAAAATTCCAAAAGTGCCCCAATTTCTGATTTAAACTTTAGGTACCATCCCAAAATGTATCACTGTTGTGACAGAAGTTGATTTCGGACCATGATTTTTGAACAAGAGCTTAGAACGTTTTGTGGCATAGGAGAAATTCCCTAAGCACCGAACCCATCGAATTTGGTCATAAATGAAAATTCCAAAAGTGCCCCAATTTCTGCTTTAAACTATCGGTACCAGCCCAAAATGTATCACTGAGGTGACAGAAGTTGATTTCGGAGCATGATTTTTGAACAGGAGCTTGGACCATTTTGTGGTGTATGAGAAATTACCTAAGCCCCGGACCCATCGATTTTGGTCAAAAATGAAAATTCCAAAAGTGCCCCAATTTCTGCTTTAAACTTTAGGTACCATCCCAAAATGTATCACTGAGGTGACAGAAGTTGATTTCGGAGCATGATTTTTGAACAGGAGCTTGGACCATTTTGTGGCATATGAGAAATTCCCTAAGCCCTGGACCCATCGATTTTGGTCAAAAATGAAAATTCCAAAAGTGCCCCAATTTCTGCTTTAAACTTTAGGTACCATCCCAAAATGTATCACTGAGGTGACAGAAGTTATTTTCGTACCATGATTTTTGAACAGGAGCTTGGACCGTTTTGTGGTGTATGAGAAATTCCCTAAGCCCCGGACCGATCGATTTTGGTCAAAATGAAAATTCCAAAATTGCCCCAATTTCTGCTTTAAACTTTAGGTACCATCCCAAAATGTATCACTGAGGTGACAGAAGTTGTTTTCGTACCATGATTTTTGAACAGGAGCTTGGACTGTTTTGTGGAGTATGAGAAAATCCCTAAGCCCCGGACCCATCGATTTTGGTCAAAAATGAAAATTCCAAAAGTGCCCCAATTTCTGCTTTAAACTTTAGGTACCATCCCAAAATGTATCACTGTTGTGACAGAAGTTGATTTCGGACCATGATTTTTGAACAGGAGCTTAGAACGTTTTGTGGCATAGGAGAAATTCCCTAAGCCCCGAACCCATCGAATTTGGTCATAAATGAAAATTCCAAAAGTGCCCCAATTTCTGCTTTAAACTATCGGTACCAGCCCAAAATGTATCACTGAGTTGACAGAAGTTGATTTCGGAGCATGATTTTTGAACAGGAGCTTGGACCGTTTTGTGGCGTATGAGAAATTACCTAAGCTCAGGACCCATCGATTTTGGTCAAAAATGAAAATTCCAAAAGTGCCCCAATTTCTGCTTTAAACTTTATGTACCATCCCAAAATGTATCACTGAGGTGACAGAAGTTGATTTCGGAGCATGGTTTTTGAACAGGAGCTTGGACCGTTTTGTGGTGAATGAGAAATTCCCTAAGCCTCGGACCCATTGATTTTGGTCAAAAATGATAATTCCAAAAGTGCCCCAATTTCTGCTTTAAACTTTAGGTACCATCTCAAAATCTATCTCTGAGATGACCGAAATTGTTTTCGGACCATTATTTTTGAACAGGAGCTTGGACCGTTTTGTGGAGTATGAGAAATTCCCTAAGCCCCGGCCCCATCGATTTTGGTCAAAAATGAAAATTCCAAAAGTGCCCCAATTTCTGCTTTAAACTTTAGGTACCATCCCAAAATGTATCACTGTTGTGACAGAAGTTGATTTGGGACCATGATTTTTGAACAAGAGCTTAGAACGTTTTGTGGCATAGGAGAAATTCCCTAAGCACCGAACCCATCGATTTTGATCAAAAATGAAAATTCCAAAAGTGCCCCAATTTCTGCTTTACACTTTAGGTACCATCCCAAAATGTATCACTGAGGTGACAGAAGTTGATTTCGGAGCATGGTTTTTGAACAGGAGCTTGGACTTTTTTGTGGAGTATGAGAAATTCCCTAAGCCCCATCCCATCGATTTTGGTCAAAAATGAAAATTCCAGAAGTGCCCCAATTTCTGCTTTAAACTTTAGGTACCATCCAAATATGTAACACTGAGGTGACAGAAGTTGATTTCGGAGCATGATTTTTGAACAGGAGCTTGGACCGTTTTGTGGTGAATGAGAAATTCCCTCAGCCTCGGACCCATTGATTTTGGTCAAAAATTATAATTCCAAAAGTGCCCCAATTTCTGCTTTAAACTTTAGGTACCATCTCAAAATCTATCTCTGAGATGACCGAAATTGTTTTCTGACCATCATTTTTTAACAGGAGCTTGGACCGTTTTGTGGCGTTTGAGAAATTCCCTAAGCCTCGGACCCATCGATTTTGGTCAAAAATGAAAATTCCAAAAGTGCCCCAATTTCTGATTTAAACTTTAGGTACCATCCCAAAATGTATCACTGTTGTGACAGAAGTTGATTTCGGACCATGATTTTTGAACAAGAGCTTAGAACGTTTTGTGGCATAGGAGAAATTCCCTAAGCACCAAACCCATCGAATTTGGTCATAAATGAAAATTCCAAAAGTGCCCCAATTTCTGCTTTAAACTATCGGTACCAGCCCAAAATGTATCACTGAGGTGACAGAAGTTGATTTCGGAGCATGATTTTTGAACAGGAGCTTGGACCATTTTGTGGTGTATGAGAAATTACCTAAGCCCCGGACCCATCGATTTTGGTCAAAAATGAAAATTCCAAAAGTGCCCCAATTTCTGCTTTAAACTTTAGGTACCATCCCAAAATGTATCACTGAGGTGACAGAAGTTGATTTCGGAGCATGATTTTTGAACAGGAGCTTGGACCATTTTGTGGCATATGAGAAATTCCCTAAGCCCTGGACCCATCGATTTTGGTCAAAAATGAAAATTCCAAAAGTGCCCCAATTTCTGCTTTAAACTTTAGGTACCATCCCAAAATGTATCACTGAGGTGACAGAAGTTATTTTCGTACCATGATTTTTGAACAGGAGCTTGGACCGTTTTGTGGTGTATGAGAAATTCCCTAAGCCCCGGACCCATCGATTTTGGTCAAAATGAAAATTCCAAAATTGCCCCAATTTCTGCTTTAAACTTTAGGTACCATCCCAAAATGTATCACTGAGGTGACAGAAGTTGTTTTCGTACCATGATTTTTGAACAGGAGCTTGGACTGTTTTGTGGAGTATGAGAAAATCCCTAAGCCCCGGACCCATCGATTTTGGTCAAAAATGAAAATTCCAAAAGTGCCCCAATTTCTGCTTTAAACTTTAGGTACCATCCCAAAATGTATCACTGTTGTGACAGAAGTTGATTTCGGACCATGATTTTTGAACAGGAGCTTAGAACGTTTTGTGGCATAGGAGAAATTCCCTAAGCCCCGAACCCATCGAATTTGGTCATAAATGAAAATTCCAAAAGTGCCCCAATTTCTGCTTTAAACTATCGGTACCAGCCCAAAATGTATCACTGAGTTGACAGAAGTTGATTTCGGAGCATGATTTTTGAACAGGAGCTTGGACCGTTTTGTGGCGTATGAGAAATTACCTAAGCTCAGGACCCATCGATTTTGGTCAAAAATGAAAATTCCAAAAGTGCCCCAATTTCTGCTTTAAACTTTATGTACCATCCCAAAATGTATCACTGAGGTGACAGAAGTTGATTTCGGAGCATGATTTTTGAACAGGAGCTTGGACCGTTTTGTGACGTATGAGAAATTCCCTAAGCCCTGGACACATCGATTTTGGTCAAAAATGAAAATTCCAAAAGTGCCCCAATTTCTGCTTTAAACTTTAGGTACCATCCCAAAATGTATCACTGAGGTGACAGAAGTTATTTTCATACCATGATTTTTGAACAGGAGCTTGGACTGTTTTGTGGAGTATGAGAAATTCCCTAAGCCCCGGACCCATCGATATTGGTCAAAAATGAAAATTCCAAAAGTGCCCCAATTTCTGCTTTAAACTATCGGTACCAGCCCAAAATGTATCACTGTTGTGACGGAAATTGATTTCGGAGCATGATTTTTGAACAGGAGCTTGGACCGTTTTGTGGCGTATGAGAAATTCCATACGCCCCGGACTTATCGATTTTGGTCAACAATGAAAATTCCAAAAGTGCCCCAATTTCTGCTTTAAACTTTAGGTAGCATGCCAAAATGTATCATTGAGGTGACAGAAGTTGTTTTCAGAGCATGATTTTTGAACAGGAGCTTGGACCTTTTCGTGGCGAATGAGAAATTCCCAAAGCCTCGGACCCATCGATTTTGGTCAAAAATGAAAATTCCCAAAGTGCCCCAATTTCTGCTTTAAACTTTAGGTACCATCCCAAAATGTATCACTGAGGTGACAGAAGTTGATTTCGGAGCATGATTTTTGAACAGGAGCTTGGACCGTTTTGTGGCATATGAGAAATTACCTAAGCCCCGGACCCATCGATTTTGGTCAAAAATGAAAATTCCAAAAGTGCCCCAATTTCTGCTTTAAACTTTATGTACCATCCCAAAATGTATCACTGAGGTGACAGAAGTTGATTTCGGAGCATGATTTTTGAACAGGAGCTTGGACCGTTTTGTGGCGTATGAGAAATTCCCTAAGCCCTGGACCCATCGATTTTGGTCAAAAATGAAAATTCCAAAAGTACCCCAATTTCTGCTTTAAACTTTAGGTACCATCCCAAAATGTATCACTGAGGTGACAGAAGTTATTTTCGTACCATGATTTTTGAACAGGAGCTTGGACCGTTTTGTGGTGTATGCGAAATTCCCTAAGCCCCGGACCCATCGATTTTGGTCAAAATGAAAATTCCAAAAGTGCCCCAATTTCTGCTTTAAACTTTAGGTACCATCCCAAAATGTATCACTGAGGTGACAGAAGTTGTTTTCGTACCATGATTTTTGAACAGGAGCTTGGACTGTTTTGTGGAGTATGAGAAAATCCCTAAGCCCCGGACCCATCGATTTTGGTCAAAAATGAAAATTCCAAAAGTGCCCCAATTTCTGCTTTAAACTTTAGGTACCATCCCAAAATGTATCACTGTTGTGACAGAAGTTGATTTCGGACCATGATTTTTGAACAGGAGCTTAGAACGTTTTGTGGCATAGGAGAAATTCCCTAAGCCCCGAACCCATCGAATTTGGTCATAAATGAAAATTCCAAAAGTGCCCCAATTTCTGCTTTAAACTATCGGTACCAGCCCAAAATGTATCACTGAGTTGACAGAAGTTGATTTCGGAGCATGATTTTTGAACAGGAGCTTGGACCGTTTTGTGGCGTATGAGAAATTACCTAAGCCCCGGACCCATCGATTTTGGTCAAAAATGAAAATTCCAAAAGTGCCCCAATTTCTGCTTTAAACTTTAGGTACCATACCAAAATGTATCACTGAGGTGACAGAAGTTGATTTCGGAGCATGATTTTTGAACAGGAGCTTGGACCATTTTGTGGCGTATGAGAAATTCCCTAAGCCCTGGACCCATCGATTTTGGTCAAAAATGAAAATTCCAAAAGTGCCCCAATTTCTGCTTTAAACTTTATGTACCATCCCAAAATGTATCACTGAGGTGACAGAAGTTGATTTCGGAGCATGATTTTTGAACAGGAGCTTGGACCGTTTTGTGACGTATGAGAAATTCCCTAAGCCCTGGACACATCGATTTTGGTCAAAAATGAAAATTCCAAAAGTGCCCCAATTTCTGCTTTAAACTTTAGGTACCATCCCAAAATGTATCACTGAGGTGACAGAAGTTATTTTCATACCATGATTTTTGAACAGGAGCTTGGACTGTTTTGTGGAGTATGAGAAATTCCCTAAGCCCCGGACCCATCGATATTGGTCAAAAATGAAAATTCCAAAAGTGCCCCAATTTCTGCTTTAAACTATCGGTACCAGCCCAAAATGTATCACTGTTGTGACGGAAATTGATTTCGGAGCATGATTTTTGAACAGGAGCTTGGACCGTTTTGTGGCGTATGAGAAATTCCATACGCCCCGGACTTATCGATTTTGGTCAACAATGAAAATTCCAAAAGTGCCCCAATTTCTGCTTTATACTTTAGGTAGCATGCCAAAATGTATTATTGAGGTGACAGAAGTTGTTTTCAGAGCATGATTTTTGAACAGGAGCTTGGACCTTTTCGTGGCGAATGAGAAATTCCCAAAGCCTCGGACCCATCGATTTTGGTCAAAAATGAAAATTCCCAAAGTGCCCCAATTTCTGCTTTAAACTTTAGGTACCATCCCAAAATGTATCACTGAGGTGACAGAAGTTCATTTCGGAGCATGATTTTTGAACAGGAGCTTGGACCGTTTTGTGGCATATGAGAAATTACCTAAGCCCCGGACCCATCGATTTTGGTCAAAAATGAAAATTCCAAAAGTGCCCCAATTTCTGCTTTAAACTTTATGTACCATCCCAAAATGTATCACTGAGGTGACAGAAGTTTATTTCGGAGCATGATTTTTGAACAGGAGCTTGGACCATTTTGTGGCATATGAGAAATTCCCTAAGCCCTGGACCCATCGATTTTGGTCAAAAATTAAAATTCCAAAAGTGCCCCAATTTCTGCTTTAAACTTTAGGTACCATCCCAAAATGTATCACTGAGGTGACAGAAGTTGTTTTCGTACCATGATTTTTGAACAGGATCTTGGACCGTTTTGTGGTGTACATATGAGAAATTCCCTAAGCCCCGAACCCATCGAATTTGGTCAAAAATGAAAATTCCAAAAGTGCCCCAATTTCTGCATTAAACTATCGGTACCAGCCCAAAATGTATCACTGAGGTGACAGAAGTTAATTTCGGAGCATGATTTTTGAACAGGAGCTTGGACCGTTTTGTGGCGTATGAGAAATTACCTAAGCCCTGGACCCATCGATTTTGGTCAAAAATGAAAATTCCAAAAGTGCCCCAATTTCTGCTTTAAACTTTATGTACCATCCCAAAATGTATCACTGAGGTGACAGAAGTTGATTTCGGAGCATGATTTTTGAACAGGAGCTTGGACCGTTTTGTGGCGTATGAGAAATTCCCTAAGCCCTGGACCCATCGATTTTGGTCAAAAATGAAAATTCCAAAAGTGCCCCAATTTCTGCTTTAAACTTTATGTACCATCACAAAATGTATCACTGAGGTGACAGAAGTTGATTTCGGAGCATGATTTTTGAACAGGAGCTTGGACCGTTTTGTGGCGTATGAGAAATTCCCTAAGCCCTGGACACATCGATTTTGGTCAAAAATGAAAATTCCAAAAGTGCCCCAATTTCTGCTTTAAACTTTAGGTACCATCCCAAAATGTATCACTGTTGTGACAGAAGTTGATTTCGGACCACGATTTTTGAACAGGAGCTTAGAACGTTTTGTGGCGTATGAGAAATTCCATACGCCCCGGACTTATCGATTTTGGTCAAAAATGAAAATTCCAAAAGTGCCCCAATTTCTACTTTAAACTTTAGGTAGCATGCCAAAATATATTATTGAGGTGACAGAAGTTGTTTTCAGAGCATGATTTTTGAACAGGAGCTTGGACCTTTTCGTGGCGAATGAGAAATTCCCAAAGCCTCGGACCCATCGATTTTGGTCAAAAATGAAAATTCCCAAAGTGCCCCAATTTCTGCTTTAAACTTTAGGTACCATCCCAAAATGTATCACTGAGGTGACAGAAGTTGATTTCGGAGCATGATTTTTGAACAGGAGCTTGGACCGTTTTGTGGCGTATGAGAAATTCCCTAAGCCCTGGACCCATCGATTTTGGTCAAAAATGAAAATTCCAAAAGTGCCCCAATTTCTGCTTTAAACTTTAGGTACCATCCCAAAATGTATCACTGAGGTGACAGAAGTTGATTTCGGAGCATGATTTTTGAACAGGAGCTTGGACCGTTTTGTGGCGTATGAGAAATTCCCTAAGCCCTGGACCCATCGATTTTGGTCAAAAATGAAAATTCCAAAAGTGCCCCAATTTCTGCTTTAAACTTTAGGTACCATCCCAAAATGTATCACTGAGGTGACAGAAGTTAATTTCGGAGCATGATTTTTGAACAGGAGCTTGGACCGTTTTGTGGCGTATGAGAAATTACCTAAGCCCTGGACCCATCGATTTTGGTCAAAAATTGAAATTCCAAAAGTGCCCCAATTTCTGCTTTAAACTTTATGTACCATCCCAAAATGTATCACTGAGGTGACAGAAGTTGATTTCGGAGCATGGTTTTTGAACAGGAGCTTGGACTTTTTTGTGGAGTATGAGAAATTCCCTAAGCCCCATCCCATCGATTTTGGTCAAAAATGAAAATTCCAGAAGTGCCCCAATTTCTGCTTTAAACTTTAGGTACCATCCAAATATGTAACACTGAGGTGACAGAAGTTGATTTCGGAGCATGATTTTTGAACAGGAGCTTGGACCGTTTTGTGGTGAATGAGAAATTCCCTAAGCCTCGGACCCATTGATTTTGGTCAAAAATGATAATTCCAAAAGTGCCCCAATTTCTGCTTTAAACTTTAGGTACCATCTCAAAATCTATCTCTGAGATGACCGAAATTGTTTTCGGACCATCATTTTTTAACAGGAGCTTGGACCGTTTTGTGGCGTTTGAGAAATTCCCTAAGCCTCGGACCCATCGATTTTGGCCAAAAATGAAAATTCCAAAAGTGCCCCAATTTCTGATTTAAACTTTAGGTACCATCCCAAAATGTATCACTGTTGTGACAGAAGTTGATTTCGGACCATGATTTTTGAACAAGAGCTTAGAACGTTTTGTGGCATAGGAGAAATTCCCTAAGCACCGAACCCATCGAATTTGGTCATAAATGAAAATTCCAAAAGTGCCCCAATTTCTGCTTTAAACTATCGGTACCAGCCCAAAATGTATCACTGAGGTGACAGAAGTTGATTTCGGAGCATGATTTTTGAACAGGAGCTTGGACCGTTTTGTGGCGTATGAGAAATTCCCTAAGCCCTGGACCCATCGATTTTGGTCAAAATGAAAATTCCAAAAGTGCCCCAATTTCTGCTTTAAACTTTAGGTACCATCCAAATATGTAACACTGAGGTGACAGAAGTTGATTTCGGAGCATGGTTTTTGAACAGGAGCTTGGACCGTTTTGTGGTGAATGAGAAATTCCCTAAGCCTCGGACCCATTGATTTTGGTCAAAAATGATAATTCCAAAAGTGCCCCAATTTCTGCTTTAAACTTTAGGTACCATCTCAAAATCTATCTCTGAGATGACCGAAATTGTTTTCGGACCATTATTTTTGAACAGGAGCTTGGACCGTTTTGTGGAGTATGAGAAATTCCCTAAGCCCCGGCCCCATCGATTTTGGTCAAAAATGAAAATTCCAAAAGTGCCCCAATTTCTGCTTTAAACTTTAGGTACCATCCCAAAATGTATCACTGTTGTGACAGAAGTTGATTTGGGACTATGATTTTTGAACAAGAGCTTAGAACGTTTTGTGGCATAGGAGAAATTCCCTAAGCACCGAACCCATCGACTTTGATCAAAAATGATAATTCCAAAAGTGCCCCAATTTCTGCTTTAAACTTTAGGTACCATCTCAAAATCTATCTCTGAGATGACCGAAATTGTTTTCGGACCATCATTTTTTAACAGGAGCTTGGACCGTTTTGTGGCGTTTGAGAAATTCCCTAAGCCTCGGACCCATCGATTTTGGTCAAAAATGAAAATTCCAAAAGTGCCCCAATTTCTGATTTAAACTTTAGGTACCATCCCAAAATGTATCACTGTTGTGACAGAAGTTGATTTCGGACCATGATTTTTGAACAAGAGCTTAGAACGTTTTGTGGCATAGGAGAAATTCCCTAAGCACCGAACCCATCGAATTTGGTCATAAATGAAAATTCCAAAAGTGCCCCAATTTCTGCTTTAAACTATCGGTACCAGCCCAAAATGTATCACTGAGGTGACAGAAGTTGATTTCGGAGCATGATTTTTGAACAGGAGCTTGGACCATTTTGTGGTGTATGAGAAATTACCTAAGCCCCGGACCCATCGATTTTGGTCAAAAATGAAAATTCCAAAAGTGCCCCAATTTCTGCTTTAAACTTTAGGTACCATCCCAAAATGTATCACTGAGGTGACAGAAGTTGATTTCGGAGCATGATTTTTGAACAGGAGCTTGGACCATTTTGTGGCATATGAGAAATTCCCTAAGCCCTGGACCCATCGATTTTGGTCAAAAATGAAAATTCCAAAAGTGCCCCAATTTCTGCTTTAAACTTTAGGTACCATCCCAAAATGTATCACTGAGGTGACAGAAGTTATTTTCATACCATGATTTTTGAACAGGAGCTTGGACCGTTTTGTGGTGTATGAGAAATTCCCTAAGCCCCGGACCCATCGATTTTGGTCAAAATGAAAATTCCAAAATTGCCCCAATTTCTGCTTTAAACTTTAGGTACCATCCCAAAATGTATCACTGAGGTGACAGAAGTTGTTTTCGTACCATGATTTTTGAACAGGAGCTTGGACTGTTTTGTGGAGTATGAGAAAATCCCTAAGCCCCGGACCCATCGATTTTGGTCAAAAATGAAAATTCCAAAAGTGCCCCAATTTCTGCTTTAAACTTTAGGTACCATCCCAAAATGTATCACTGTTGTGACAGAAGTTGATTTCGGACCATGATTTTTGAACAGGAGCTTAGAACGTTTTGTGGCATAGGAGAAATTCCCTAAGCCCCGAACCCATCGAATTTGGTCATAAATGAAAATTCCAAAAGTGCCCCAATTTCTGCTTTAAACTATCGGTACCAGCCCAAAATGTATCACTGAGTTGACAGAAGTTGATTTCGGAGCATGATTTTTGAACAGGAGCTTGGACCGTTTTGTGGCGTATGAGAAATTACCTAAGCTCAGGACCCATCGATTTTGGTCAAAAATGAAAATTCCAAAAGTGCCCCAATTTCTGCTTTAAACTTTATGTACCATCCCAAAATGTATCACTGAGGTGACAGAAGTTGATTTCGGAGCATGGTTTTTGAACAGGAGCTTGGACCGTTTTGTGGTGAATGAGAAATTCCCTAAGCCTCGGACCCATTGATTTTGGTCAAAAATGATAATTCCAAAAGTGCCCCAATTTCTGCTTTAAACTTTAGGTACCATCTCAAAATCTATCTCTGAGATGACCGAAATTGTTTTCGGACCATTATTTTTGAACAGGAGCTTGGACCGTTTTGTGGAGTATGAGAAATTCCCTAAGCCCCGGCCCCATCGATTTTGGTCAAAAATGAAAATTCCAAAAGTGCCCCAATTTCTGCTTTAAACTTTAGGTACCATCCCAAAATGTATCACTGTTGTGACAGAAGTTGATTTGGGACCATGATTTTTGAACAAGAGCTTAGAACGTTTTGTGGCATAGGAGAAATTCCCTAAGCACCGAACCCATCGATTTTGATCAAAAATGAAAATTCCAAAAGTGCCCCAATTTCTGCTTTACACTTTAGGTACCATCCCAAAATGTATCACTGAGGTGACAGAAGTTGATTTCGGAGCATGGTTTTTGAACAGGAGCTTGGACTTTTTTGTGGAGTATGAGAAATTCCCTAAGCCCCATCCCATCGATTTTGGTCAAAAATGAAAATTCCAGAAGTGCCCCAATTTCTGCTTTAAACTTTAGGTACCATCCAAATATGTAACACTGAGGTGACAGAAGTTGATTTCGGAGCATGATTTTTGAACAGGAGCTTGGACCGTTTTGTGGTGAATGAGAAATTCCCTAAGCCTCGGACCCATTGATTTTGGTCAAAAATGATAATTCCAAAAGTGCCCCAATTTCTGCTTTAAACTTTAGGTACCATCTCAAAATCTATCTCTGAGATGACCGAAATTGTTTTCGGACCATCATTTTTTAACAGGAGCTTGGACCGTTTTGTGGCGTTTGAGAAATTCCCTAAGCCTCGGACCCATCGATTTTGGTCAAAAATGAAAATTCCAAAAGTGCCCCAATTTCTGATTTAAACTTTAGGTACCATCCCAAAATGTATCACTGTTGTGACAGAAGTTGATTTCGGACCATGATTTTTGAACAAGAGCTTAGAACGTTTTGTGGCATAGGAGAAATTCCCTAAGCACCGAACCCATCGAATTTGGTCATAAATGAAAATTCCAAAAGTGCCCCAATTTCTGCTTTAAACTATCGGTACCAGCCCAAAATGTATCACTGAGGTGACAGAAGTTGATTTCGGAGCATGATTTTTGAACAGGAGCTTGGACCATTTTGTGGTGTATGAGAAATTACCTAAGCCCCGGACCCATCGATTTTGGTCAAAAATGAAAATTCCAAAAGTGCCCCAATTTCTGCTTTAAACTTTAGGTACCATCCCAAAATGTATCACTGAGGTGACAGAAGTTGATTTCGGAGCATGATTTTTGAACAGGAGCTTGGACCATTTTGTGGCATATGAGAAATTCCCTAAGCCCTGGACCCATCGATTTTGGTCAAAAATGAAAATTCCAAAAGTGCCCCAATTTCTGCTTTAAACTTTAGGTACCATCCCAAAATGTATCACTGAGGTGACAGAAGTTATTTTCGTACCATGATTTTTGAACAGGAGCTTGGACCGTTTTGTGGTGTATGAGAAATTCCCTAAGCCCCGGACCCATCGATTTTGGTCAAAATGAAAATTCCAAAATTGCCCCAATTTCTGCTTTAAACTTTAGGTACCATCCCAAAATGTATCACTGAGGTGACAGAAGTTTTTTTCGTACCATGATTTTTGAACAGGAGCTTGGACTGTTTTGTGGAGTATGAGAAAATCCCTAAGCCCCGGACCCATCGATTTTGGTCAAAAATGAAAATTCCAAAAGTGCCCCAATTTCTGCTTTAAACTTTAGGTACCATCCCAAAATGTATCACTGTTGTGACAGAAGTTGATTTCGGACCATGATTTTTGAACAGGAGCTTAGAACGTTTTGTGGCATAGGAGAAATTCCCTAAGCCCCGAACCCATCGAATTTGGTCATAAATGAAAATTCCAAAAGTGCCCCAATTTCTGCTTTAAACTATCGGTACCAGCCCAAAATGTATCACTGAGTTGACAGAAGTTGATTTCGGAGCATGATTTTTGAACAGGAGCTTGGACCGTTTTGTGGCGTATGAGAAATTACCTAAGCTCAGGACCCATCGATTTTGGTCAAAAATGAAAATTCCAAAAGTGCCCCAATTTCTGCTTTAAACTTTATGTACCATCCCAAAATGTATCACTGAGGTGACAGAAGTTGATTTCGGAGCATGATTTTTGAACAGGAGCTTGGACCGTTTTGTGACGTATGAGAAATTCCCTAAGCCCTGGACACATCGATTTTGGTCAAAAATGAAAATTCCAAAAGTGCCCCAATTTCTGCTTTAAACTTTAGGTACCATCCCAAAATGTATCACTGAGGTGACAGAAGTTATTTTCATACCATGATTTTTGAACAGGAGCTTGGACTGTTTTGTGGAGTATGAGAAATTCCCTAAGCCCCGGACCCATCGATATTGGTCAAAAATGAAAATTCCAAAAGTGCCCCAATTTCTGCTTTAAACTATCGGTACCAGCCCAAAATGTATCACTGTTGTGACGGAAATTGATTTCGGAGCATGATTTTTGAACAGGAGCTTGGACCGTTTTGTGGCGTATGAGAAATTCCATACGCCCCGGACTTATCGATTTTGGTCAACAATGAAAATTCCAAAAGTGCCCCAATTTCTGCTTTAAACTTTAGGTAGCATGCCAAAATGTATCATTGAGGTGACAGAAGTTGTTTTCAGAGCATGATTTTTGAACAGGAGCTTGGACCTTTTCGTGGCGAATGAGAAATTCCCAAAGCCTCGGACCCATCGATTTTGGTCAAAAATGAAAATTCCCAAAGTGCCCCAATTTCTGCTTTAAACTTTAGGTACCATCCCAAAATGTATCACTGAGGTGACAGAAGTTGATTTCGGAGCATGATTTTTGAACAGGAGCTTGGACCGTTTTGTGGCGTATGAGAAATTCCCTAAGCCCTGGACCCATCGATTTTGGTCAAAAATGAAAATTCCAAAAGTACCCCAATTTCTGCTTTAAACTTTAGGTACCATCCCAAAATGTATCACTGAGGTGACAGAAGTTATTTTCGTACCATGATTTTTGAACAGGAGCTTGGACCGTTTTGTGGTGTATGCGAAATTCCCTAAGCCCCGGACCCTTCGATTTTGGTCAAAATGAAAATTCCAAAAGTGCCCCAATTTCTGCTTTAAACTTTAGGTACCATCCCAAAATGTATCACTGAGGTGACAGAAGTTGTTTTCGTACCATGATTTTTGAACAGGAGCTTGGACTGTTTTGTGGAGTATGAGAAAATCCCTAAGCCCCGGACCCATCGATTTTGGTCAAAAATGAAAATTCCAAAAGTGCCCCAATTTCTGCTTTAAACTTTAGGTACCATCCCAAAATGTATCACTGTTGTGACAGAAGTTGATTTCGGACCATGATTTTTGAACAGGAGCTTAGAACGTTTTGTGGCATAGGAGAAATTCCCTAAGCCCCGAACCCATCGAATTTGGTCATAAATGAAAATTCCAAAAGTGCCCCAATTTCTGCTTTAAACTATCGGTACCAGCCCAAAATGTATCACTGAGTTGACAGAAGTTGATTTCGGAGCATGATTTTTGAACAGGAGCTTGGACCGTTTTGTGGCGTATGAGAAATTACCTAAGCCCCGGACCCATCGATTTTGGTCAAAAATGAAAATTCCAAAAGTGCCCCAATTTCTGCTTTAAACTTTAGGTACCATACCAAAATGTATCACTGAGGTGACAGAAGTTGATTTCGGAGCATGATTTTTGAACAGGAGCTTGGACCATTTTGTGGCATATGAGAAATTCCCTAAGCCCTGGACCCATCGATTTTGGTCAAAAATGAAAATTCCAAAAGTGCCCCAATTTCTGCTTTAAACTTTAGGTACCATCCAAAAATGTATCACTGAGGTGACAGAAGTTGATTTCGGAGCATGATTTTTGAACAGGAGCTTGGACCGTTTTGTGACGTATGAGAAATTCCCTAAGCCCTGGACACATCGATTTTGGTCAAAAATGAAAATTCCAAAAGTGCCCCAATTTCTGCTTTAAACTTTAGGTACCATCCCAAAATGTATCACTGAGGTGACAGAAGTTATTTTCATACCATGATTTTTGAACAGGAGCTTGGACTGTTTTGTGGAGTATGAGAAATTCCCTAAGCCCCGGACCCATCGATATTGGTCAAAAATGAAAATTCCAAAAGTGCCCCAATTTCTGCTTTAAACTATCGGTACCAGCCCAAAATGTATCACTGTTGTGACGGAAATTGATTTCGGAGCATGATTTTTGAACAGGAGCTTGGACCGTTTTGTGGCGTATGAGAAATTCCATACGCCCCGGACTTATCGATTTTGGTCAACAATGAAAATTCCAAAAGTGCCCCAATTTCTGCTTTAAACTTTAGGTAGCATGCCAAAATGTATTATTGAGGTGACAGAAGTTGTTTTCAGAGCATGATTTTTGAACAGGAGCTTGGACCTTTTCGTGGCGAATGAGAAATTCCCAAAGCCTCGGACCCATCGATTTTGGTCAAAAATGAAAATTCCCAAAGTGCCCCAATTTCTGCTTTAAACTTTAGGTACCATCCCAAAATGTATCACTGAGGTGACAGAAGTTCATTTCGGAGCATGATTTTTGAACAGGAGCTTGGACCGTTTTGTGGCATATGAGAAATTACCTAAGCCCCGGACCCATCGATTTTGGTCAAAAATGAAAATTCCAAAAGTGCCCCAATTTCTGCTTTAAACTTTATGTACCATCCCAAAATGTATCACTGAGGTGACAGAAGTTTATTTCGGAGCATGATTTTTGAACAGGAGCTTGGACCATTTTGTGGCATATGAGAAATTCCCTAAGCCCTGGACCCATCGATTTTGGTCAAAAATTAAAATTCCAAAAGTGCCCCAATTTCTGCTTTAAACTTTAGGTACCATCCCAAAATGTATCACTGAGGTGACAGAAGTTGTTTTCGTACCATGATTTTGGAACAGGATCTTGGACCGTTTTGTGGTGTACATATGAGAAATGCCCTAAGCCCCGAACCCATCGAATTTGGTCAAAAATGAAAATTCCAAAAGTGCCCCAATTTCTGCATTAAACTATCGGTACCAGCCCAAAATGTATCACTGAGGTGACAGAAGTTAATTTCGGAGCATGATTTTTGAACAGGAGCTTGGACCGTTTTGTGGCGTATGAGAAATTACCTAAGCCCTGGACCCATCGATTTTGGTCAAAAATGAAAATTCCAAAAGTGCCCCAATTTCTGCTTTAAACTTTATGTACCATCCCAAAATGTATCACTGAGGTGACAGAAGTTGATTTCGGAGCATGATTTTTGAACAGGAGCTTGGACCGTTTTGTGGCGTATGAGAAATTCCATAAGCCCTGGACCCATCGATTTTGGTCAAAAATGAAAATTCCAAAAGTGCCCCAATTTCTGCTTTAAACTTTATGTACCATCCCAAAATGTATCACTGAGGTGACAGAAGTTGATTTCGGAGCATGATTTTTGAACAGGAGCTTGGACCGTTTTGTGGCGTATGAGAAATTCCCTAAGCCCTGGACACATCGATTTTGGTCAAAAATGAAAATTCCAAAAGTGCCCCAATTTCTGCTTTAAACTTTAGGTACCATCCCAAAATGTATCACTGTTGTGACAGAAGTTGATTTCGGACCACGATTTTTGAACAGGAGCTTAGAACGTTTTGTGGCGTATGAGAAATTCCATACGCCCCGGACTTATCGATTTTGGTCAAAAATGAAAATTCCAAAAGTGCCCCAATTTCTACTTTAAACTTTAGGTAGCGTGCCAAAATGTATTATTGAGGTGACAGAAGTTGTTTTCAGAGCATGATTTTTGAACAGGAGCTTGGACCTTTTCGTGGCGAATGAGAAATTCCCAAAGCCTCGGACCCATCGATTTTGGTCAAAAATGAAAATTCCCAAAGTGCCCCAATTTCTGCTTTAAACTTTAGGTACCATCCCAAAATGTATCACTGAGGTGACAGAAGTTGATTTCGGAGCATGATTTTTGAACAGGAGCTTGGACCGTTTAGTGGCATATGAGAAATTACCTAAGCCCGGACCCATCGATTTTGGTCAAAAATGAAAATTCCAAAAGTGCCCCAATTTCTGCTTTAAACTTTATGTACCATCCCAAAATGTATCACTGAGGTGACAGAAGTTGATTTTGGAGCATGATTTTTGAACAGGAGCTTGGACCGTTTTGTGGCGTATGAGAAATTCCCTAAGCCCTGGACCCATCGATTTTGGTCAAAAATGAAAATTCCAAAAGTGCCCCAATTTCTGCTTTAAACTTTAGGTACCATCCCAAAATGTATCACTGAGGTGACAGAAGTTGATTTCGGAGCATGATTTTTGAACAGGAGCTTGGACCGTTTTGTGGCGTATGAGAAATTCCCTAAGCCCCGGTCCCATCGATTTTGGTCAAAAATGAAAATTCCAAAAGTGCCCCAATTTCTGCTTTAAACTTTAGGTACCATCCCAAAATGTATCACTGAGGTGACAGAAGTTAATTTCGGAGCATGATTTTTGAACAGGAGCTTGGACCGTTTTGTGGCGTATGAGAAATTACCTAAGCCCTGGACCCATCGATTTTGGTCAAAAATTGAAATTCCAAAAGTGCCCCAATTTCTGCTTTAAACTTTATGTACCATCCCAAAATGTATCACTGAGGTGACAGAAGTTGATTTCGGAGCATGATTTTTGAACAGGAGCTTGGACCGTTTTGTGGCGTATGAGAAATTCCCTAAGCCCTGGACCCATCGATTTTGGTCAAAAATGAAAATTCCAAAAGTGCCCCAATTTCTGCTTTAAACTTTATGTACCATACTAAAATGTATCACTGAGGTGACAGAAGTTGATTTCGGAGCATGATTTTTGAACAGGAGCTTGGACCGTTTTGTGGCATAGGAGAAATTCCCTAAGCCCTGGACCCATCGATTTTGGTCAAAAATGAAAATTCCAAAAGTGCCCCAATTTCTGCTTTAAACTTTAGGTACCATCCCAAAATGTATCACTGAGGTGACAGAAGTTGTTTTCGTACCATGATTTTTGAACAGGAGCTTGGACTGTTTTGTGGAGTATGAAAAATTCCCTAAGCCCCGGCCGGACCCATCGATATTGGTCAAAAATGAAAATTCCAAAAGTGCCCCAATTTCTGCTTTAAACTATCGGTACCAGCCCAAAATGTATCACTGAGGTGACAGAAGTTGATTTCGGAGCATGAGTTTTGAACAGGAGCTTGGACCGTTTTGTGGCATATGAGAAATTCCCTAAGCCCTGGACACATCGATTTTGGTCAAAAATGAAAATTCCAAAAGTACCCCAATTTCTGCTTTAAACTTTAGGTAGCATCCCAAAATGTATCACTGAGGTGACAGAAGTTGATTTCGGAGCATGATTTTTGAACAGGAGCTTGGACCTTTTCGTGGCGAATGAGAAATTCCCAAAGCCTCGGACCCATCGATTTTGGTCAAAAATGAAAATTCCCAAAGTGCCCCAATTTCTGCTTTAAACTTTAGGTACCATCCCAAAATGTATCACTGAGGTGACAGAAGTTGATTTCGGAGCATGATTTTTGAACAGGAGCTTGGACCGTTTTGTGGCGTATGAGAAATTCCCTAAGCCCTGGACCCATCGATTTTGGTCAAAAATGAAAATTCCAAAAGTGCCCCAATTTCTGCTTTAAACTTTATGTACCATCCCAAAATGTATCACTGTTGTGACAGAAGTTGATTTCGGACCACGATTTTTGAACAGGAGCTTAGAACGTTTTGTGCCCTAAGCCACGAACCCATCGAATTTGGTCATAAATGAAAATTCCAAAAGTGCCCCAATTTCTGCTTTAAACTATCGGTACCAGCCCAAAATGTATCACTGAGGTGACAGAAGTTGATTTCGGAGCATGATTTTTGAACAGGAGCTTGGACCGTTTTGTGGTGTATGAGAAATTACCTAAGCCCCGGACCCATCGATTTTGGTCAAAAATGAAAATTCCAAAAGTGCCCCAATTTCTGCTTTAAACTTTAGGTACCATCCCAAAATGTATCACTGAGGTGACAGAAGTTGATTTTGGAGCATGATTTTTGAACAGGAGCTTGGACCGTTTTGTGGCGTATGAGAAATTCCCTAAGCCCTGGACCCATCGATTTTGGTCAAAAATGAAAATTCCAAAAGTGCCCCAATTTCTGCTTTAAACTTTAGGTACCATCCCAAAATGTATCACTGAGGTGACAGAAGTTGTTTTCGTACCATGATTTTTGAACAGGAGCTTGGACCGTTTTGTGGCGTATGAGAAATTCCCTAAGCCCCGGACCCATCGATTTTGGTCAAAAATGAAAATTCCAAAAGTGTCCCAATTTCTGCTTTAAACTATCGGTACCAGCCCAAAATGTATCACTGTTGTGACGGAAATTGATTTCGGAGCATGATTTTTGAACAGGAGCTTGGACCGTTTTGTGGCGTATGAGAAATTCCATACGCCCCGGACTTATCGATTTTGGTCAACAATGAAAATTCCAAAAGTGCCCCAATTTCTGCTTTAAACTTTAGGTAGCATGCCAAAATGTATCATTGAGGTGACAGAAGTTGTTTTCAGAGCATGATTTTTGAACAGGAGCTTGGACCTTTTCGTGGCGAATGAGAAATTCCCAAAGCCTCGGACCCATCGATTTTGGTCAAAAATGAAAATTCCCAAAGTGCCCCAATTTCTGCTTTAAACTTTAGGTACCATCCCAAAATGTATCACTGAGGTGACAGAAGTTGATTTCGGAGCATGATTTTTGAACAGGAGCTTGGACCGTTTTGTGGCGTATGAGAAATTCCCTAAGCCCTGGACCCATCGATTTTGGTCAAAAATGAAAATTCCAAAAGTACCCCAATTTCTGCTTTAAACTTTAGGTACCATCCCAAAATGTATCACTGAGGTGACAGAAGTTATTTTCGTACCATGATTTTTGAACAGGAGCTTGGACCGTTTTGTGGTGTATGCGAAATTCCCTAAGCCCCGGACCCTTCGATTTTGGTCAAAATGAAAATTCCAAAAGTGCCCCAATTTCTGCTTTAAACTTTAGGTACCATCCCAAAATGTATCACTGAGGTGACAGAAGTTGTTTTCGTACCATGATTTTTGAACAGGAGCTTGGACTGTTTTGTGGAGTATGAGAAAATCCCTAAGCCCCGGACCCATCGATTTTGGTCAAAAATGAAAATTCCAAAAGTGCCCCAATTTCTGCTTTAAACTTTAGGTACCATCCCAAAATGTATCACTGTTGTGACAGAAGTTGATTTCGGACCATGATTTTTGAACAGGAGCTTAGAACGTTTTGTGGCATAGGAGAAATTCCCTAAGCCCCGAACCCATCGAATTTGGTCATAAATGAAAATTCCAAAAGTGCCCCAATTTCTGCTTTAAACTATCGGTACCAGCCCAAAATGTATCACTGAGTTGACAGAAGTTGATTTCGGAGCATGATTTTTGAACAGGAGCTTGGACCGTTTTGTGGCGTATGAGAAATTACCTAAGCCCCGGACCCATCGATTTTGGTCAAAAATGAAAATTCCAAAAGTGCCCCAATTTCTGCTTTAAACTTTAGGTACCATACCAAAATGTATCACTGAGGTGACAGAAGTTGATTTCGGAGCATGATTTTTGAACAGGAGCTTGGACCATTTTGTGGCGTATGAGAAATTCCCTAAGCCCTGGACCCATCGATTTTGGTCAAAAATGAAAATTCCAAAAGTGCCCCAATTTCTGCTTTAAACTTTATGTACCATCCAAAAATGTATCACTGAGGTGACAGAAGTTGATTTCGGAGCATGATTTTTGAACAGGAGCTTGGACCGTTTTGTGACGTATGAGAAATTCCCTAAGCCCTGGACACATCGATTTTGGTCAAAAATGAAAATTCCAAAAGTGCCCCAATTTCTGCTTTAAACTTTAGGTACCATCCCAAAATGTATCACTGAGGTGACAGAAGTTATTTTCATACCATGATTTTTGAACAGGAGCTTGGACTGTTTTGTGGAGTATGAGAAATTCCCTAAGCCCCGGACCCATCGATATTGGTCAAAAATGAAAATTCCAAAAGTGCCCCAATTTCTGCTTTAAACTATCGGTACCAGCCCAAAATGTATCACTGTTGTGACGGAAATTGATTTCGGAGCATGATTTTTGAACAGGAGCTTGGACCGTTTTGTGGCGTATGAGAAATTCCATACGCCCCGGACTTATCGATTTTGGTCAACAATGAAAATTCCAAAAGTGCCCCAATTTCTGCTTTAAACTTTAGGTAGCATGCCAAAATGTATTATTGAGGTGACAGAAGTTGTTTTCAGAGCATGATTTTTGAACAGGAGCTTGGACCTTTTCGTGGCGAATGAGAAATTCCCAAAGCCTCGGACCCATCGATTTTGGTCAAAAATGAAAATTCCCAAAGTGCCCCAATTTCTGCTTTAAACTTTAGGTACCATCCCAAAATGTATCACTGAGGTGACAGAAGTTCATTTCGGAGCATGATTTTTGAACAGGAGCTTGGACCGTTTTGTGGCATATGAGAAATTACCTAAGCCCCGGACCCATCGATTTTGGTCAAAAATGAAAATTCCAAAAGTGCCCCAATTTCTGCTTTAAACTTTATGTACCATCCCAAAATGTATCACTGAGGTGACAGAAGTTTATTTCGGAGCATGATTTTTGAACAGGAGCTTGGACCATTTTGTGGCATATGAGAAATTCCCTAAGCCCTGGACCCATCGATTTTGGTCAAAAATTAAAATTCCAAAAGTGCCCCAATTTCTGCTTTAAACTTTAGGTACCATCCCAAAATGTATCACTGAGGTGACAGAAGTTGTTTTCGTACCATGATTTTGGAACAGGATCTTGGACCGTTTTGTGGTGTACATATGAGAAATGCCCTAAGCCCCGAACCCATCGAATTTGGTCAAAAATGAAAATTCCAAAAGTGCCCCAATTTCTGCATTAAACTATCGGTACCAGCCCAAAATGTATCACTGAGGTGACAGAAGTTAATTTCGGAGCATGATTTTTGAACAGGAGCTTGGACCGTTTTGTGGCGTATGAGAAATTACCTAAGCCCTGGACCCATCGATTTTGGTCAAAAATGAAAATTCCAAAAGTGCCCCAATTTCTGCTTTAAACTTTATGTACCATCCCAAAATGTATCACTGAGGTGACAGAAGTTGATTTCGGAGCATGATTTTTGAACAGGAGCTTGGACCGTTTTGTGGCGTATGAGAAATTCCCTAAGCCCTGGACCCATCGATTTTGGTCAAAAATGAAAATTCCAAAAGTGCCCCAATTTCTGCTTTAAACTTTATGTACCATCCCAAAATGTATCACTGAGGTGACAGAAGTTGATTTCGGAGCATGATTTTTGAACAGGAGCTTGGACCGTTTTGTGGCGTATGAGAAATTCCCTAAGCCCTGGACACATCGATTTTGGTCAAAAATGAAAATTCCAAAAGTGCCCCAATTTCTGCTTTAAACTTTAGGTACCATCCCAAAATGTATCACTGTTGTGACAGAAGTTGATTTCGGACCACGATTTTTGAACAGGAGCTTAGAACGTTTTGTGGCGTATGAGAAATTCCATACGCCCCGGACTTATCGATTTTGGTCAAAAATGAAAATTCCAAAAGTGCCCCAATTTCTACTTTAAACTTTAGGTAGCGTGCCAAAATGTATTATTGAGGTGACAGAAGTTGTTTTCAGAGCATGATTTTTGAACAGGAGCTTGGACCTTTTCGTGGCGAATGAGAAATTCCCAAAGCCTCGGACCCATCGATTTTGGTCAAAAATGAAAATTCCCAAAGTGCCCCAATTTCTGCTTTAAACTTTAGGTACCATCCCAAAATGTATCACTGAGGTGACAGAAGTTGATTTCGGAGCATGATTTTTGAACAGGAGCTTGGACCGTTTAGTGGCATATGAGAAATTACCTAAGCCCGGACCCATCGATTTTGGTCAAAAATGAAAATTCCAAAAGTGCCCCAATTTCTGCTTTAAACTTTATGTACCATCCCAAAATGTATCACTGAGGTGACAGAAGTTGATTTTGGAGCATGATTTTTGAACAGGAGCTTGGACCGTTTTGTGGCGTATGAGAAATTCCCTAAGCCCTGGACCCATCGATTTTGGTCAAAAATGAAAATTCCAAAAGTGCCCCAATTTCTGCTTTAAACTTTAGGTACCATCCCAAAATGTATCACTGAGGTGACAGAAGTTGATTTCGGAGCATGATTTTTGAACAGGAGCTTGGACCGTTTTGTGGCGTATGAGAAATTCCCTAAGCCCTGGACCCATCGATTTTGGTCAAAAATGAAAATTCCAAAAGTGCCCCAATTTCTGCTTTAAACTTTAGGTACCATCCCAAAATGTATCACTGAGGTGACAGAAGTTAATTTCGGAGCATGATTTTTGAACAGGAGCTTGGACCGTTTTGTGGCGTATGAGAAATTACCTAAGCCCTGGACCCATCGATTTTGGTCAAAAATTGAAATTCCAAAAGTGCCCCAATTTCTGCTTTAAACTTTATGTACCATCCCAAAATGTATCACTGAGGTGACAGAAGTTGATTTCGGAGCATGATTTTTGAACAGGAGCTTGGACCGTTTTGTGGCGTATGAGAAATTCCCTAAGCCCTGGACCCATCGATTTTGGTCAAAAATGAAAATTCCAAAAGTGCCCCAATTTCTGCTTTAAACTTTATGTACCATACTAAAATGTATCACTGAGGTGACAGAAGTTGATTTCGGAGCATGATTTTTGAACAGGAGCTTGGACCGTTTTGTGGCATAGGAGAAATTCCCTAAGCCCTGGACCCATCGATTTTGGTCAAAAATGAAAATTCCAAAAGTGCCCCAATTTCTGCTTTAAACTTTAGGTACCATCCCAAAATGTATCACTGAGGTGACAGAAGTTGTTTTCGTACCATGATTTTTGAACAGGAGCTTGGACTGTTTTGTGGAGTATGAAAAATTCCCTAAGCCCCGGCCGGACCCATCGATATTGGTCAAAAATGAAAATTCCAAAAGTGCCCCAATTTCTGCTTTAAACTATCGGTACCAGCCCAAAATGTATCACTGAGGTGACAGAAGTTGATTTCGGAGCATGAGTTTTGAACAGGAGCTTGGACCGTTTTGTGGCATATGAGAAATTCCCTAAGCCCTGGACACATCGATTTTGGTCAAAAATGAAAATTCCAAAAGTACCCCAATTTCTGCTTTAAACTTTAGGTAGCATCCCAAAATGTATCACTGAGGTGACAGAAGTTGATTTCGGAGCATGATTTTTGAACAGGAGCTTGGACCTTTTCGTGGCGAATGAGAAATTCCCAAAGCCTCGGACCCATCGATTTTGGTCAAAAATGAAAATTCCCAAAGTGCCCCAATTTCTGCTTTAAACTTTAGGTACCATCCCAAAATGTATCACTGAGGTGACAGAAGTTGATTTCGGAGCATGATTTTTGAACAGGAGCTTGGACCGTTTTGTGGCGTATGAGAAATTCCCTAAGCCCTGGACCCATCGATTTTGGTCAAAAATGAAAATTCCAAAAGTGCCCCAATTTCTGCTTTAAACTTTATGTACCATCCCAAAATGTATCACTGTTGTGACAGAAGTTGATTTCGGACCACGATTTTTGAACAGGAGCTTAGAACGTTTTGTGCCCTAAGCCACGAACCCATCGAATTTGGTCATAAATGAAAATTCCAAAAGTGCCCCAATTTCTGCTTTAAACTATCGGTACCAGCCCAAAATGTATCACTGAGGTGACAGAAGTTGATTTCGGAGCATGATTTTTGAACAGGAGCTTGGACCGTTTTGTGGCGTATGAGAAATTCCCTAAGCCCTGGACCCATCGATTTTGGTCAAAAATGAAAATTCCAAAAGTGCCCCAATTTCTGCTTTAAACTTTAGGTACCATCCCAAAATGTATCACTGAGGTGACAGAAGTTGTTTTCGTACCATGATTTTTGAACAGGAGCTTGGACCGTTTTGTGGCGTATGAGAAATTCCCTAAGCCCCGGACCCATCGATTTTGGTCAAAAATGAAAATTCCAAAAGTGTCCCAATTTCTGCTTTAAACTATCGGTACCAGCCCAAAATGTATCACTGAGGTGACAGAAGTTAATTTCGGAGCATGATTTTTGAACAGGAGCTTGGACCGTTTTGTGGCGTATGAGAAATTCCCTAAGCCCTGGACCCATCGATTTTGGTCAAAAATTGAAATTCCAAAAGTGCCCCAATTTCTGCTTTAAACTTTATGTACCATCCCAAAATGTATCACTGAGGTGACAGAAGTTGATTTCGGAGCATGATTTTTGAACAGGAGCTTGGACCGTTTTGTGGCGTATGAGAAATTCCCTAAGCCCTGGACCCATCGATTTTGGTCAAAAATGAAAATTCCAAAAGTGCCCCAATTTCTGCTTTAAACTTTATGTACCATCCCAAAATGTATCACTGAGGTGACAGAAGTTGATTTCGGAGCATGATTTTTGAACAGGAGCTTGGACCGTTTTGTGGCGTATGAGAAATTCCCTAAGCCCTGGACACATCGATTTTGGTCAAAAATGAAAATTCCAAAAGTGCCCCAATTTCTGCTTTAAACTTTAGGTACCATCCCAAAATGTATCACTGAGGTGACAGAAGTTGTTTTCGTACCATGATTTTTGAACAGGAGCTTGGACTGTTTTGTGGAGTATGAAAAATTCCCTAAGCCCCGGCCGGACCCATCGATATTGGTCAAAAATGAAAATTCCAAAAGTGCCCCAATTTCTGCTTTAAACTATCGGTACCAGCCCAAAATGTATCACTGTTGTGACAGAAATTGATTTCGGAGCATGATTTTTGAACAGGAGCTTGGACCGTTTTGTGGCGTATGAGAAATTCCATAAGCCCCGGACTTATCGATTTTGGTCAAAAATGAAAATTCCAAAAGTGCCCCAATTTCTGCTTTAAACTTTAGGTAGCATCCCAAAATGTATCACTGAGGTGACAGAAGTTGATTTCGGAGCATGATTTTTGAACAGGAGCTTGGACCGTTTTGTGGCGTATGAGAAATTCCCTAAGCCCTGGACCCATCGATTTTGGTCAAAAATGAAAATTCCAAAAGTGCCCCAATTTCTGCTTTAAACTTTATGTACCATCCCAAAATGTATCACTGAGGTGACAGAAGTTGATTTCGGAGCATGATTTTTGAACAGGAGCTTGGACCATTTTGTGGCGTATGAGAAATTCCCTAAGCCCTGGACCCATCGATTTTGGTCAAAAATGAAAATTCCAAAAGTGCCCCAATTTCTGCTTTAATCTTTAGGTACCATCCCAAAATGTATCACTGAGGTGACTGAAGTTGTTTTCGTACCATGATTTTTGAACAGGAGCTTGGACTGTTTTGTGGCGTATGAGAAATTCCCTAAGCCCCGAACCCATCGAATTTGGTCAAAAATGAAAATTCCAAAAGTGCCCCAATTTCTGCTTTAAACTATCGGTACCAGCCCAAAATGTATCACTGAGGTGACAGAAGTTAATTTCGGAGCATGATTTTTGAACAGGAGCTTGGACCGTTTTGTGGCATATGAGAAATTCCCTAAGCCCTGGACACATCGATTTTGGTCAAAAATGAAAATTCCAAAAGTGCCCCAATTTCTGCTTTAAACTTTAGGTACCATCCCAAAATGTATCACTGAGGTGACAGAAGTTGTTTTCGTACCATGATTTTTGAACAGGAGCTTGGACCGTTTTGTGGCGTATGAGAAATTCCCTAAGCCCCGGACCCATCGATTTTGGTCAAAAATGAAAATTCCAAAAGTGCCCCAATTTCTGCTTTAAACTTTAGGTACCATCCCAAAATGTATCACTGAGGTGACAGAAGTTGATTTCGGAGCATGATTTTTGAACAGGAGCTTGGACCGTTTTGTGGCGTATGAGAAATTCCATACGCCCCGGACTTATCGATTTTGGTCAAAAATGAAAATTCCAAAAGTGCCCCAATTTCTACTTTAAACTTTAGGTACCATCCCAAAATGTATCACTGAGGTGACAGAAGTTATTTTCATACCATGATTTTTGAACAGGAGCTTGGACTGTTTTGTGGAGTATGAGAAATTCCCTAAGCCCCGGACCCATCGATATTGGTCAAAAATGAAAATTCCAAAAGTGCCCCAATTTCTGCTTTAAACTATCGGTACCAGCCCAAAATGTATCACTGTTGTGACGGAAATTGATTTCGGAGCATGATTTTTGAACAGGAGCTTGGACCGTTTTGTGGCGTATGAGAAATTCCATACGCCCCGGACTTATCGATTTTGGTCAACAATGAAAATTCCAAAAGTGCCCCAATTTCTGCTTTAAACTTTAGGTAGCATGCCAAAATGTATCATTGAGGTGACAGAAGTTGTTTTCAGAGCATGATTTTTGAACAGGAGCTTGGACCTTTTCGTGGCGAATGAGAAATTCCCAAAGCCTCGGACCCATCGATTTTGGTCAAAAATGAAAATTCCCAAAGTGCCCCAATTTCTGCTTTAAACTTTAGGTACCATCCCAAAATGTATCACTGAGGTGACAGAAGTTCATTTCGGAGCATGATTTTTGAACAGGAGCTTGGACCGTTTTGTGGCATATGAGAAATTACCTAAGCCCCGGACCCATCGATTTTGGTCAAAAATGAAAATTCCAAAAGTGCCCCAATTTCTGCTTTAAACTTTATGTACCATCCCAAAATGTATCACTGAGGTGACAGAAGTTGATTTCGGAGCATGATTTTTGAACAGGAGCTTGGACCATTTTGTGGCATATGAGAAATTCCCTAAGCCCTGGACCCATCGATTTTGGTCAAAAATGAAAATTCCAAAAGTGCCCCAATTTCTGCTTTAAACTTTAGGTACCATCCCAAAATGTATCACTGAGGTGACAGAAGTTGTTTTCGTACCATGATTTTTGAACAGGATCTTGGGCCGTTTATGGTGTATGAGAAATTCCCTAAGCCCCGAACCCATCGAATTTGGTCAAAAATGAAAATTCCAAAAGTGCCCCAATTTCTGCATTAAACTATCGGTACCAGCCCAAAATGTATCACTGAGGTGACAGAAGTTAATTTCGGAGCATGATTTTTGAACAGGAGCTTGGACCGTTTTGTGGCGTATGAGAAATTACCTAAGCCCTGGACCCATCGATTTTGGTCAAAAATGAAAATTCCAAAAGTGCCCCAATTTCTGCTTTAAACTTTATGTACCATCCCAAAATGTATCACTGAGGTGACAGAAGTTGATTTCGGAGCATGATTTTTGAACAGGAGCTTGGACCGTTTTGTGGCGTATGAGAAATTCCCTAAGCCCTGGACCCATCGATTTTGGTCAAAAATGAAAATTCCAAAAGTGCCCCAATTTCTGCTTTAAACTTTATGTACCATCCCAAAATGTATCACTGAGGTGACAGAAGTTGATTTTGGAGCATGATTTTTGAACAGGAGCTTGGACCGTTTTGTGGCGTATGAGAAATTCCCTAAGCCCTGGACACATCGATTTTGGTCAAAAATGAAAATTCCAAAAGTGCCCCAATTTCTGCTTTAAACTTTAGGTACCATCCCAAAATGTATCACTGTTGTGACAGAAGTTGATTTCGGACCACGATTTTTGAACAGGAGCTTAGAACGTTTTGTGGCATAGGAGAAATTCCCTAAGCCCCGAACCCATCGAATTTGGTCATAAATGAAAATTCCAAAAGTGCCCCAATTTCTGCTTTAAACTATCGGTACCAGCCCAAAATGTATCACTGAGGTGACAGAAGTTGATTTCGGAGCATGATTTTTGAACAGGAGCTTGGACCGTTTTGTGGTGTATGAGAAATTACCTAAGCCCCGGACCCATCGATTTTGGTCAAAAATGAAAATTCCAAAAGTGCCCCAATTTCTGCTTTAAACTTTAGGTACCATCCCAAAATGTATCACTGAGGTGACAGAAGTTGATTTTGGAGCATGATTTTTGAACAGGAGCTTGGACCGTTTTGTGGCGTATGAGAAATTCCCTAAGCCCTGGACCCATCGATTTTGGTCAAAAATGAAAATTCCAAAAGTACCCCAATTTCTGCTTTAAACTTTAGGTACCATCCCAAAATGTATCACTGAGGTGACAGAAGTTGATTTCGGAGCATGATTTTTGAACAGGAGCTTGGACCATTTTGTGGCATATGAGAAATTCCCTAAGCCCTGGACCCATCGATTTTGGTCAAAAATGAAAATTCCAAAAGTGCCCCAATTTCTGCTTTAAACTTTAGGTACCATCCCAAAATGTATCACTGAGGTGACAGAAGTTGTTTTCGTACCATGATTTTTGAACAGGAGCTTGGACCGTTTTGTGGCGTATGAGAAATTCCCTAAGCCCCGGACCCATCGATTTTGGTCAAAAATGAAAATTCCAAAAGTGTCCCAATTTCTGCTTTAAACTATCGGTACCAGCCCAAAATGTATCACTGAGGTGACAGAAGTTAATTTCGGAGCATGATTTTTGAACAGGAGCTTGGACCGTTTTGTGGCGTATGAGAAATTACCTAAGCCCTGGACCCATCGATTTTGGTCAAAAATTGAAATTCCAAAAGTGCCCCAATTTCTGCTTTAAACTTTATGTACCATCCCAAAATGTATCACTGAGGTGACAGAAGTTGATTTCGGAGCATGATTTTTGAACAGGAGCTTGGACCGTTTTGTGGCGTATGAGAAATTCCCTAAGCCCTGGACACATCGATTTTGGTCAAAAATGAAAATTCCAAAAGTGCCCCAATTTCTGCTTTAAACTTTAGGTACCATCCCAAAATGTATCACTGAGGTGACAGAAGTTGTTTTCGTACCATGATTTTTGAACAGGAGCTTGGACTGTTTTGTGGAGTATGAAAAATTCCCTAAGCCCCGGCCGGACCCATCGATATTGGTCAAAAATGAAAATTCCAAAAGTGCCCCAATTTCTGCTTTAAACTATCGGTACCAGCCCAAAATGTATCACTGTTGTGACAGAAATTGATTTCGGAGCATGATTTTTGAACAGGAGCTTGGACCGTTTTGTGGCGTATGAGAAATTCCATAAGCCCCGGACTTATCGATTTTGGTCAAAAATGAAAATTCCAAAAGTGCCCCAATTTCTGCTTTAAACTTTAGGTAGCATCCCAAAATGTATCACTGAGGTGACAGAAGTTGATTTCGGAGCATGATTTTTGAACAGGAGCTTGGACCGTTTTGTGGCGTATGAGAAATTCCCTAAGCCCTGGACCCATCGATTTTGGTCAAAAATGAAAATTCCAAAAGTGCCCCAATTTCTGCTTTAAACTTTATGTACCATCCCAAAATGTATCACTGAGGTGACAGAAGTTGATTTCGGAGCATGATTTTTGAACAGGAGCTTGGACCATTTTGTGGCGTATGAGAAATTCCCTAAGCCCTGGACCCATCGATTTTGGTCAAAAATGAAAATTCCAAAAGTGCCCCAATTTCTGCTTTAAACTTTAGGTACCATCCCAAAATGTATCACTGAGGTGACTGAAGTTGTTTTCGTACCATGATTTTTGAACAGGAGCTTGGACTGTTTTGTGGCGTATGAGAAATTCCCTAAGCCCCGAACCCATCGAATTTGGTCAAAAATGAAAATTCCAAAAGTGCCCCAATTTCTGCTTTAAACTATCGGTACCAGCCCAAAATGTATCACTGAGGTGACAGAAGTTAATTTCGGAGCATGATTTTTGAACAGGAGCTTGGACCGTTTTGTGGCATATGAGAAATTCCCTAAGCCCTGGACACATCGATTTTGGTCAAAAATGAAAATTCCAAAAGTGCCCCAATTTCTGCTTTAAACTTTAGGTACCATCCCAAAATGTATCACTGAGGTGACAGAAGTTGTTTTCGTACCATGATTTTTGAACAGGAGCTTGGACCGTTTTGTGGCGTATGAGAAATTCCCTAAGCCCCGGACCCATCGATTTTGGTCAAAAATGAAAATTCCAAAAGTGTCCCAATTTCTGCTTTAAACTTTAGGTACCATCCCAAAATGTATCACTGAGGTGACAGAAGTTATTTTCGTACCATGATTTTTGAACAGGAGCTTGGACTGTTTTGTGGAGTATGAAAAATTCCCTAAGCCCCGGCCGGACCCATCGATATTGGTCAAAAATGAAAATTCCAAAAGTGCCCCAATTTCTGCTTTAAACTATCGGTACCAGCCCAAAATGTATCACTGTTGTGACAGAAATTGATTTCGGAGCATGATTTTTGAACAGGAGCTTGGTCCGTTTTGTGGCGTATGAGAAATTCCATAAGCCCCGGACTTATCGATTTTGGTCAAAAATGAAAATTCCAAAAGTGCCCCAATTTCTGCTTTAAACTTTAGGTAGCATCCCAAAATGTATCACTGAGGTGACAGAAGTTGATTTCGGAGCATGATTTTTGAACAGGAGCTTGGACCGTTTTGTGGCGTATGAGAAATTCCCTAAGCCCTGGACCCATCGATTTTGGTCAAAAATGAAAATTCCAAAAGTGCCCCAATTTCTGCTTTAAACTTTATGTACCATCCCAAAATGTATCACTGAGGTGACAGAAGTTGATTTCGGAGCATGATTTTTGAACAGGAGCTTGGACCATTTTGTGGCGTATGAGAAATTCCCTAAGCCCTGGACCCATCGATTTTGGTCAAAAATGAAAATTCCAAAAGTGTCCCAATTTCTGCTTTAAACTTTAGGTAACATCCCAAAATGTATCACTGAGGTGACAGAAGTTGTTTTCGTACCATGATTTTTGAACAGGAGCTTGGACTGTTTTGTGGAGTATGAGAAATTCCCTAAGCCCCGGAACCATCGATTTTGGTCAAAAATGAAAATTCCAAAAGTGCCCCAATTTCTGCTTTAAACTATCGGTACGAGCCCAAAATGTATCACTGTTGTGACAGAAATTGATTTCGGAGCATGATTTTTGAACAGGAGCTTGGACCGTTTTGTGGCGCATAAGAAATTCCCTAAGCCCCAAACCCATCGATTTTGGTCAAAAATGAAAACTCCAAAAGTGCCCCATTTTCTGCTTTAAACTTTAGGTACCATCCAAAAATGTATCACTGAGGTGACAAAAGTTGTTTTCGTACCATGATTTTTGAACAGGAGCTTGGATCGTTTTGTGGCGCATAAGAAATTCCATAAGCCCCGGACCCATCGATTTTGGTCAAAAATGAAAATTCCAAAAGTGCCCCAATTTCTGCTTTAAACTTTAGGTACCATCCCAAAATGTATCACTGAGGTGACAGAAGTTGTTTTCGTACCATGATTTTTGAACAGGAGCTTGGACAGTTTTGTGGCGTATGAGAAATTCCCTAAGCCTCGGACCCATCGATTTTGGTCAAAAATGAAAATTCCAAAAGTGCCCCAATTTCTGCTTTAAACTTTAGGTACCATCCCAAAATGTATCACTGAGGTGACAAAAGTTATTTTCATACCATGATTTTTGAACAGGAGCTTGGACTGTTTTGTGGAGTATGAGAAACTCCCTAAGCCCCGGACCCATCGATATTGGTCAAAAATGAAAATTCCAAAAGTGCCCCAATTTCTGCTTTAAACTATCGGTACCAGCCCAAAATGTATCACTGTTGTGACAGAAATTGATTTCAGGGCATGATTTTTGAACAGGAGCTTGGACCGTTTTGTGGCGTATGAGAATTTCCTTAAGCCCCGGACTTATCGATTTTGGTCAAAAATGAAAATTCCAAAAGTGCCCCAATTTCTGCTTTAAACTTTAGGTAGCATGCCAAAATGTACCATTGAGGTGACAGAAGTTGTTTTCAGAGCATGATTTTTGAACAGGAGCTTGGACCTTTTCGTGGCGAATGAGAAATTCCCAAAGCCTCGGACCCATCGATTTTGGTCAAAAATGAAAATTCCCAAAGTGCCCCAATTTCTGCTTTAAACTTTAGGTACCATCCCAAAATGTATCACTGAGGTGACTGAAGTTGTTTTCGTACCATGATTTTTGAACAGGAGCTTGGACTGTTTTGTGGCGTATGAGAAATTCCCTTAGCCCCGAACCCATCGAATTTGGTCAAAAATGAAAATTCCAAAAGTTCCCCAATTTCTGCTTTAAACTATCGGTACCAGCCCAAAATGTATCACTGAGGTGACAGAAGTTAATTTCGGAGCATGATTTTTGAACAGGAGCTTGGACCGTTTTGTGGCATATGAGAAATTCCCTAAGCCCTGGACACATCGATTTTGGTCAAAAATGAAAATTCCAAAAGTGCCCCAATTTCTGCTTTAAACTTTAGGTACCATCCCAAAATGTATCACTGAGGTGACAGAAGTTGTTTTCGTACCATGATTTTTGAACAGGAGCTTGGACCGTTTTGTGGCGTATGAGAAATTCCCTAAGCCCCGGACCCATCGATTTTGGTCAAAAATGAAAATTCCAAAAGTGTCCCAATTTCTGCTTTAAACTTTAGGTACCATCCCAAAATGTATCACTGAGGTGACAGAAGTTATTTTCGTACCATGATTTTTGAACAGGAGCTTGGACTGTTTTGTGGAGTATGAAAAATTCCCTAAGCCCCGGCCGGACCCATCGATATTGGTCAAAAATGAAAATTCCAAAAGTGCCCCAATTTCTGCTTTAAACTATCGGTACCAGCCCAAAATGTATCACTGTTGTGACAGAAATTGATTTCGGAGCATGATTTTTGAACAGGAGCTTGGTCCGTTTTGTGGCGTATGAGAAATTCCATAAGCCCCGGACTTATCGATTTTGGTCAAAAATGAAAATTCCAAAAGTGCCCCAATTTCTGCTTTAAACTTTAGGTAGCATCCCAAAATGTATCACTGAGGTGACAGAAGTTGATTTCGGAGCATGATTTTTGAACAGGAGCTTGGACCGTTTTGTGGCGTATGAGAAATTCCCTAAGCCCTGGACCCATCGATTTTGGTCAAAAATGAAAATTCCAAAAGTGCCCCAATTTCTGCTTTAAACTTTATGTACCATCCCAAAATGTATCACTGAGGTGACAGAAGTTGATTTCGGAGCATGATTTTTGAACAGGAGCTTGGACCATTTTGTGGCGTATGAGAAATTCCCTAAGCCCTGGACCCATCGATTTTGGTCAAAAATGAAAATTCCAAAAGTGCCCCAATTTCTGCTTTAAACTATCGGTACGAGCCCAAAATGTATCACTGTTGTGACAGAAATTGATTTCGGAGCATGATTTTTGAACAGGAGCTTGGACCGTTTTGTGGCGCATAAGAAATTCCCTAAGCCCCAAACCCATCGATTTTGGTCAAAAATGAAAATTCCAAAAGTGCCCCATTTTCTGCTTTAAACTTTAGGTACCATCAAAAATGTATCACTGAGGTGACAAAAGTTGTTTTCGTACCATGATTTTTGAACAGGAGCTTGGACAGTTTTGTGGCGTATGAGAAATTCCCTAAGCCCCGGACCCATCGATTTTGGTCAAAAATGAAAATTCCAAAAGTGCCCCAATTTCTGCTTTAAACTTTAGGTACCATCCCAAAATGTATCACTGAGGTGACAAAAGTTATTTTCATACCATGATTTTTGAACAGGAGCTTGGACTGTTTTGTGGAGTATGAGAAACTCCCTAAGCCCCGGACCCATCGATATTGGTCAAAAATGAAAATTCCAAAAGTGCCCCAATTTCTGCTTTAAACTATCGGTACCAGCCCAAAATGTATCACTGTTGTGACAGAAATTGATTTCACGGCATGATTTTTGAACAGGAGCTTGGACCGTTTTGTGGCGTATGAGAATTTCCATAAGCCCCGGACTTATCGATTTTGGTCAAAAATGAAAATTCCAAAAGTGCCCCAATTTCTGCTTTAAACTTTAGGTAGCATGCCAAAATGTACCATTGAGGTGACAGAAGTTGTTTTCAGAGCATGATTTTTGAACAGGAGCTTGGACCTTTTCGTGGCGAATGAGAAATTCCCAAAGCCTCGGACCCATCGATTTTGGTCAAAAATGAAAATTCCCAAAGTGCCCCAATTTCTGCTTTAAACTTTAGGTACCATCACAAAATGTATCACTGAGGTGACAGAAGTTGATTTCGGAGCATGATTTTTGAACAGGAGCTTGGACCGTTTTGTGACGTATGAGAAATTCCCTAAGCCCTGGACACATCGATTTTGATCAAAAATGAAAATTCCAAAAGTGCCCCAATTTCTGCTTTAAACTTTAGGTACCATCCCAAAATGTATCACTGAGGTGACAGAAGTTATTTTCATACCATGATTTTTGAACAGGAGCTTGGACTGTTTTGTGGAGTATGAGAAATTCCCTAAGCCCTGGACCCATCGATATTGGTCAAAAATGAAAATTCCAAAAGTGCCACAATTTCTGCTTTAAACTATCGGTACCAGCCCAAAATGTATCACTGTTGTGACGGAAATTGATTTCGGAGCATGATTTTTGAACAGGAGCTTGGACCGTTTTGTGGCATATGAGAAATTACCTAAGCCCCGGACCCATCGATTTTGGTCAAAAATGAAAATTCCAAAAGTGCCCCAATTTCTGCTTTAAACTTTATGTACCATCCCAAAATGTATCACTGAGGTGACAGAAGTTGATTTCGGAGCATGATTTTTGAACAGGAGCTTGGACCATTTTGTGGCATATGAGAAATTCCCTAAGCCCTGGACCCATCGATTTTGGTCAAAAATGAAAATTCCAAAAGTGCCCCAATTTCTGCTTTAAACTTTAGGTACCATCCCAAAATGTATCACTGAGGTGACAGAAGTTGTTTTCGTACCATGATTTTTGAACAGGATCTTGGACCGTTTTGTGGTGTATGAGAAATTCCCTAAGCCCCGAACCCATCGAATTTGGTCAAAAATGAAAATTCCAAAAGTGCCCCAATTTCTGCATTAAACTATCGGTACCAGCCCAAAATGTATCACTGAGGTGACAGAAGTTAATTTCGGAGCATGATTTTTGAACAGGAGCTTGGACCGTTTTGTGGCGTATGAGAAATTACCTAAGCCCTGGACCCATCGATTTTGGTCAAAAATGAAAATTCCAAAAGTGCCCCAATTTCTGCTTTAAACTTTATGTACCATCCCAAAATGTATCACTGAGGTGACAGAAGTTGATTTCGGAGCATGATTTTTGAACAGGAGCTTGGACCGTTTTGTGGCGTATGAGAAATTCCCTAAGCCCTGGACCCATCGATTTTGGTCAAAAATGAAAATTCCAAAAGTGCCCCAATTTCTGCTTTAAACTTTATGTACCATCCCAAAATGTATCACTGAGGTGACAGAAGTTGATTTCGGAGCATGATTTTTGAACAGGAGCTTGGACCGTTTTGTGGCGTATGAGAAATTCCCTAAGCCCTGGACACATCGATTTTGGTCAAAAATGAAAATTCCAAAAGTGCCCCAATTTCTGCTTTAAACTTTAGGTACCATCCCAAAATGTATCACTGTTGTGACAGAAGTTGATTTCGGACCACGGTTTTTGAACAGGAGCTTACAACGTTTTGTGGCATAGGAGAAATTCCCTAAGCCCCGAACCCATCAAATTTGGTCATAAATGAAAATTCCAAAAGTGCCCCAATTTCTGCTTTAAACTATCGGTACCAGCCCAAAATGTATCACTGAGGTGACAGAAGTTGATTTCGGAGCATGATTTTTGAACAGGAGCTTGGACCGTTTTGTGGTGTATGAGAAATTACCTAAGCCCCGGACCCATCGATTTTGGTCAAAAATGAAAATTCCAAAAGTGCCCCAATTTCTGCTTTAAACTTTAGGTACCATCCCAAAATGTATCACTGAGGTGACAGAAGTTGATTTCGGAGCATGATTTTTGAACAGGAGCTTGGACCATTTTGTGGCGTATGAGAAATTCCCTAAGCCCTGGACCCATCGATTTTGGTCAAAAATGAAAATTCCAAAAGTGCCCCAATTTCTGCTTTAAACTTTATGTACCATCCCAAAATGTATCACTGAGGTGACAGAAGTTGATTTCGGAGCATGATTTTTGAACAGGAGCTTGGACCGTTTTGTGACGTATGAGAAATTCCCTAAGCCCTGGACACATCGATTTTGGTCAAAAATGAAAATTCCAAAAGTGCCCCAATTTCTGCTTTAAACTTTAGGTACCATCCCAAAATGTATCACTGAGGTGACAGAAGTTATTTTCATACCATGATTTTTGAACAGGAGCTTGGACTGTTTTGTGGAGTATGAGAAATTCCCTAAGCCCCAGACCCATCGATATTGGTCAAAAATGAAAATTCCAAAAGTGCCCCAATTTCTACTTTAAACTATCGGTACCAGCCCAAAATGTATCACTGTTGTGACGGAAATTGATTTCGGAGCATGATTTTTGAACAGGAGCTTGGACCGTTTTGTGGCGTATGAGAAATTCCATACGCCCCGGACTTATCGATTTTGGTCAAAAATGAAAATTCCAAAAGTGCCCCAATTTCTACTTTAAACTTTAGGTAGCATGCCAAAATGTATTATTGAGGTGACAGAAGTTGTTTTCAGAGCATGATTTTTGAACAGGAGCTTGGACCTTTTCGTGGCGAATGAGAAATTCCCAAAGCCTCGGACCCATCGATTTTGGTCAAAAATGAAAATTCCCAAAGTGCCCCAATTTCTGCTTTAAACTTTAGGTACCATCCCAAAATGTATCACTGAGGTGACAGAAGTTGATTTCGGAGCATGATTTTTGAACAGGAGCTTGGACCGTTTTGTGGCATATGAGAAATTACCTAAGCCCGGACCCATCGATTTTGGTCAAAAATGAAAATTCCAAAAGTGCCCCAATTTCTGCTTTAAACTTTAGGTACCATCCCAAAATGTATCACTGAGGTGACAGAAGTTGTTTTCGTACCATGATTTTTGAACAGGAGCTTGGACCGTTTTGTGGCGTATGAGAAATTCCCTAAGCCCTGGACCCATCGATTTTGGTCAAAAATGAAAATTCCAAAAGTACCCCAATTTCTGCTTTAAACTTTAGGTACCATCCCAAAATGTATCACTGAGGTGACAGAAGTTGATTTCGGAGCATGATTTTTGAACAGGAGCTTGGACCATTTTGTGGCATATGAGAAATTCCCTAAGCCCTGGACCCATCGATTTTGGTCAAAAATGAAAATTCCAAAAGTGCCCCAATTTCTGCTTTAAACTTTAGGTACCATCCCAAAATGTATCACTGAGGTGACAGAAGTTGTTTTCGTACCATGATTTTTGAACAGGAGCTTGGACCGTTTTGTGGCGTATGAGAAATTCCCTAAGCCCCGGACCCATCGATTTTGGTCAAAAATGAAAATTCCAAAAGTGTCCCAATTTCTGCTTTAAACTATCGGTACCAGCCCAAAATGTATCACTGAGGTGACAGAAGTTAATTTCGGAGCATGATTTTTGAACAGGAGCTTGGACCGTTTTGTGGCGTATGAGAAATTCCCTAAGCCCTGGACCCATCGATTTTGGTCAAAAATGAAAATTCCAAAAGTGCCCCAATTTCTGCTTTAAACTTTATGTACCATCCCAAAATGTATCACTGAGGTGACAGAAGTTGATTTCGGAGCATGATTTTTGAACAGGAGCTTGGACCGTTTTGTGGCGTATGAGAAATTCCCTAAGCCCTGGACACATCGATTTTGGTCAAAAATGAAAATTCCAAAAGTGCCCCAATTTCTGCTTTAAACTTTAGGTACCATCCCAAAATGTATCACTGAGGTGACAGAAGTTGTTTTTGTACCATGATTTTTGAACAGGAGCTTGGACTGTTTTGTGGAGTATGAAAAATTCCCTAAGCCCCGGCCGGACCCATCGATATTGGTCAAAAATGAAAATTCCAAAAGTGCCCCAATTTCTGCTTTAAACTATCGGTACCAGCCCAAAATGTATCACTGTTGTGACAGAAATTGATTTCGGAGCATGATTTTTGAACAGGAGCTTGGACCGTTTTGTGGCGTATGAGAAATTCCATAAGCCCCGGACTTATCGATTTTGGTCAAAAATGAAAATTCCAAAAGTGCCCCAATTTCTGCTTTAAACTTTAGGTAGCATCCCAAAATGTATCACTGAGGTGACAGAAGTTGATTTCGGAGCATGATTTTTGAACAGGAGCTTGGACCGTTTTGTGGCGTATGAGAAATTCCCTAAGCCCTGGACCCATCGATTTTGGTCAAAAATGAAAATTCCAAAAGTGCCCCAATTTCTGCTTTAAACTTTATGTACCATCCCAAAATGTATTACTGAGGTGACAGAAGTTGATTTCGGAGCATGATTTTTGAACAGGAGCTTGGACCATTTTGTGGCGTATGAGAAATTCCCTAAGCCCTGGACCCATCGATTTTGGTCAAAAATGAAAATTCCAAAAGTGCCCCAATTTCTGCTTTAAACTTTAGGTACCATCCCAAAATGTATCACTGAGGTGACAGAAGTTGATTTCGGAGCATGATTTTTGAACAGGAGCTTGGACCATTTTGTGGCGTATGAGAAATTCCCTAAGCCCTGGACCCATCGATTTTGGTCAAAAATGAAAATTCCAAAAGTGCCCCAATTTCTGCTTTAAACTTTATGTACCATCCCAAAATGTATTACTGAGGTGACAGAAGTTGTTTTCGTACCATGATTTTTGAACAGGAGCTTGGACTGTTTTGTGGCGTATGAGAAATTCCCTAAGCCCCGAACCCATCGATTTTGGTCAAAAATGAAAATTCCAAAAGTGCCCCAATTTCTGCTTTAAACTTTATGTACCATCCCAAAATGTATCACTGAGGTGACAGAAGTTGATTTCGGAGCATGATTTTTGAACAGGAGCTTGGACCATTTTGTGGCGTATGAGAAATTCCCTAAGCCCTGGACCCATCGATTTTGGTCAAAAATGAAAATTCCAAAAGTGCCCCAATTTCTGCTTTAAACTTTAGGTACCATCCCAAAATGTATCACTGAGGTGACTGAAGTTGTTTTCGTACCATGATTTTTGAACAGGAGCTTGGACTGTTTTGTGGCGTATGAGAAATTCCCTAAGCCCCGAACCCATCGAATTTGGTCAAAAATGAAAATTCCAAAAGTGCCCCAATTTCTGCTTTAAACTATCGGTACCAGCCCAAAATGTATCACTGAGGTGACAGAAGTTAATTTCGGAGCATGATTTTTGAACAGGAGCTTGGACCGTTTTGTGGCATATGAGAAATTCCCTAAGCCCTGGACACATCGATTTTGGTCAAAAATGAAAATTCCAAAAGTGCCCCAATTTCTGCTTTAAACTTTAGGTACCATCCCAAAATGTATCACTGAGGTGACAGAAGTTGATTTCGGAGCATGATTTTTGAACAGGAGCTTGGACCGTTTTGTGGCATATGAGAAATTCCATACGCCCCGGACTTATCGATTTTGGTCAAAAATGAAAATTCCAAAAGTACCCCAATTTCTACTTTAAACTTTAGGTAGCATGCCAAAATGTATTATTGAGGTGACAGAAGTTGTTTTCAGAGCATGATTTTTGAACAGGAGCTTGGACCTTTTCGTGGCGAATGAGAAATTCCCAAAGCCTCGGACCCATCGATTTTGGTCAAAAATGAAAATTCCCAAAGTGCCCCAATTTCTGCTTTAAACTTTAGGTACCATCACAAAATGTATCACTGAGGTGACAGAAGTTGATTTCGGAGCATGATTTTTGAACAGGAGCTTGGACCGTTTTGTGACGTATGAGAAATTCCCTAAGCCCTGGACACATCGATTTTGATCAAAAATGAAAATTCCAAAAGTGCCCCAATTTCTGCTTTAAACTTTAGGTACCATCCCAAAATGTATCACTGAGGTGACAGAAGTTATTTTCATACCATGATTTTTGAACAGGAGCTTGGACTGTTTTGTGGAGTATGAGAAATTCCCTAAGCCCTGGACCCATCGATATTGGTCAAAAATGAAAATTCCAAAAGTGCCACAATTTCTGCTTTAAACTATCGGTACCAGCCCAAAATGTATCACTGTTGTGACGGAAATTGATTTCGGAGCATGATTTTTGAACAGGAGCTTGGACCGTTTTGTGGCATATGAGAAATTACCTAAGCCCCGGACCCATCGATTTTGGTCAAAAATGAAAATTCCAAAAGTGCCCCAATTTCTGCTTTAAACTTTATGTACCATCCCAAAATGTATCACTGAGGTGACAGAAGTTGATTTCGGAGCATGATTTTTGAACAGGAGCTTGGACCATTTTGTGGCATATGAGAAATTCCCTAAGCCCTGGACCCATCGATTTTGGTCAAAAATGAAAATTCCAAAAGTGCCCCAATTTCTGCTTTAAACTTTAGGTACCATCCCAAAATGTATCACTGAGGTGACAGAAGTTGTTTTCGTACCATGATTTTTGAACAGGATCTTGGACCGTTTTGTGGTGTATGAGAAATTCCCTAAGCCCCGAACCCATCGAATTTGGTCAAAAATGAAAATTCCAAAAGTGCCCCAATTTCTGCATTAAACTATCGGTACCAGCCCAAAATGTATCACTGAGGTGACAGAAGTTAATTTCGGAGCATGATTTTTGAACAGGAGCTTGGACCGTTTTGTGGCGTATGAGAAATTACCTAAGCCCTGGACCCATCGATTTTGGTCAAAAATGAAAATTCCAAAAGTGCCCCAATTTCTGCTTTAAACTTTATGTACCATCCCAAAATGTATCACTGAGGTGACAGAAGTTGATTTCGGAGCATGATTTTTGAACAGGAGCTTGGACCGTTTTGTGGCGTATGAGAAATTCCCTAAGCCCTGGACCCATCGATTTTGGTCAAAAATGAAAATTCCAAAAGTGCCCCAATTTCTGCTTTAAACTTTATGTACCATCCCAAAATGTATCACTGAGGTGACAGAAGTTGATTTCGGAGCATGATTTTTGAACAGGAGCTTGGACCGTTTTGTGGCGTATGAGAAATTCCCTAAGCCCTGGACACATCGATTTTGGTCAAAAATGAAAATTCCAAAAGTGCCCCAATTTCTGCTTTAAACTTTAGGTACCATCCCAAAATGTATCACTGTTGTGACAGAAGTTGATTTCGGACCACGGTTTTTGAACAGGAGCTTACAACGTTTTGTGGCATAGGAGAAATTCCCTAAGCCCCGAACCCATCGAATTTGGTCATAAATGAAAATTCCAAAAGTGCCCCAATTTCTGCTTTAAACTATCGGTACCAGCCCAAAATGTATCACTGAGGTGACAGAAGTTGATTTCGGAGCATGATTTTTGAACAGGAGCTTGGACCGTTTTGTGGTGTATGAGAAATTACCTAAGCCCCGGACCCATCGATTTTGGTCAAAAATGAAAATTCCAAAAGTGCCCCAATTTCTGCTTTAAACTATCGGTACCAGCCCAAAATGTATCACTGAGGTGACAGAAGTTGATTTCGGAGCATGATTTTTGAACAGGAGCTTGGACCGTTTTGTGGTGTATGAGAAATTACCTAAGCCCCGGACCCATCGATTTTGGTCAAAAATGAAAATTCCAAAAGTGCCCCAATTTCTGCTTTAAACTTTAGGTACCATCCCAAAATGTATCACTGAGGTGACAGAAGTTGATTTCGGAGCATGATTTTTGAACAGGAGCTTGGACCGTTTTGTGGCATATGAGAAATTACCTAAGCCCGGACCCATCGATTTTGGTCAAAAATGAAAATTCCAAAAGTGCCCCAATTTCTGCTTTAAACTTTAGGTACCATCCCAAAATGTATCACTGAGGTGACAGAAGTTGTTTTCGTACCATGATTTTTGAACAGGAGCTTGGACCGTTTTGTGGCGTATGAGAAATTCCCTAAGCCCTGGACCCATCGATTTTGGTCAAAAATGAAAATTCCAAAAGTACCCCAATTTCTGCTTTAAACTTTAGGTACCATCCCAAAATGTATCACTGAGGTGACAGAAGTTGATTTCGGAGCATGATTTTTGAACAGGAGCTTGGACCATTTTGTGGCATATGAGAAATTCCCTAAGCCCTGGACCCATCGATTTTGGTCAAAAATGAAAATTCCAAAAGTGCCCCAATTTCTGCTTTAAACTTTAGGTACCATCCCAAAATGTATCACTGAGGTGACAGAAGTTGTTTTCGTACCATGATTTTTGAACAGGAGCTTGGACCGTTTTGTGGCGTATGAGAAATTCCCTAAGCCCCGGACCCATCGATTTTGGTCAAAAATGAAAATTCCAAAAGTGTCCCAATTTCTGCTTTAAACTATCGGTACCAGCCCAAAATGTATCACTGAGGTGACAGAAGTTAATTTCGGAGCATGATTTTTGAACAGGAGCTTGGACCGTTTTGTGGCGTATGAGAAATTCCCTAAGCCCTGGACCCATCGATTTTGGTCAAAAATGAAAATTCCAAAAGTGCCCCAATTTCTGCTTTAAACTTTATGTACCATCCCAAAATGTATCACTGAGGTGACAGAAGTTGATTTCGGAGCATGATTTTTGAACAGGAGCTTGGACCGTTTTGTGGCGTATGAGAAATTCCCTAAGCCCTGGACACATCGATTTTGGTCAAAAATGAAAATTCCAAAAGTGCCCCAATTTCTGCTTTAAACTTTAGGTACCATCCCAAAATGTATCACTGAGGTGACAGAAGTTGTTTTTGTACCATGATTTTTGAACAGGAGCTTGGACTGTTTTGTGGAGTATGAAAAATTCCCTAAGCCCCGGCCGGACCCATCGATATTGGTCAAAAATGAAAATTCCAAAAGTGCCCCAATTTCTGCTTTAAACTATCGGTACCAGCCCAAAATGTATCACTGTTGTGACAGAAATTGATTTCGGAGCATGATTTTTGAACAGGAGCTTGGACCGTTTTGTGGCGTATGAGAAATTCCATAAGCCCCGGACTTATCGATTTTGGTCAAAAATGAAAATTCCAAAAGTGCCCCAATTTCTGCTTTAAACTTTAGGTAGCATCCCAAAATGTATCACTGAGGTGACAGAAGTTGATTTCGGAGCATGATTTTTGAACAGGAGCTTGGACCGTTTTGTGGCGTATGAGAAATTCCCTAAGCCCTGGACCCATCGATTTTGGTCAAAAATGAAAATTCCAAAAGTGCCCCAATTTCTGCTTTAAACTTTATGTACCATCCCAAAATGTATTACTGAGGTGACAGAAGTTGATTTCGGAGCATGATTTTTGAACAGGAGCTTGGACCATTTTGTGGCGTATGAGAAATTCCCTAAGCCCTGGACCCATCGATTTTGGTCAAAAATGAAAATTCCAAAAGTGCCCCAATTTCTGCTTTAAACTTTAGGTACCATCCCAAAATGTATCACTGAGGTGACAGAAGTTGATTTCGGAGCATGATTTTTGAACAGGAGCTTGGACCATTTTGTGGCGTATGAGAAATTCCCTAAGCCCTGGACCCATCGATTTTGGTCAAAAATGAAAATTCCAAAAGTGCCCCAATTTCTGCTTTAAACTTTATGTACCATCCCAAAATGTATTACTGAGGTGACAGAAGTTGTTTTCGTACCATGATTTTTGAACAGGAGCTTGGACTGTTTTGTGGCGTATGAGAAATTCCCTAAGCCCCGAACCCATCGATTTTGGTCAAAAATGAAAATTCCAAAAGTGCCCCAATTTCTGCTTTAAACTTTATGTACCATCCCAAAATGTATCACTGAGGTGACAGAAGTTGATTTCGGAGCATGATTTTTGAACAGGAGCTTGGACCATTTTGTGGCGTATGAGAAATTCCCTAAGCCCTGGACCCATCGATTTTGGTCAAAAATGAAAATTCCAAAAGTGCCCCAATTTCTGCTTTAAACTTTAGGTACCATCCCAAAATGTATCACTGAGGTGACTGAAGTTGTTTTCGTACCATGATTTTTGAACAGGAGCTTGGACTGTTTTGTGGCGTATGAGAAATTCCCTAAGCCCCGAACCCATCGAATTTGGTCAAAAATGAAAATTCCAAAAGTGCCCCAATTTCTGCTTTAAACTATCGGTACCAGCCCAAAATGTATCACTGAGGTGACAGAAGTTAATTTCGGAGCATGATTTTTGAACAGGAGCTTGGACCGTTTTGTGGCATATGAGAAATTCCCTAAGCCCTGGACACATCGATTTTGGTCAAAAATGAAAATTCCAAAAGTGCCCCAATTTCTGCTTTAAACTTTAGGTACCATCCCAAAATGTATCACTGAGGTGACAGAAGTTGATTTCGGAGCATGATTTTTGAACAGGAGCTTGGACCGTTTTGTGGCATATGAGAAATTCCATACGCCCCGGACTTATCGATTTTGGTCAAAAATGAAAATTCCAAAAGTGCCCCAATTTCTACTTTAAACTTTAGGTAGCATGCCAAAATGTATTATTGAGGTGACAGAAGTTGTTTTCAGAGCATGATTTTTGAACAGGAGCTTGGACCTTTTCGTGGCGAATGAGAAATTCCCAAAGCCTCGGACCCATCGATTTTGGTCAAAAATGAAAATTCCCAAAGTGCCCCAATTTCTGCTTTAAACTTTAGGTACCATCCCAAAATGTATCACTGAGGTGACAGAAGTTGATTTCGGAGCATGATTTTTGAACAGGAGCTTGGACCGTTTTGTGGCATATGAGAAATTACCTAAGCCCGGACCCATCGATTTTGGTCAAAAATGAAAATTCCAAAAGTGCCCCAATTTCTGCTTTAAACTTTATGTACCATCCCAAAATGTATCACTGAGGTGACAGAAGTTGATTTTGGAGCATGATTTTTGAACAGGAGCTTGGACCGTTTTGTGGCGTATGAGAAATTCCCTAAGCCCTGGACCCATCGATTTTGGTCAAAAATGAAAATTCCAAAAGTACCCCAATTTCTGCTTTAAACTTTAGGTACCATCCCAAAATGTATCACTGAGGTGACAGAAGTTGATTTCGGAGCATGATTTTTGAACAGGAGCTTGGACCATTTTGTGGCATATGAGAAATTCCCTAAGCCCTGGACCCATCGATTTTGGTCAAAAATGAAAATTCCAAAAGTGCCCCAATTTCTGCTTTAAACTTTAGGTACCATCCCAAAATGTATCACTGAGGTGACAGAAGTTGTTTTCGTACCATGATTTTTGAACAGGAGCTTGGACCGTTTTGTGGCGTATGAGAAATTCCCTAAGCCCCGGACCCATCGATTTTGGTCAAAAATGAAAATTCCAAAAGTGTCCCAATTTCTGCTTTAAACTGTCGGTACCAGCCCAAAATGTATCACTGAGGTGACAGAAGTTAATTTCGGAGCATGATTTTTGAACAGGAGCTTGGACCGTTTTGTGGCGTATGAGAAATTACCTAAGCCCTGGACCCATCGATTTTGGTCAAAAATTGAAATTCCAAAAGTGCCCCAATTTCTGCTTTAAACTTTATGTACCATCCCAAAATGTATCACTGAGGTGACAGAAGTTGATTTCGGAGCATGATTTTTGAACAGGAGCTTGGACCGTTTTGTGGCGTATGAGAAATTCCCTAAGCCCTGGACCCATCGATTTTGGTCAAAAATGAAAATTCCAAAAGTGCCCCAATTTCTGCTTTAAACTTTATGTACCATCCCAAAATGTATCACTGAGGTGACAGAAGTTGATTTCGGAGCATGATTTTTGAACAGGAGCTTGGACCGTTTTGTGGCGTATGAGAAATTCCCTAAGCCCTGGACACATCGATTTTGGTCAAAAATGAAAATTCCAAAAGTGCCCCAATTTCTGCTTTAAACTTTAGGTACCATCCCAAAATGTATCACTGAGGTGACAGAAGTTGTTTTCGTACCATGATTTTTGAACAGGAGCTTGGACTGTTTTGTGGAGTATGAAAAATTCCCTAAGCCCCGGCCGGACCCATCGATATTGGTCAAAAATGAAAATTCCAAAAGTGCCCCAATTTCTGCTTTAAACTATCGGTACCAGCCCAAAATGTATCACTGTTGTGACAGAAATTGATTTCGGAGCATGATTTTTGAACAGGAGCTTGGACCGTTTTGTGGCGTATGAGAAATTCCATAAGCCCCGGACTTATCGATTTTGGTCAAAAATGAAAATTCCAAAAGTGCCCCAATTTCTGCTTTAAACTTTATGTACCATCCCAAAATGTATCACTGAGGTGACAGAAGTTGATTTCGGAGCATGATTTTTGAACAGGAGCTTGGACCATTTTGTGGCGTATGAGAAATTCCCTAAGCCCTGGACCCATCGATTTTGGTCAAAAATGAAAATTCCAAAAGTGCCCCAATTTCTGCTTTAAACTTTAGGTACCATCCCAAAATGTATCACTGAGGTGACTGAAGTTGTTTTCGTACCATGATTTTTGAACAGGAGCTTGGACTGTTTTGTGGCGTATGAGAAATTCCCTAAGCCCCGAACCCATCGATTTTGGTCAAAAATGAAAATTCCAAAAGTGCCCCAATTTCTGCTTTAAACTTTATGTACCATCCCAAAATGTATCACTGAGGTGACAGAAGTTGATTTCGGAGCATGATTTTTGAACAGGAGCTTGGACCATTTTGTGGCGTATGAGAAATTCCCTAAGCCCTGGACCCATCGATTTTGGTCAAAAATGAAAATTCCAAAAGTGCCCCAATTTCTGCTTTAAACTTTAGGTACCATCCCAAAATGTATCACTGAGGTGACTGAAGTTGTTTTCGTACCATGATTTTTGAACAGGAGCTTGGACTGTTTTGTGGCGTATGAGAAATTCCCTAAGCCCCGAACCCATCGAATTTGGTCAAAAATGAAAATTCCAAAAGTGCCCCAATTTCTGCTTTAAACTATCGGTACCAGCCCAAAATGTATCACTGAGGTGACAGAAGTTAATTTCGGAGCATGATTTTTGAACAGGAGCTTGGACCGTTTTGTGGCATATGAGAAATTCCCTAAGCCCTGGACACATCGATTTTGGTCAAAAATAAAATTCCAAAAGTGCCCCAATTTCTGCTTTAAACTTTAGGTACCATCCCAAAATGTATCACTGAGGTGACAGAAGTTGTTTTCGTACCATGATTTTTGAACAGGAGCTTGGACCGTTTTGTGGCGTATGAGAAATTCCCTAAGCCCCGGACCCATCGATTTTGGTCAAAAATGAAAATTCCAAAAGTGTCCCAATTTCTGCTTTAAACTTTAGGTACCATCCCAAAATGTATCACTGAGGTGACAGAAGTTATTTTCGTACCATGATTTTTGAACAGGAGCTTGGACTGTTTTGTGGAGTATGAAAAATTCCCTAAGCCCCGGCCGGACCCATCGATATTGGTCAAAAATGAAAATTCCAAAAGTGCCCCAATTTCTGCTTTAAACTATCGGTACCAGCCCAAAATGTATCACTGTTGTGACAGAAATTGATTTCGGAGTATGATTTTTGAACAGGAGCTTGGTCCGTTTTGTGGCGTATGAGAAATTCCATAAGCCCCGGACTTATCGATTTTGGTCAAAAATGAAAATTCCAAAAGTGCCCCAATTTCTGCTTTAAACTTTAGGTAGCATCCCAAAATGTATCACTGAGATGACAGAAGTTGATTTCGGAGCATGATTTTTGAACAGGAGCTTGGACCGTTTTGTGGCATATGAGAAATTCCCTAAGCCCTGGACCCATCGATTTTGGTCAAAAATGAAAATTCCAAAAGTGCCCCAATTTCTGCTTTAAACTTTATGTACCATCCCAAAATGTATCACTGAGGTGACAGAAGTTGATTTCGGAGCATGATTTTTGAACAGGAGCTTGGACCATTTTGTGGCGTATGAGAAATTCCCTAAGCCCTGGACCCATCGATTTTGGTCAAAAATGAAAATTCCAAAAGTGTCCCAATTTCTGCTTTAAACTTTAGGTAACATCCCAAAATGTATCACTGAGGTGACAGAAGTTGTTTTCGTACCATGATTTTTGAACAGGAGCTTGGACTGTTTTGTGGAGTATGAGAAATTCCCTAAGCCCCGGACCCATCGATTTTGGTCAAAAATGAAAATTCCAAAAGTGCCCCAATTTCTGCTTTAAACTATCGGTACGAGCCCAAAATGTATCACTGTTGTGACAGAAATTGATTTCGGAGCATGATTTTTGAACAGGAGCTTGGACCGTTTTGTGGCGCATAAGAAATTCCCTAAGCCCCAAACCCATCGATTTTGGTCAAAAATGAAAATTCCAAAAGTGCCCCATTTTCTGCTTTAAACTTTAGGTACCATCCAAAAATGTATCACTGAGGTGACAAAAGTTGTTTTCGTACCATGATTTTTGAACAGGAGCTTGGATCGTTTTGTGGCGCATAAGAAATTCCATAAGCCCCGGACCCATCGATTTTGGTCAAAAATGAAAATTCCAAAAGTGCCCCAATTTCTGCTTTAAACTTTAGGTAGCATCCCAAAATGTATCACTGAGGTGACAGAAGTTGATTTCGGAGCATGATTTTTGAACAGGAGCTTGGACCGTTTTGTGGCGTATGAGAAATTCCCTAAGCCCTGGACCCATCGATTTTGGTCAAAAATGAAAATTCCAAAAGTGCCCCAATTTCTGCTTTAAACTTTATGTACCATCCCAAAATGTATCACTGAGGTGACAGAAGTTGATTTCGGAGCATGATTTTTGAACAGGAGCTTGGACCATTTTGTGGCGTATGAGAAATTCCCTAAGCCCTGGACCCATAGATTTTGGTCAAAAATGAAAATTCCAAAAGTGCCCCAATTTCTGCTTTAAACTTTAGGTACCATCCCAAAATGTATCACTGAGGTGACTGAAGTTGTTTTCGTACCATGATTTTTGAACAGGAGCTTGGACTGTTTTGTGGCGTATGAGAAATTCCCTAAGCCCCGAACCCATCGATTTTGGTCAAAAATGAAAATTCCAAAAGTGCCCCAATTTCTGCTTTAAACTTTATGTACCATCCCAAAATGTATCACTGAGGTGACAGAAGTTGATTTCGGAGCATGATTTTTGAACAGGAGCTTGGACCATTTTGTGGCGTATGAGAAATTCCCTAAGCCCTGGACCCATCGATTTTGGTCAAAAATGAAAATTCCAAAAGTGCCCCAATTTCTGCTTTAAACTTTAGGTACCATCCCAAAATGTATCACAGAGGTGACTGAAGTTGTTTTCGTACCATGATTTTTGAACAGGAGCTTGGACTGTTTTGTGGCGTATGAGAAATTCCCTAAGCCCCGAACCCATCGAATTTGGTCAAAAATGAAAATTCCAAAAGTGCCCCAATTTCTGCTTTAAACTATCGGTACCAGCCCAAAATGTATCACTGAGGTGACAGAAGTTAATTTCGGAGCATGATTTTTGAACAGGAGCTTGGACCGTTTTGTGGCATATGAGAAATTCCCTAAGCCCTGGACACATCGATTTTGGTCAAAAATGAAAATTCCAAAAGTGCCCCAATTTCTGCTTTAAACTTTAGGTACCATCCCAAAATGTATCACTGAGGTGACAGAAGTTGTTTTCGTACCATGATTTTTGAACAGGAGCTTGGACCGTTTTGTGGCATATGAGAAATTCCCTAAGCCCCGGACCCATCGATTTTGGTCAAAAATGAAAATTCCGAAAGTGTCCCAATTTCTGCTTTAAACTTTAGGTACCATCCCAAAATGTATCACTGAGGTGACAGAAGTTATTTTCGTACCATGATTTTTGAACAGGAGCTTGGACTGTTTTGTGGAGTATGAAAAATTCCCTAAGCCCCGGCCGGACCCATCGATATTGGTCAAAAATGAAAATTCCAAAAGTGCCCCAATTTCTGCTTTAAACTATCGGTACCAGCCCAAAATGTATCACTGTTGTGACAGAAATTGATTTCGGAGCATGATTTTTGAACAGGAGCTTGGTCCGTTTTGTGGCGTATGAGAAATTCCATAAGCCCCGGACTTATCGATTTTGGTCAAAAATGAAAATTCCAAAAGTGCCCCAATTTCTGCTTTAAACTTTAGGTAGCATCCCAAAATGTATCACTGAGATGACAGAAGTTGATTTCGGAGCATGATTTTTGAACAGGAGCTTGGACCGTTTTGTGGCGTATGAGAAATTCCCTAAGCCCTGGACCCATCGATTTTGGTCAAAAATGAAAATTCCAAAAGTGCCCCAATTTCTGCTTTAAACTTTATGTACCATCCCAAAATGTATCACTGAGGTGACAGAAGTTGATTTCGGAGCATGATTTTTGAACAGGAGCTTGGACCATTTTGTGGCGTATGAGAAATTCCCTAAGCCCTGGACCCATCGATTTTGGTCAAAAATGAAAATTCCAAAAGTGTCCCAATTTCTGCTTTAAACTTTAGGTAACATCCCAAAATGTATCACTGAGGTGACAGAAGTTGTTTTCGTACCATGATTTTTGAACAGGAGCTTGGACTGTTTTGTGGAGTATGAGAAATTCCCTAAGCCCCGGACCCATCGATTTTGGTCAAAAATGAAAATTCCAAAAGTGCCCCAATTTCTGCTTTAAACTATCGGTACGAGCCCAAAATGTATCACTGTTGTGACAGAAATTGATTTCGGAGCATGATTTTTGAACAGGAGCTTGGACCGTTTTGTGGCGCATAAGAAATTCCCTAAGCCCCAAACCCATCGATTTTGGTCAAAAATGAAAACTCCAAAAGTGCCCCATTTTCTGCTTTAAACTTTAGGTACCATCCAAAAATGTATCACTGAGGTGACAAAAGTTGTTTTCGTACCATGATTTTTGAACAGGAGCTTGGATCGTTTTGTGGCGCATAAGAAATTCCATAAGCCCCGGACCCATCGATTTTGGTCAAAAATGAAAATTCCAAAAGTGCCCCAATTTCTGCTTTAAACTTTAGGTACCATCCCAAAATGTATCACTGAGGTGACAGAAGTTGTTTTCGTACCATGATTTTTGAACAGGAGCTTGGACCGTTTTGTGGCGTATGAGAAATTCCCTAAGCCCCGGACCCATCGATTTAGGTCAAAAATGAAAATTCCAAAAGTGCCCCAATTTCTGCTTTAAACTTTAGGTACCATCCCAAAATGTATCACTGAGGTGACAAAAGTTATTTTCATACCATGATTTTTGAACAGGAGCTTGGACTGTTTTGTGGAGTATGAGAAACTCCCTAAGCCCCGGACCCATCGATATTGGTCAAAAATGAAAATTCCAAAAGTGCCCCAATTTCTGCTTTAAACTATCGGTACCAGCCCAAAATGTATCACTGTTGTGACAGAAATTGATTTCAGGGCATGATTTTTGAACAGGAGCTTGGACCGTTTTGTGGCGTATGAGAATTTCCATAAGCCCCGGACTTATCGATTTTGGTCAAAAATGAAAATTCCAAAAGTGCCCCAATTTCTGCTTTAAACTTTAGGTAGAATGCCAAAATGTACCATTGAGGTGACAGAAGTTGTTTTCAGAACATGATTTTTGAACAGGAGCTTGGACCTTTTCGTGGCGAATGAGAAATTCCCAAAGCCTCGGACCCATCGATTTTGGTCAAAAATGAAAATTCCCAAAGTGCCCCAATTTCTGCTTTAAACTTTAGGTACCATCCCAAAATGTATCACTGAGGTGACAGAAGTTGATTTCGGAGCATGATTTTTGAACAGGAGCTTGGACCGTTTTGTGACGTATGAGAAATTCCCTAAGCCCTGGACACATCGATTTTGGTCAAAAATGAAAATTCTAAAAGTGCCCCAATTTCTGCTTTAAACTTTAGGTACCATCCCAAAATGTATCACTGAGGTGACAGAAGTTATTTTCAAACCATGATTTTTGAACAGGAGCTTGGACTGTTTTGTGGAGTATGAGAAATTCCCTAAGCCCTGGACCCATCGATATTGGTCAAAAATGAAAATTCCAAAAGTGCCCCAATTTCTGCTTTAAACTATCGGTACCAGCCCAAAATGTATCACTGTTGTGACGGAAATTGATTTCGGAGCATGATTTTTGAACAGGAGCTTGGACCGTTTTGTGGCGTATGAGAAATTCCATACGCCCCGGACTTATCGATTTTGGTCAACAATGAAAATTCCAAAAGTGCCCCAATTTCTGCTTTAAACTTTAGGTAGCATGCCAAAATGTATCATTGAGGTGACAGAAGTTGTTTTCAGAGCATGATTTTTGAACAGGAGCTTGGACCTTTTCGTGGCGAATGAGAAATTCCCAAAGCCTCGGACCCATCGATTTTGGTCAAAAATGAAAATTCCCAAAGTGCCCCAATTTCTGCTTTAAACTTTAGGTACCATCCCAAAATGTATCACTGAGGTGACAGAAGTTCATTTCGGAGCATGATTTTTGAACAGGAGCTTGGACCGTTTTGTGGCATATGAGAAATTACCTAAGCCCCGGACCCATCGATTTTGGTCAAAAATGAAAATTCCAAAAGTTCCCCCTATTTCTGCTTTAAACTTTATGTACCATCCCAAAATGTATCACTGAGGTGACAGAAGTTGATTTCGGAGCATGATTTTTGAACAGGAGCTTGGACCGTTTTGTGGCGTATGAGAAATTCCCTAAGCCCTGGACCCATCGATTTTGGTCAAAAATGAAAATTCCAAAAGTACCCCAATTTCTGCTTTAAACTTTAGGTACCATCCCAAAATGTATCACTGAGGTGACAGAAGTTGATTTCGGAGCATGATTTTTGAACAGGAGCTTGGACCATTTTGTGGCATATGAGAAATTCCCTAAGCCCTGGACCCATCGATTTTGGTCAAAAATGAAAATTCCAAAAGTGCCCCAATTTCTGCTTTAAACTTTAGGTACCATCCCAAAATGTATCACTGAGGTGACAGAAGTTGTTTCCGTACCATGATTTTTGAACAGGATCTTGGACCGTTTTGTGGTGTATGAGAAATTCCCTAAGCCCCGAACTCATCGAATTTGGTCAAAAATGAAAATTCCAAAAGTGCCCCAATTTCTGCTTTAAACTATCGGTACCAGCCCAAAATGTATCACTGAGGTGACAGAAGTTAATTTCGGAGCATGATTTTTGAACAGGAGCTTGGACCGTTTTGTGGCGTATGAGAAATTACCTAAGCCCTGGACCCATCGATTTTGGTCAAAAAAGAAAATTCCAAAAGTGCCCCAATTTCTGCTTTAAACTTTATGTACCATCCCAAAATGTATCACTGAGGTGACAGAAGTTGATTTCGGAGCATGATTTTTGAACAGGAGCTTGGACCGTTTTGTGGCGTATGAGAAATTCCCTAAGCCCTGGACCCATCGATTTTGGTCAAAAATGAAAATTCCAAAAGTGCCCCAATTTCTGCTTTAAACTTTATGTACCATCCCAAAATGTATCACTGAGGTGACAGAAGTTGATTTCGGAGCATGATTTTTGAACAGGAGCTTGGACCGTTTTGTGGCGTATGAGAAATTCCCTAAGCCCTGGACACATCGATTTTGGTCAAAAATGAAAATTCCAAAAGTGCCCCAATTTCTGCTTTAAACTTTAGGTACCATCCCAAAATGTATCACTGAGGTGACAGAAGTTGTTTTCGTACCATGATTTTTGAACAGGAGCTTGGACCGTTTTGTGGCGTATGAGAAATTCCCTAAGCCCCGGACCCATCGATTTTGGTCAAAAATGAAAATTCCAAAAGTGTCCCAATTTCTGCTTTAAACTTTAGGTACCATCCCAAAATGTATCACTGTTGTGACAGAAGTTGATTTCGGACCATGATTTTTGAACAGGAGCTTAGAACGTTTTGTGGCATAGGAGAAATTCCCTAAGCCCCGAACCCATCGAATTTGGTCATAAATGAACATTCCAAAAGTGCCCCAATTTCTGCTTTAAACTATCTGTACCAGCCCAAAATGTATTACTGAGGTGACAGAAGTTGATTTCGGAGCATGATTTTTGAACAGGAGCTTGGACCGTTTTGTGACGTATGAGAAATTCCCTAAGCCCTGGACACATCGATTTTGGTCAAAAATGAAAATTCCAAAAGTGCCCCAATTTCTGCTTTAAACTTTAGGTACCATCCCAAAATGTATCACTGAGGTGACAGAAGTTATTTTCATACCATGATTTTTGAACAGGAGCTTGGACTGTTTTGTGGAGTATGAGAAATTCCCTAAGCCCCGGACCCATCGATATTGGCCAAAAATGAAAATTCCAAAAGTGCCCCAATTTCTGCTTTAAACTATCGGTACCAGCCCAAAATGTATCACTGTTGTGACGGAAATTGATTTCGGAGCATGATTTTTGAACAGGAGCTTGGACCGTTTTGTGGCGTATGAGAAATTCCATACGCCCCGGACTTATCGATTTTGGTCAACAATGAAAATTCCAAAAGTGCCCCAATTTCTGCTTTAAACTTTAGGTAGCATGCCAAAATGTATCATTGAGGTGACAGAAGTTGTTTTCAGAGCATGATTTTTGAACAGGAGCTTGGACCTTTTCGTGGCGAATGAGAAATTCCCAAAGCCTCGGACCCATCGATTTTGGTCAAAAATGAAAATTCCCAAAGTGCCCCAATTTCTGCTTTAAACTTTAGGTACCATCCCAAAATGTATCACTGAGGTGACAGAAGTTCATTTCGGAGCATGATTTTTGAACAGGAGCTTGGACCGTTTTGTGGCATATGAGAAATTACCTAAGCCCCGGACCCATCGATTTTGGTCAAAAATGAAAATTCCAAAAGTTCCCCCTATTTCTGCTTTAAACTTTATGTACCATCCCAAAATGTATCACTGAGGTGACAGAAGTTGATTTCGGAGCATGATTTTTGAACAGGAGCTTGGACCGTTTTGTGGTGTATGAGAAATTCCCTAAGCCCTGGACCCATCGATTTTGGTCAAAAATGAAAATTCCAAAAGTACCCCAATTTCTGCTTTAAACTTTAGGTACCATCCCAAAATGTATCACTGAGGTGACAGAAGTTGATTTCGGAGCATGATTTTTGAACAGGAGCTTGGACCATTTTGTGGCATATGAGAAATTCCCTAAGCCCTGGACCCATCGATTTTGGTCAAAAATGAAAATTCCAAAAGTGCCCCAATTTCTGCTTTAAACTTTAGGTACCATCCCAAAATGTATCACTGAGGTGACAGAAGTTGTTTCCGTACCATGATTTTTGAACAGGATCTTGGACCGTTTTGTGGTGTATGAGAAATTCCCTAAGCCCCGAACTCATCGAATTTGGTCAAAAATGAAAATTCCAAAAGTGCCCCAATTTCTGCTTTAAACTATCGGTACCAGCCCAAAATGTATCACTGAGGTGACAGAAGTTAATTTCGGAGCATGATTTTTGAACAGGAGCTTGGACCGTTTTGTGGCGTATGAGAAATTACCTAAGCCCTGGACCCATCGATTTTGGTCAAAAAAGAAAATTCCAAAAGTGCCCCAATTTCTGCTTTAAACTTTATGTACCATCCCAAAATGTATCACTGAGGTGACAGAAGTTGATTTCGGAGCATGATTTTTGAACAGGAGCTTGGACCGTTTTGTGGCGTATGAGAAATTCCCTAAGCCCTGGACCCATCGATTTTGGTCAAAAATGAAAATTCCAAAAGTGCCCCAATTTCTGCTTTAAACTTTATGTACCATCCCAAAATGTATCACTGAGGTGACAGAAGTTGATTTCGGAGCATGATTTTTGAACAGGAGCTTGGACCGTTTTGTGGCGTATGAGAAATTCCCTAAGCCCTGGACACATCGATTTTGGTCAAAAATGAAAATTCCAAAAGTGCCCCAATTTCTGCTTTAAACTTTAGGTACCATCCCAAAATGTATCACTGAGGTGACAGAAGTTGTTTTCGTACCATGATTTTTGAACAGGAGCTTGGACCGTTTTGTGGCGTATGAGAAATTCCCTAAGCCCCGGACCCATCGATTTTGGTCAAAAATGAAAATTCCAAAAGTGTCCCAATTTCTGCTTTAAACTTTAGGTACCATCCCAAAATGTATCACTGTTGTGACAAAAGTTGATTTCGGACCATGATTTTTGAACAGGAGCTTAGAACGTTTTGTGGCATAGGAGAAATTCCCTAAGCCCCGAACCCATCGAATTTGGTCATAAATGAACATTCCAAAAGTGCCCCAATTTCTGCTTTAAACTATCTGTACCAGCCCAAAATGTATTACTGAGGTGACAGAAGTTGATTTCGGAGCATGATTTTTGAACAGGAGCTTGGACCGTTTTGTGACGTATGAGAAATTCCCTAAGCCCTGGACACATCGATTTTGGTCAAAAATGAAAATTCCAAAAGTGCCCCAATTTCTGCTTTAAACTTTAGGTACCATCCCAAAATGTATCACTGAGGTGACAGAAGTTATTTTCATACCATGATTTTTGAACAGGAGCTTGGACTGTTTTGTGGAGTATGAGAAATTCCCTAAGCCCCGGACCCATCGATATTGGTCAAAAAATGAAAATTCCAAAAGTGCCCCAATTTCTGCTTTAAACTATCGGTACCAGCCCAAAATGTATCACTGTTGTGACGGAAATTGATTTCGGAGCTTGATTTTTGAACAGGAGCTTGGACCGTTTTGTGGCGTATGAGAAATTCCATACGCCCCGGACTTATCGATTTTTTTCAACAATGAAAATTCCAAAAGTGCCCCAATTTCTGCTTTAAACTTTAGGTAGCATGCCAAAATGTATCATTGAGGTGAAAGAAGTTGTTTTCAGAGCATGATTTTTGAACAGGAGCTTGGACCTTTTCGTGGCGAATGAGAAATTCCCAAAGCCTCGGACCCATCGATTTTGGTCAAAAATGAAAATTCCCAAAGTGCCCCAATTTCTGCTTTAAACTTTAGGTACCATCCCAAAATGTATCACTGAGGTGACAGAAGTTCATTTCGGAGCATGATTTTTGAACAGGAGCTTGGACCGTTTTGTGGCATATGAGAAATTACCTAAGCCCCGGACCCATCGATTTTGGCCAAAAATGAAAATTCCAAAAGTGCCCCAATTTCTGCTTTAAACTTTATGTACCATCCCAAAATGTATCACTGAGGTGACAGAAGTTGATTTCGGAGCATGATTTTTGAACAGGAGCTTGGACCGTTTTGTGGCGTATGAGAAATTCCCTAAGCCCTGGACCCATCGATTTTGGTCAAAAATGAAAATTCCAAAAGTACCCCAATTTCTGCTTTAAACTTTAGGTACCATCCCAAAATGTATCACTGAGGTGACAGAAGTTGATTTCGGAGCATGATTTTTGAACAGGAGCTTGGACCATTTTGTGGCATATGAGAAATTCCCTAAGCCCTGGACCCATCGATTTTGGTCAAAAATGAAAATTCCAAAAGTGCCCCAATTTCTGCTTTAAACTTTAGGTACCATCCCAAAATGTATCACTGAGGTGACAGAAGTTGTTTTCGTACCATGATTTTTGAACAGGATCTTGGACCGTTTTGTGGTGTATGAGAAATTCCCTAAGCCCCGAACCCATTGAATTTGGTCAAAAATGAAAATTCCAAAAGTGCCCCAATTTCTGCTTTAAACTATCGGTACCAGCCCAAAATGTATCACTGAGGTGACAGAAGTTAATTTCGGAGCATGATTTTTGAACAGGAGCTTAGACCGTTTTGTGGCGTTTGAGAAATTACCTAAGCCCTGGACCCATCGATTTTGGTCAAAAATGAAAATTCCAAAAGTGCCCCAATTTCTGCTTTAAACTTTATGTACCATCCCAAAATGTATCACTGAGGTGACAGAAGTTGATTTCGGAGCATGATTTTTGAACAGGAGCTTGGACCGTTTTGTGGCGTATGAGAAATTCCCTAAGCCCTGGACCCATCGATTTTGGTCAAAAATGAAAATTCCAAAAGTGCCCCAATTTCTGCTTTAAACTTTATGTACCATCCCAAAATGTATCACTGAGGTGACATAAGTTGATTTCGGAGCATGATTTTTGAACAGGAGCTTGGACCGTTTTGTGGCGTATGAGAAATTCCCTAAGCCCTGGACACATCGATTTTGGTCAAAAATGAAAATTCCAAAAGTGCCCCAATTTCTGCTTTAAACTTTAGGTACCATCCTAAAATGTATCACTGAGGTGACAGAAGTTGTTTTCGTACCATGATTTATGAACAGGAGCTTGGACCGTTTTGAGGCGTATGAGAAATTCCCTAAGCCCCGGACCCATCGATTTTGGTCAAAAATGAAAATTCCAAAAGTGTCCCAATTTCTGCTTTAAACTTTAGGTACCATCCCAAAATGTATCACTGTTGTGACAGAAGTTGATTTCGGACCATGATTTTTGAACAGGAGCTTAGAACGTTTTGTGGCATAAGAGAAATTCCCTAAGCCCCGAACCCATCGAATTTGGTCATAAATGAAAATTCCAAAAGTGCCCCAATTTCTGCTTTAAACTGTTATGCACACCAGTGCCTGCAGGAAAGTACTGGTGTCAGAACTGTTATGCACTCCAGTGTCTGCAGGAATGTACTGGTGTTTGAACTGTTATGCAAAACAGATGGACTCACAGACAAACTGGGGGATATGACATAATGTACACAGAAGGTGATAGGGTAACAAAATACACACAAAGTGAACAGAGAAGCCCAGAGGCTAAGGAACTGGGTATCTCCCTTGTATTAGAACTGCTCAGATGGAAAAGCAAGATGTTGTGTTTTAATACGTAGAGAACCCGAAATGCTGTTGCTAAGGGCAACAGCAAAACCCTAAAGGGTTACCAACGGGTGTGGCAGTAAACTCCTTGGTCAGAGATGGAATGATAGACACAAGGAGAATCTCCACAATCCTAATTCTCACTTGCAGTGCACAGGTTTTAGCTTACTGCCACTAAACTGACCCCTGACACCTAGCACAGTGAGACAGGATTAGACAGGCAAGTCTTAGAATACAGCCACAAACTTGCTAAGTTCACAGAGTAGTAACAGAACCCCAGCAAGCTAAACGACTGACTCCAGTCTTACTGCTAGGTCTGGATTGGCAGAGTGTAATACCAAATCCCCAGGCCTATTTGCAGTAAGCAACAAACAAATACAAAGCTACACAGTACTGGCTAACTTTCATGAACTGACTAACCAACAAAGATTCAGCAGCATCTGCTTACCCTGAAAAGAGGCCTTATAAAGCAGGTGCTGTCCACGCCCCACTCAGACCTCACAGACTGTGAGCACAAAAACCAGCACCGGATCCCCTGCCGTGCACAGAGCCTATAACCACTGCACAGCAAAAGACCCGAACCGGAGTATCAGCTGCGCTCAGGTTACACCACTAGCACTTGTCTCCCGGTTGCCATGACGACGTGGCAGCACAGGGCAGGAGACCCTAACAGTACCCCCCCTCTGACGAGGGGTCAAAGAACCCCTACCACCGGGTTTATCGGGGAACTGCGAGAAGAAAGAGCGTATCAGTCTGGGGGCATGAAGATCACAACTGCGCACCCACGACCGCTCCTCCGGGCCATACCCCTTCCAGTGCACCAAAAATGACAGCCGACCCCGAACCACCTTGGAGTCAAGAATCCTTTCAACAACAAACTCCCTCTGGCCACGTATCAGAAGAGGGGAAGGTCTTCCACTGGAAGAAGGATTACTAATCGCCCGTTTTAAAAGGGAACAATGAAATGTTTTATTGATACCCAAAGAACGGGGCAGATCTAACTGAAATGCCACCGGATTGATAACCCTGGTGATCTTATAAGGGCCGATGAACCGGGGCCCTAACTTATGAGATGGCTGTCTCAAATTCAAATTCTTGGTAGACAACCAGACGAAGTCTCCTAATTTGAAGCTGCAGGGTCTTTTCCGCTTATCAAAAACCCTTTTGGTCACTAATGACACAGACACAAGGGCTTTCTTCACTTTCCGCCAAATACCTCTAAGGACCGAAACCACAGAGGAACCACCAGGCGTGGAGTCCAGGGGGTCAAAAGAATTGGCCTTAGGATGATGCCCATACACACAAAGGAAGGGAGAGATCCCTGTAGCAGAGTGAGCCGCGTTGTTATAGGCAAACTCCGCCATGGACAGATGAGCAACCCAGTCAGTCTGACACTTGGAGACATAACACCTGAGGAACTGCTCCAAGGACTGGTTCACCCTTTCAGTCTGCCCATTAGACTGCGGATGGTAGCCTGACGACAAGCTGACAGAAATCTGGAGATCGGAACAAAATGCCCTCCAGAATTTGGCCACAAACTGGGATCCGCGGTCAGAGACCACATCAAGTGGCAACCCGTGGAGACGCACAACATGCAGCATAAATAATTCAGACAGGCGTCTGGCTGATGGCAGCCCAACCAGTGGAACGAAGTGCGCCATCTTCGAAAACCTGTCAACGACAACCCAGATGGCTGTCATCCCCGAGGATTTGGGCAAGTCCACCACAAAATCCATTGAAATGTGGGTCCATGGCTTAGATGGGATAGAGAGTGGATGTAATGGGCCAACAGGAACCCCTCTAGGAGTCTTATTTCGGGCACAGATGTCACATGCCCGAACCCACTGATCCACATCCTTAGCCACCGAGGGCCACCACACCGCCCTAGATAGCAACTCCCGAGTTCTGGCAATACCCGGGTGACCTGCCGACTTCTTGGCATGGAATTCCAGGAACACTCGCTGTCTTAACCTAGGAGGCACAAACAAAAGACCTACCGGAAGGTCTGGAGGAGCCTGCTCCTGTGCTCTAAGGACTAATGATAAGAGGTCCTGGGTAATGCCCACTTTAATACATGATGGGGAAACAATGGGCAACGGCTCCTCGGTGGTCTCCTGGATTGGAGCAAAACTCCGCGAGAGCGCATCAGCCTTGATGTTTTTTGACCCAGGGCGATATGTTATCAAAAAATTAAAGCGAGCAAAAAACAAAGCCCATCGTGCCTGCCTGGCATTGAGACGCTTCGCTGACTCTAAATATGCCAGATTCTTATGGTCAGTGAGAATTGAGACCACTAACTTAGCCCCCTCAAGCCAGTGTCTCCACTCCTCGAGTGCATCCTTAATAGCCAACAATTCCCGGTTACCCACGTCATAATTCATCTCGGCAGGCGAAAATTTACGGGAAAAGTAAGCACAGGGATGAAGGCGATTATCAGACACTCCCATCTGAGAAAGCACTGCCCCAATACCCATCTCAGAGGCATCCACCTCCACCACAAAAGGACGCTCTGGATCTGGGTGTCGCAGCACCTTGGCCGAAACAAATGCCCTTTTGAGACGGGCAAAAGCCGCTTTAGCCTCACAAGACCAGTGAGCAACATCCGCCCCTTTCTTAGTGAGTGCCACCAAGGGCGCCACTATAGACGAAAATCCAGCGATAAATCGTCTATAAAAATTCGCAAAGCCCAGGAAACGCTGAAGCGCCTTCAAACTAGTGGGCTGCATCCAATCCAGGACTGCCTGTACCTTGGAACCCTCCATTTGGAAACCTTCTGGGGAGATAATATATCCTAGAAATGCGATTTGCTGAACTTCAAATTCGCACTTCTCCAGCTTCGCCCCAAGCCGGTGGTCTCTGAGTTTCTGGAGGACTAAGCGTACATGCTTCCGATGTTCCTCCAGGGAATGGGAGAAGATTAGGATGTCATCTAAGTATACAACTAAGAATCTATCCAAATATTCCCTGAGCACATCATTCATGAAATCCTGGAAGACTGCCGGGGCATTACAGAGCCCAAAAGGCATCACCAAATATTCATAATGCCCTGAGTGGGTATTAAAGGCAGTCTTCCATTCATCCCCCTCTCTTATTCGGATTAGATTGTACGCACCGCGTAGGTCAATCTTAGAAAAAATGGTGGCAGTACGAAGCTGGTCAAACAAGACCGAAATGAGAGGCAGTGGGTATGAGTTTTTAATCGTGATACGGTTCAATTCCCTGAAGTCGATGCAGGGTCGCAACGAACCGTCCTTTTTACCCACGAAGAAGAACCCCGACCCAACTGGAGACTGTGAAGGTCTGATAAATCCCTTAGCCAAGTTCTCCTGAATGTACTCTGCCATAGCCTGAGTCTCAGGACGTGACAGGGAGTACAACCTGCTCTTGGGAAGCTTAGCATTTGGCAACAAATCAATGGCACAGTCATAGGGGCGATGGGGAGGTAGTACCTCTGCAACTTTTTTGGAGAACACGTCCGCAAAATCTACATAACACCCTGGCAATCCTGGCAAACTTAGCTGCGAGAGCCTGACTGGAAGGCTCAAGCAACTCCTGAAACAATCAGTACCCCAATTAAGAATCTCCCCAGAGACCCAGTCAAATTGAGGATTGTGGGCCCTTAACCAGGGTAACCCCAACACCAATGGGGCAAAAGTACAGACAGTCACATAAAAGGACAATTTTTCAGAGTGTGTGGCTCCAATAAACAAAGAAATCTGGCTAGTGCAAGAGGTAATTTTACCTTGGGATAATGGTTCCCCGTTTAACCCACAAATCTCAATTTCCGATGCCAAGGGTACTAAGGGAACAGAGTGTTTCAGGGCGAATTGGCGGTCCAAAAAAAACCCCGTCGGCCCCACTGTCCACAAAGGCCTCAGTCTTGACAGTTTGACCGAGGATCTTCAAGGTCACCGGAATGATAAAAGTCTTCTTGGGAAATTCTGACTTCTGGCCTGACAGGATATTTCCCATCACCCTCAAGCCCTGAAGTTTTCCGGCTTTTCTGGGCATGATACTACCACATGACCTTTATTCCCACAGTACAAACACAACCCCTGCTGTCTCCTCCGCGTCTTCTCACGCGAGGAGAGGCGGGTAGCCCCAATCTGCATAGGCTCCTCAGAAAATTCCTCAGAGTCTGAGGTTCCCTTGGGAAGGAAGGAAATCTCAGTCTCCCTTTCAAGCCTACGCTCTCTCAGCCGTCTATCCACCCGGATGGATAACTGCATGAGCTGATCCAAGCTATCAGGCAAGGGATATTGTACCAGTTGGTCCTTTATCTGGTTAGAAAGACCTCTTCGGTACTGGTGTCTCAGGGCTGGGTCATTCCACTGGGTATCATGGGCCAACCTCCGAAACTCCGTACAGTAAACCTCAACTGGCCTTCGCCCTTGCTTAAGGATCGAAATCTGAGCCTCGGCTGAGGCCGTCTTGTCAGGGTCATCATACAACATGCCCAGTGCCGTAAAAAAAGCATCAACACTTTTAAGCGACGGACAGTCAGGCTGCAACCCATATGCCCAGACCTGTGGGTCTCCTTGTAGCAAGGAAATCACTATGCCCACCCGCTGAATCTCCGACCCAGAAGACTGAGGCCTAAGCCGGAAGTATAGCTTGCAGCTCTCCTTGAAACAAAAGAACTGCGAGCGATCTCCAGAAAAACGATCCGGGAGATTTACTTTCGGCTCCTTAATCCCTGCAGGTGCTGCTGCTGCGGGAGCTCCGCCAGCAGCCTGGGAGGTGTGCATTTTAATGGACAAATCATTAAATTGTCGAGTCAGGACCTGCACCTGATCGACCACCTGTTGCAACGTATTTTGAGGGGTATGCTCCATATTCCCACAAAATTTCAACAGGAGTATTAGGCTGCTGAATATGTTATGCACACCAGTGCCTGCAGGAAAGTACTGGTGTCAGAACTGTTATGCACTCCAGTGTCTGCAGGAATGTACTGGTGTTTGAACTGTTATGCAAAACAGATGGACTCACAGACAAACTGGGGGATATGACATAATGTACACAGAAGGTGATAGGGTAACAAAATACACACAAAGTGAACAGAGAAGCCCAGAGGCTAAGGAACTGGGTATCTCCCTTGTATTAGAACTGCTCAGATGGAAAAGCAAGATGTTGTGTTTTAATACGTAGAGAACCCGAAATGCTGTTGCTAAGGGCAACAGCAAAACCCTAAAGGGTTACCAACGGGTGTGGCAGTAAACTCCTTGGTCAGAGATGGAATGATAGACACAAGGAGAATCTCCACAATCCTAATTCTCACTTGCAGTGCACAGGTTTTAGCTTACTGCCACTAAACTGACCCCTGACACCTAGCACAGTGAGACAGGATTAGACAGGCAAGTCTTAGAATACAGCCGCAAACTTGCTAAGTTCACAGAGTAGTAACAGAACCCCAGCAAGCTAAACGACTGACTCCAGTCTTACTGCTAGGTCTGGATTGGCAGAGTGTAATACCAAATCCCCAGGCCTATTTGCAGTAAGCAACAAACAAATACAAAGCTACACAGTACTGGCTAACTTTCATGAACTGACTAACCAAACAAAGATTCAGCAGCATCTGCTTACCCTGAAAAGAGGCCTTATAAAGCAGGTGCTGTCCACGCCCCACTCAGACCTCACAGACTGTGAGCACAAAAACCAGCACCGGATCCCCTGCCGTGCACAGAGCCTATAACCACTGCACAGCAAAAGACCCGAACCGGAGTATCAGCTGCGCTCAGGTTACACCACTAGCACTTGTCTCCCGGTTGCCATGACGACGTGGCAGCACAGGGCAGGAGACCCTAACATAAACTATCGGTACCAGCCCAAAATGTATCACTGAGGTGACAGAAGTTGATTTCGGAGCATGATTTTTGAACAGGAGCTTGGACCGTTTTGTGGCGTATGAGAAATTACCTAAGCCCCGGACCCATCGATTTTGGTCAAAAATGAAAATTCCAAAAGTGCCCCAATTTCTGCTTTAAACTTTAGGTACCATCCCAAAATGTATCACTGAGGTGACAGAAATTGATTTCGGAGCATGATTTTTGAACAGGAGCTTGGACCATTTTGTGGCGTATGAGAAATTTCCTAAGCCCTGGACCCATCGATTTTGGTCAAAAATGAAAATTCCAAAAGTGCCCCAATTTCTGCTTTAAACTTTATGTACCATCCCAAAATGTATCACTGAGGTGACAGAAGTTGATTTCGGAGCACGATTTTTGAACAGGAGCTTGGACCGTTTTGTGACATATGAGAAATTCCCTAAGCCCTGGACACATCGATTTTGGTCAAAAATGAAAATTCCAAAAGTGCCCCAATTTCTGCTTTAAACTTTAGGTACCATCCCAAAATGTATCACTGAGGTGACAGAAGTTATTTTCATACCATGATTTTGAACAGGAGCTTGGACTGTTTTGTGGAGTATGAGAAATTCCCTAAGCCCCGGACCCATCGATATTGGTCAAAAATGAAAATTCCAAAAGTGCCCCAATTTCTGCTTTAAACTATCGGTACCAGCCCAAAATGTATCACTGTTGTGACGGAAATTGATTTCGGAGCATGATTTTTGAACAGGAGCTTGGACCGTTTTGTGGCGTATGAGAAATTCCATACGCCCCGGACTTATCGATTTTGGTCAAAAATGAAAATTCCAAAAGTGCCCCAATTTCTGCTTTAAACTTTAGGTAGCATGCCAAAATGTATTATTGAGGTGACAGAAGTTGTTTCCAGAGCATGATTTTTGAACAGGAGCTTGGACCTTTTCGTGGCGAATGAGAAATTCCCAAAGCCTCGGACCCATCGATTTTGGTCAAAAATGAAAATTCCCAAAGTGCCCCAATTTCTGCTTTAAACTTTAGGTACCATCCCAAAATGTATCACTGAGGTGACAGAAGTTGATTTCGGAGCATGATTTTTGAACAGGAGCTTGGACCGTTTTGTGGCATATGAGAAATTACCTAAGCCCGGACCCATCGATTTTGGTCAAAAATGAAAATTCCAAAAGTGCCCCAATTTCTGCTTTAAACTTTATGTACCATCCCAAAATGTATCACTGAGGTGACAGAAGTTGATTTTGGAGCATGATTTTTGAACAGGAGCTTGGACCGTTTTGTGGCGTATGAGAAATTCCCTAAGCCCTGGACCCATCGATTTTGGTCAAAAATGAAAATTCCAAAAGTACCCCAATTTCTGCTTTAAACTTTAGGTACCATCCCAAAATGTATCACTGAGGTGACAGAAGTTGATTTCGGAGCATGATTTTTGAACAGGAGCTTGGACCATTTTGTGGCATATGAGAAATTCCCTAAGCCCTGGACCCATCGATTTTGGTCAAAAATGAAAATTCCAAAAGTGCCCCAATTTCTGCTTTAAACTTTAGGTACCATCCCAAAATGTATCACTGAGGTGACAGAAGTTGTTTTCGTACCATGATTTTTGAACAGGATCTTGGACCGTTTTGTGGTGTATGAGAAATTCCCTAAGCCCCGAACCCATCGAATTTGGTCAAAAATGAAAATTCCAAAAGTGCCCCAATTTCTGCTTTAAACTATCGGTACCAGCCCAAAATGTATCACTGAGGTGACAGAAGTTGATTTCGGAGCATGATTTTTGAACAGGAGCTTGGACCGTTTTGTGGCGTATGAGAAATTCCCTAAGCCCCGGACCCATCGATTTTGGTCAAAAATGAAAATTCCAAAAGTGTCCCAATTTCTGCTTTAAACTTTAGGTACCATCCCAAAATGTATCACTGTTGTGACAGAAGTTGATTTCGGACCATGATTTTTGAACAGGAGCTTAGAACGTTTTGTGGCATAAGAGAAATTCCCTAAGCCCCGAACCCATCGAATTTGGTCATAAATGAAAATTCCAAAAGTGCCCCAATTTCTGCTTTAAACTGTTATGCACACCAGTGCCTGCAGGAAAGTACTGGTGTCAGAACTGTTATGCACTCCAGTGTCTGCAGGAATGTACTGGTGTTTGAACTGTTATGCAAAACAGATGGACTCACAGACAAACTGGGGGATATGACATAATGTACACAGAAGGTGATAGGGTAACAAAATACACACAAAGTGAACAGAGAAGCCCAGAGGCTAAGGAACTGGGTATCTCCCTTGTATTAGAACTGCTCAGATGGAAAAGCAAGATGTTGTGTTTTAATACGTAGAGAACCCGAAATGCTGTTGCTAAGGGCAACAGCAAAACCCTAAAGGGTTACCAACGGGTGTGGCAGTAAACTCCTTGGTCAGAGATGGAATGATAGACACAAGGAGAATCTCCACAATCCTAATTCTCACTTGCAGTGCACAGGTTTTAGCTTACTGCCACTAAACTGACCCCTGACACCTAGCACAGTGAGACAGGATTAGACAGGCAAGTCTTAGAATACAGCCACAAACTTGCTAAGTTCACAGAGTAGTAACAGAACCCCAGCAAGCTAAACGACTGACTCCAGTCTTACTGCTAGGTCTGGATTGGCAGAGTGTAATACCAAATCCCCAGGCCTATTTGCAGTAAGCAACAAACAAATACAAAGCTACACAGTACTGGCTAACTTTCATGAACTGACTAACCAACAAAGATTCAGCAGCATCTGCTTACCCTGAAAAGAGGCCTTATAAAGCAGGTGCTGTCCACGCCCCACTCAGACCTCACAGACTGTGAGCACAAAAACCAGCACCGGATCCCCTGCCGTGCACAGAGCCTATAACCACTGCACAGCAAAAGACCCGAACCGGAGTATCAGCTGCGCTCAGGTTACACCACTAGCACTTGTCTCCCGGTTGCCATGACGACGTGGCAGCACAGGGCAGGAGACCCTAACAGTACCCCCCCTCTGACGAGGGGTCAAAGAACCCCTACCACCTGGTTTATCGGGGAACTGCGAGAAGAAAGAGCGTATCAGTCTGGGGGCATGAAGATCACAACTGCGCACCCACGACCGCTCCTCCGGGCCATACCCCTTCCAGTGCACCAAAAATGACAGCCGACCCCGAACCACCTTGGAGTCAAGAATCCTTTCAACAACAAACTCCCTCTGGCCACGTATCAGAAGAGGGGAAGGTCTTCCACTGGAAGAAGGATTACTAATCGCCCGTTTTAAAAGGGAACAATGAAATGTTTTATTGATACCCAAAGAACGGGGCAGATCTAACTGAAATGCCACCGGATTGATAACCCTGGTGATCTTATAAGGGCCGATGAACCGGGGCCCTAACTTATGAGATGGCTGTCTCAAATTCAAATTCTTGGTAGACAACCAGACGAAGTCTCCTAATTTGAAGCTGCAGGGTCTTTTCCGCTTATCAAAAACCCTTTTGGTCACTAATGACACAGACACAAGGGCTTTCTTCACTTTCCGCCAAATACCTCTAAGGACCGAAACCACAGAGGAACCACCAGGCGTGGAGTCCAGGGGGTCAAAAGAATTGGCCTTAGGATGATGCCCATACACACAAAGGAAGGGAGAGATCCCTGTAGCAGAGTGAGCCGCGTTGTTATAGGCAAACTCCGCCATGGACAGATGAGCAACCCAGTCAGTCTGACACTTGGAGACATAACACCTGAGGAACTGCTCCAAGGACTGGTTCACCCTTTCAGTCTGCCCATTAGACTGCGGATGGTAGCCTGACGACAAGCTGACAGAAATCTGGAGATCGGAACAAAATGCCCTCCAGAATTTGGCCACAAACTGGGATCCGCGGTCAGAGACCACATCAAGTGGCAACCCGTGGAGACGCACAACATGCAGCATAAATAATTCAGACAGGCGTCTGGCTGATGGCAGCCCAACCAGTGGAACGAAGTGCGCCATCTTCGAAAACCTGTCAACGACAACCCAGATGGCTGTCATCCCCGAGGATTTGGGCAAGTCCACCACAAAATCCATTGAAATGTGGGTCCATGGCTTAGATGGGATAGAGAGTGGATGTAATGGGCCAACAGGAACCCCTCTAGGAGTCTTATTTCGGGCACAGATGTCACATGCCCGAACCCACTGATCCACATCCTTAGCCACCGAGGGCCACCACACCGCCCTAGATAGCAACTCCCGAGTTCTGGCAATACCCGGGTGACCTGCCGACTTCTTGGCATGGAATTCCAGGAACACTCGCTGTCTTAACCTAGGAGGCACAAACAAAAGACCTACCGGAAGGTCTGGAGGAGCCTGCTCCTGTGCTCTAAGGACTAATGATAAGAGGTCCTGGGTAATGCCCACTTTAATACATGATGGGGAAACAATGGGCAACGGCTCCTCGGTGGTCTCCTGGATTGGAGCAAAACTCCGCGAGAGCGCATCAGCCTTGATGTTTTTTGACCCAGGGCGATATGTTATCAAAAAATTAAAGCGAGCAAAAAACAAAGCCCATCGTGCCTGCCTGGCATTGAGACGCTTCGCTGACTCTAAATATGCCAGATTCTTATGGTCAGTGAGAATTGAGACCACTAACTTAGCCCCCTCAAGCCAGTGTCTCCACTCCTCGAGTGCATCCTTAATAGCCAACAATTCCCGGTTACCCACGTCATAATTCATCTCGGCAGGCGAAAATTTACGGGAAAAGTAAGCACAGGGATGAAGGCGATTATCAGACACTCCCATCTGAGAAAGCACTGCCCCAATACCCATCTCAGAGGCATCCACCTCCACCACAAAAGGACGCTCTGGATCTGGGTGTCGCAGCACCTTGGCCGAAACAAATGCCCTTTTGAGACGGGCAAAAGCCGCTTTAGCCTCACAAGACCAGTGAGCAACATCCGCCCCTTTCTTAGTGAGTGCCACCAAGGGCGCCACTATAGACGAAAATCCAGCGATAAATCGTCTATAAAAATTCGCAAAGCCCAGGAAACGCTGAAGCGCCTTCAAACTAGTGGGCTGCATCCAATCCAGGACTGCCTGTACCTTGGAACCCTCCATTTGGAAACCTTCTGGGGAGATAATATATCCTAGAAATGCGATTTGCTGAACTTCAAATTCGCACTTCTCCAGCTTCGCCCCAAGCCGGTGGTCTCTGAGTTTCTGGAGGACTAAGCGTACATGCTTCCGATGTTCCTCCAGGGAATGGGAGAAGATTAGGATGTCATCTAAGTATACAACTAAGAATCTATCCAAATATTCCCTGAGCACATCATTCATGAAATCCTGGAAGACTGCCGGGGCATTACAGAGCCCAAAAGGCATCACCAAATATTCATAATGCCCTGAGTGGGTATTAAAGGCAGTCTTCCATTCATCCCCCTCTCTTATTCGGATTAGATTGTACGCACCGCGTAGGTCAATCTTAGAAAAAATGGTGGCAGTACGAAGCTGGTCAAACAAGACCGAAATGAGAGGCAGTGGGTATGAGTTTTTAATCGTGATACGGTTCAATTCCCTGAAGTCGATGCAGGGTCGCAACGAACCGTCCTTTTTACCCACGAAGAAGAACCCCGACCCAACTGGAGACTGTGAAGGTCTGATAAATCCCTTAGCCAAGTTCTCCTGAATGTACTCTGCCATAGCCTGAGTCTCAGGACGTGACAGGGAGTACAACCTGCTCTTGGGAAGCTTAGCATTTGGCAACAAATCAATGGCACAGTCATAGGGGCGATGGGGAGGTAGTACCTCTGCAACTTTTTTGGAGAACACGTCCGCAAAATCTACATAACACCCTGGCAATCCTGGCAAACTTAGCTGCGAGAGCCTGACTGGAAGGCTCAAGCAACTCCTGAAACAATCAGTACCCCAATTAAGAATCTCCCCAGAGACCCAGTCAAATTGAGGATTGTGGGCCCTTAACCAGGGTAACCCCAACACCAATGGGGCAAAAGTACAGACAGTCACATAAAAGGACAATTTTTCAGAGTGTGTGGCTCCAATAAACAAAGAAATCTGGCTAGTGCAAGAGGTAATTTTACCTTGGGATAATGGTTCCCCGTTTAACCCACAAATCTCAATTTCCGATGCCAAGGGTACTAAGGGAACAGAGTGTTTCAGGGCGAATTGGCGGTCCAAAAAAAACCCCGTCGGCCCCACTGTCCACAAAGGCCTCAGTCTTGACAGTTTGACCGAGGATCTTCAAGGTCACCGGAATGATAAAAGTCTTCTTGGGAAATTCTGACTTCTGGCCTGACAGGATATTTCCCATCACCCTCAAGCCCTGAAGTTTTCCGGCTTTTCTGGGCATGATACTACCACATGACCTTTATTCCCACAGTACAAACACAACCCCTGCTGTCTCCTCCGCGTCTTCTCACGCGAGGAGAGGCGGGTAGCCCCAATCTGCATAGGCTCCTCAGAAAATTCCTCAGAGTCTGAGGTTCCCTTGGGAAGGAAGGAAATCTCAGTCTCCCTTTCAAGCCTACGCTCTCTCAGCCGTCTATCCACCCGGATGGATAACTGCATGAGCTGATCCAAGCTATCAGGCAAGGGATATTGTACCAGTTGGTCCTTTATCTGGTTAGAAAGACCTCTTCGGTACTGGTGTCTCAGGGCTGGGTCATTCCACTGGGTATCATGGGCCAACCTCCGAAACTCCGTACAGTAAACCTCAACTGGCCTTCGCCCTTGCTTAAGGATCGAAATCTGAGCCTCGGCTGAGGCCGTCTTGTCAGGGTCATCATACAACATGCCCAGTGCCGTAAAAAAAGCATCAACACTTTTAAGCGACGGACAGTCAGGCTGCAACCCATATGCCCAGACCTGTGGGTCTCCTTGTAGCAAGGAAATCACTATGCCCACCCGCTGAATCTCCGACCCAGAAGACTGAGGCCTAAGCCGGAAGTATAGCTTGCAGCTCTCCTTGAAACAAAAGAACTGCGAGCGATCTCCAGAAAAACGATCCGGGAGATTTACTTTCGGCTCCTTAATCCCTGCAGGTGCTGCTGCTGCGGGAGCTCCGCCAGCAGCCTGGGAGGTGTGCATTTTAATGGACAAATCATTAAATTGTCGAGTCAGGACCTGCACCTGATCGACCACCTGTTGCAACGTATTTTGAGGGGTATGCTCCATATTCCCACAAAATTTCAACAGGAGTATTAGGCTGCTGAATATGTTATGCACACCAGTGCCTGCAGGAAAGTACTGGTGTCAGAACTGTTATGCACTCCAGTGTCTGCAGGAATGTACTGGTGTTTGAACTGTTATGCAAAACAGATGGACTCACAGACAAACTGGGGGATATGACATAATGTACACAGAAGGTGATAGGGTAACAAAATACACACAAAGTGAACAGAGAAGCCCAGAGGCTAAGGAACTGGGTATCTCCCTTGTATTAGAACTGCTCAGATGGAAAAGCAAGATGTTGTGTTTTAATACGTAGAGAACCCGAAATGCTGTTGCTAAGGGCAACAGCAAAACCCTAAAGGGTTACCAACGGGTGTGGCAGTAAACTCCTTGGTCAGAGATGGAATGATAGACACAAGGAGAATCTCCACAATCCTAATTCTCACTTGCAGTGCACAGGTTTTAGCTTACTGCCACTAAACTGACCCCTGACACCTAGCACAGTGAGACAGGATTAGACAGGCAAGTCTTAGAATACAGCCGCAAACTTGCTAAGTTCACAGAGTAGTAACAGAACCCCAGCAAGCTAAACGACTGACTCCAGTCTTACTGCTAGGTCTGGATTGGCAGAGTGTAATACCAAATCCCCAGGCCTATTTGCAGTAAGCAACAAACAAATACAAAGCTACACAGTACTGGCTAACTTTCATGAACTGACTAACCAAACAAAGATTCAGCAGCATCTGCTTACCCTGAAAAGAGGCCTTATAAAGCAGGTGCTGTCCACGCCCCACTCAGACCTCACAGACTGTGAGCACAAAAACCAGCACCGGATCCCCTGCCGTGCACAGAGCCTATAACCACTGCACAGCAAAAGACCCGAACCGGAGTATCAGCTGCGCTCAGGTTACACCACTAGCACTTGTCTCCCGGTTGCCATGACGACGTGGCAGCACAGGGCAGGAGACCCTAACATAAACTATCGGTACCAGCCCAAAATGTATCACTGAGGTGACAGAAGTTGATTTCGGAGCATGATTTTTGAACAGGAGCTTGGACCGTTTTGTGGCGTATGAGAAATTACCTAAGCCCCGGACCCATCGATTTTGGTCAAAAATGAAAATTCCAAAAGTGCCCCAATTTCTGCTTTAAACTTTAGGTACCATCCCAAAATGTATCACTGAGGTGACAGAAATTGATTTCGGAGCATGATTTTTGAACAGGAGCTTGGACCATTTTGTGGCGTATGAGAAATTTCCTAAGCCCTGGACCCATCGATTTTGGTCAAAAATGAAAATTCCAAAAGTGCCCCAATTTCTGCTTTAAACTTTATGTACCATCCCAAAATGTATCACTGAGGTGACAGAAGTTGATTTCGGAGCACGATTTTTGAACAGGAGCTTGGACCGTTTTGTGACATATGAGAAATTCCCTAAGCCCTGGACACATCGATTTTGGTCAAAAATGAAAATTCCAAAAGTGCCCCAATTTCTGCTTTAAACTTTAGGTACCATCCCAAAATGTATCACTGAGGTGACAGAAGTTATTTTCATACCATGATTTTGAACAGGAGCTTGGACTGTTTTGTGGAGTATGAGAAATTCCCTAAGCCCCGGACCCATCGATATTGGTCAAAAATGAAAATTCCAAAAGTGCCCCAATTTCTGCTTTAAACTATCGGTACCAGCCCAAAATGTATCACTGTTGTGACGGAAATTGATTTCGGAGCATGATTTTTGAACAGGAGCTTGGACCGTTTTGTGGCGTATGAGAAATTCCATACGCCCCGGACTTATCGATTTTGGTCAAAAATGAAAATTCCAAAAGTGCCCCAATTTCTGCTTTAAACTTTAGGTAGCATGCCAAAATGTATTATTGAGGTGACAGAAGTTGTTTCCAGAGCATGATTTTTGAACAGGAGCTTGGACCTTTTCGTGGCGAATGAGAAATTCCCAAAGCCTCGGACCCATCGATTTTGGTCAAAAATGAAAATTCCCAAAGTGCCCCAATTTCTGCTTTAAACTTTAGGTACCATCCCAAAATGTATCACTGAGGTGACAGAAGTTGATTTCGGAGCATGATTTTTGAACAGGAGCTTGGACCGTTTTGTGGCATATGAGAAATTACCTAAGCCCGGACCCATCGATTTTGGTCAAAAATGAAAATTCCAAAAGTGCCCCAATTTCTGCTTTAAACTTTATGTACCATCCCAAAATGTATCACTGAGGTGACAGAAGTTGATTTTGGAGCATGATTTTTGAACAGGAGCTTGGACCGTTTTGTGGCGTATGAGAAATTCCCTAAGCCCTGGACCCATCGATTTTGGTCAAAAATGAAAATTCCAAAAGTACCCCAATTTCTGCTTTAAACTTTAGGTACCATCCCAAAATGTATCACTGAGGTGACAGAAGTTGATTTCGGAGCATGATTTTTGAACAGGAGCTTGGACCATTTTGTGGCATATGAGAAATTCCCTAAGCCCTGGACCCATCGATTTTGGTCAAAAATGAAAATTCCAAAAGTGCCCCAATTTCTGCTTTAAACTTTAGGTACCATCCCAAAATGTATCACTGAGGTGACAGAAGTTGTTTTCGTACCATGATTTTTGAACAGGATCTTGGACCGTTTTGTGGTGTATGAGAAATTCCCTAAGCCCCGAACCCATCGAATTTGGTCAAAAATGAAAATTCCAAAAGTGCCCCAATTTCTGCTTTAAACTATCGGTACCAGCCCAAAATGTATCACTGAGGTGACAGAAGTTGATTTCGGAGCATGATTTTTGAACAGGAGCTTGGACCGTTTTGTGGCGTATGAGAAATTCCCTAAGCCCTGGACCCATCGATTTTGGTCAAAAATGAAAATTCCAAAAGTGCCCCAATTTCTGCTTTAAACTTTATGTACCATCCCAAAATGTATCACTGAGGTGACAGAAGTTGATTTCGGAGCATGATTTTTGAACAGGAGCTTGGACCGTTTTGTGGCGTATGAGAAATTCCCTAAGCCCTGGACACATCGATTTTGGTCAAAAATGAAAATTCCAAAAGTGCCCCAATTTCTGCTTTAAACTTTAGGTACCATCCCAAAATGTATCACTGAGGTGACAGAAGTTGATTTCGGACCATGATTTTTGAACAGGAGCTTAGAACGTTTTGTGGCATAAGAGAAATTCCCTAAGCCCCGAACCCATCGAATTTGGTCATAAATGAAAATTCCAAAAGTGCCCCAATTTCTGCTTTAAACTATCGGTACCAGCCCAAAATGTATCACTGAGGTGACAGAAGTTGATTTCGGAGCATGATTTTTGAACATGAGCTTGGACCGTTTTGTGGCGTATGAGAAATTACCTAAGCCCCGGACCCATCGATTTTGGTCAAAAATGAAAATTCCAAAAGTGCCCCAATTTCTGCTTTAAACTTTAGGTACCATCCCAAAATGTATCACTGAGGTGACAGAAGTTGATTTCGGAGCATGATTTTTGAACAGGAGCTTGGACCATTTTGTGGCGTATGAGAAATTTCCTAAGCCCTGGACCCATCGATTTTGGTCAAAAATGAAAATTCCAAAAGTGCCCCAATTTCTGCTTTAAACTTTATGTACCATCCCAAAATGTATCACTGAGGTGACAGAAGTTATTTTCATACCATGATTTTTGAACAGGAGCTTGGACTGTTTTGTGGAGTATGAGAAATTCCCTAAGCCCCGGACCCATCGATATTGGTCAAAAATGAAAATTCCAAAAGTGCCCCAATTTCTGCTTTAAACTATCGGTACCAGCCCAAAATGTATCACTGTTGTGACGGAAATTGATTTCGGAGCATGATTTTTGAACAGGAGCTTGGACCGTTTTGTGGCGTATGAGAAATTCCACACGCCCCGGACTTATCGATTTTGGTCAAAAATGAAAATTCCAAAAGTGCCCCAATTTCTGCTTTAAACTTTAGGTAGCATGCCAAAATGTATTATTGAGGTGACAGAAGTTGTTTTCAGAGCATGATATTTGAACAGGAGCTTGGACCTTTTCGTGGCGAATGAGAAATTCCCAAAGCCTCGGACCCATCGATTTTGGTCAAAAATGAAAATTCCCAAAGTGCCCCAATTTCTGCTTTAAACTTTAGGTACCATCCCAAAATGTATCACTGAGGTGACAGAAGTTGATTTCGGAGCATGATTTTTGAACAGGAGCTTGGACCGTTTTGTGGCATATGAGAAATTACCTAAGCCCGGACCCATCGATATTGGTCAAAAATGAAAATTCCAAAAGTGCCCCAATTTCTGCTTTAAACTTTATGTACCATCCCAAAATGTATCACTGAGGTGACAGAAGTTGATTTTGGAGCATGATTTTTGAACAGGAGCTTGGACCGTTTTGTGGCGTATGAGAAATTCCCTAAGCCCTGGACCCATCGATTTTGGTCAAAAATGAAAATTCCAAAAGTACCCCAATTTCTGCTTTAAACTTTAGGTACCATCCCAAAATGTATCACTGAGGTGACAGAAGTTGATTTCGGAGCATGATTTTTGAACAGGAGCTTGGACCATTTTGTGGCATATGAGAAATTCCCTAAGCCCTGGACCCATCGATTTTGGTCAAAAATGAAAATTCCAAAAGTGCCCCAATTTCTGCTTTAAACTTTAGGTACCATCCCAAAATGTATCACTGAGGTGACAGAAGTTGTTTTCGTACCATGATTTTTGAACAGGATCTTGGACCGTTTTGTGGTGTATGAGAAATTCCCTAAGCCCCGAACCCATCGAATTTGGTCAAAAATGAAAATTCCAAAAGTGCCCCAATTTCTGCTTTAAACTATCGGTACCAGCCCAAAATGTATCACTGAGGTGACAGAAGTTAATTTCGGAGCATGATTTTTGAACAGGAGCTTGGACCGTTTTGTGGCGTATGAGAAATTTTGGTGAGAAATGTGGCGTATGAGAAATTACCCATCGATTTTGGTCAAAAATGAAAATTCCAAAAGTGCCCCAATTTCTGCTTTAAACTTTATGTACCATCCCAAAATGTATCACTGAGGTGACAGAAGTTGATTTCGGAGCATGATTTTTGAACAGGAGCTTGGACCGTTTTGTGGCGTATGAGAAATTCCCTAAGCCCTGGACCCATCGATTTTGGTCAAAAATGAAAATTCCAAAAGTGCCCCAATTTCTACTTTAAACTTTATGTACCATCCCAAAATGTATCACTGAGGTGACAGAAGTTGATTTCGGAGCATGATTTTTGAACAGGAGCTTGGACCGTTTTGTGGCATATGAGAAATTCCCTAAGCCCTGGACACATCGATTTTGGTCAAAAATGAAAATTCCAAAAGTGCCCCAATTTCTGCTTTAAACTTTAGGTACCATCCCAAAATGTATCACTGAGGTGACAGAAGTTATTTTCGTACCATGATTTTTGAACAGGAGCTTGGACTGTTTTGTGGAGTATGAAAAATTCCCTAAGCCCCGGCTGGACCCATCGATATTGGTCAAAAATGAAAATTCCAAAAGTGCCCCAATTTCTGCTTTAAACTATCGGTACCAGCCCAAAATGTATCACTGTTGTGACAGAAATTGATTTCGGAGCATGATTTTTGAACAGGAGCTTGGACCGTTTTGTGGCTTATGAGAAATTCCATAAGCCCCGGACTTATCGATTTTGGTCAAAAATGAAAATTCCAAAAGTGCCCCAATTTCTGCTTTAAACTTTAGGTAGCATCCCAAAATGTATCACTGAGGTGACAGAAGTTGATTTCGGAGCACGATTTTTGAACAGGAGCTTGGACCATTTTGTGGCGTATGAGAAATTCCCTAAGCCCTGGACCCATCGATTTTGGTCAAAAATGAAAATTCCAAAAGTGCCCCAATTTCTGCTTTAAACTTTAGGTACCATCCCAAAATGTATCACTGAGGTGACAGAAGTTGATTTCGGAGCATGATTTTTGAACAGGAGCTTGGACTGTTTTGTGGCGTATGAGAAATTCCCTAAGCCCCGAACCCATCGATTTTGGTCAAAAATGAAAATTCCAAAAGTGTCCCAATTTCTGCTTTAAACTTTAGGTAACATCCCAAAATGTATCACTGAGGTGACAGAAGTTGTTTTCGTACCATGATTTTTGAACAGGAGCTTGGACTGTTTTGTGGAGTATGAGAAATTCCCTAAGCCCCGGACCCATCGATTTAGGTCAAAAATGAAAATTCCCAAAGTGCCCCAATTTCTGCTTTAAACTATCGGTACCAGCCCAAAATGTATCACTGTTGTGACAGAAATTGATTTCGGAGCATGATTTTTGAACAGGAGCTTGGACCGTTTTGTGGCGCATAAGAAATTCCCTAAGCCCCGGACCCATCGATTTTGGTCAAAAATGAAAATTCCAAAAGTGCCCCATTTTCTGCTTTAAACTTTAGGTACCATCCAAAAATGTATCACTGAGGTGACAAAAGTTGTTTTCGTACCATGATTTTTGAACAGGAGCTTGGATCGTTTTGTGGCGTATGAGAAATTCCATAAGCCCCGGACCCATCGATTTTGGTCAAAAATGAAAATTCCAAAAGTGCCCCAATTTCTGCTTTAAACTTTAGGTACCATCCCAAAATGTATCACTGAGGTGACAGAAGTTGATTTCGGAGCATGATTTTTGAACAGGAGCTTGGACCATTTTGTGGCGTATGAGAAATTCCCTAAGCCCTGGACCCATCGATTTTGGTCAAAAATGAAAATTCCAAAAGTGCCCCAATTTCTGCTTTAAACTTTATGTACCATCCCAAAATGTATCACTGAGGTGACAGAAGTTGATTTCGGAGCATGATTTTTGAACAGGAGCTTGGACCGTTTTGTGACATAGGAGAAATTCCCTAAGCCCTGGACACATCGATTTTGGTCAAAAATGAAAATTCCAAAAGTGCCCCAATTTCTGCTTTAAACTTTAGGTACCATCCCAAAATGTATCACTGAGGTGACAGAAGTTGTTTTCGTACCATGATTTTTGAACAGGAGCTTGGACCGTTTTGTGGCGTATGAGAAATTCCCTAAGCCCCGGACCCATCGATTTTGGTCAAAAATGAAAATTCCAAAAGTGCCCCAATTTCTGCTTTAAACTTTAGGTACCATCCCAAAATGTATCACTGAGGTGACAGAAGTTATTTTCATACCATGATTTTTGAACAGGAGCTTGGACTGTTTTGTGGAGTATGAGAAACTCCCTAAGCCCCGGACCCATCGATATTGGTCAAAAATGAAAATTCCAAAAGTGCCCCAATTTCTGCTTTAAACTATCGGTACCAGCCCAAAATGTATCACTGTTGTGACAGAAATTGATTTCAGGGCATGATTTTTGAACAGGAGCTTGGACCGTTTTGTGGCGTATGAGAATTTCCATAAGCCCCGGACTTATCAATTTTGGTCAAAAATGAAAATTCCAAAAGTGCCCCAATTTCTGCTTTAAACTTTAGGTAGCATGCCAAAATGTACCATTGAGGTGACAGAAGTTGTTTTCAGAGCATGATTTTTGTACAGGAGCTTGGACCTTTTCGTGGCGAATGAGAAATTCCCAAAGCCTCGGACCCATCGATTTTGGTCAAAAATGAAAATTCCCAAAGTGCCCCAATTTCTGCTTTAAACTTTAGGTACCATCCCAAAATGTATCACTGAGGTGACAGAAGTTGATTTCGGAGCATGATTTTTGAACAGGAGCTTGGACCGTTTTGTGGCATATGAGAAATTACCTAAGCCCGGACCCATCGATTTTGGTCAAAAATGAAAATTCCAAAAGTGCCCCAATTTCTGCTTTAAACTTTATGTACCATCCCAAAATGTATCACTGAGGTGACAGAAGTTGATTTTGGAGCATGATTTTTGAACAGGAGCTTGGACCGTTTTGTGGCGTATGAGAAATTCCCTAAGCCCTGGACCCATTGATTTTGGTCAAAAATGAAAATTCCAAAAGTACCCCAATTTCTGCTTTAAACTTTAGGTACCATCCCAAAATGTATCACTGAGGTGACAGAAGTTGATTTCGGAGCATGATTTTTGAACAGGAGCTTGGACCGTTTTGTGGCATATGAGAAATTACCTAAGCCCGGACCCATCGATTTTGGTCAAAAATGAAAATTCCAAAAGTGCCCCAATTTCTGCTTTAAACTTTATGTACCATCCCAAAATGTATCACTGAGGTGACAGAAGTTGTTTTCGTACCATGATTTTTGAACAGGAGCTTGGACCGTTTTGTGGCGTATGAGAAATTCCCTAAGCCCCGGACCCATCGATTTTGGTCAAAAATGAAAATTCCAAAAGTGCCCCAATTTCTGCTTTAAACTTTAGGTACCATCCCAAAATGTATCACTGAGGTGACAGAAGTTATTTTCATACCATGATTTTTGAACAGGAGCTTGGACTGTTTTGTGGAGTATGAGAAACTCCCTAAGCCCCGGACCCATCGATATTGGTCAAAAATGAAAATTCCAAAAGTGCCCCAATTTCTGCTTTAAACTTTATGTACCATCCCAAAATGTATCACTGAGGTGACAGAAGTTGATTTCGGAGCATGATTTTTGAACAGGAGCTTGGACCGTTTTGTGGCATATGAGAAATTACCTATGCCCGGACCCATCGATTTTGGTCAAAAATGAAAATTCCAAAAGTGCCCCAATTTCTGCTTTAAACTTTATGTACCATCCCAAAATGTATCACTGAGGTGACAGAAGTTGATTTTGGAGCATGATTGTTGAACAGGAGCTTGGACCGTTTTGTGGCGTATGAGAAATTCCCTAAGCCCTGGACCCATCGATTTTGGTCAAAAATGAAAATTCCAAAAGTACCCCAATTTCTGCTTTAAACTTTAGGTACCATCCCAAAATGTATCACTGAGGTGACAGAAGTTGATTTCGGAGCATGATTTTTGAACAGGAGCTTGGACCATTTTGTGGCATATGAGAAATTCCCTAAGCCCTGGACCCATCGATTTTGGTCAAAAATGAAAATTCCAAAAGTGCCCCAATTTCTACTTTAAACTTTAGGTACCATCCCAAAATGTATCACTGAGGTGACAGAAGTTGATTTCGGAGCATGATTTTTGAACAGGAGCTTGGACCATTTTGTGGCGTATGAGAAATTTCCTAAGCCCTGGACCCATCGATTTTGGTCAAAAATGAAAATTCCAAAAGTGCCCCAATTTCTGCTTTAAACTTTATGTACCATCCCAAAATGTATCACTGAGGTGACAGAAGTTAATTTCGGAGCATGATTTTTGAACAGGAGCTTGGACCGTTTTGTGACGTATGAGAAATTCCCTAAGCCCTGGACACATCGATTTTGGTCAAAAATGAAAATTCCAAAAGTGCCCCAATTTCTGCTTTAAACTTCAGGTACCATCCCAAAATGTATCACTGAGGTGACAGAAGTTGTTTTCGTACCATGATTTTTGAACAGGAGCTTGGACCGTTTTGTGGCGTATGAGAAATTCCCTAAGCCCCGGACCCATCGATTTTGGTCAAAAATGAAAATTCCAAAAGTGTCCCAATTTCTGCTTTAAACTTTAGGTACCATCCCAAAATGTATCACTGTTGTGACAGAAGTTGATTTCGGACCATGATTTTTGAACAGGAGCTTAGAACGTTTTGTGGCATAGGAGAAATTCCCTAAGCCCCGAACCCATCGAATTTGGTCATAAATGAAAATTCCAAAAGTGCCCCAATTTCTGCTTTAAACTTTAGGTACCATCCCAAAATGTATCACTGAGGTGACAGAAGTTGTTTTCGTACCATGATTTTTGAACAGGAGCTTGGACTGTTTTGTGGCATATGAGAAATTCACTAAGCACCGGACCCATCGATTTTGGTCAAAAATGAAAATTCCAAAAGTGCCCCAATTTCTGCTTTAAACTTTATGTACCATCCCAAAATGTATCACTGAGGTGACAGAAGTTGATTTCGGAGCATGATTTTTGAACAGGAGCTTGGACCATTTTGTGGCATATGAGAAATTCCCTAAGCCCTGGACCCATCGATTTTGGTCAAAAATGAAAATTCCAAAAGTGCCCCAATTTCTGCTTTAAACTTTAGGTACCATCCCAAAATGTATCACTGAGGTGACAGAAGTTGATTTCGGAGCATGATTTTTGAACAGGAGCTTGGACCATTTTGTGGCGTATGAGAAATTTCCTAAGCCCTGGACCCATCGATTTTGGTCAAAAATGAAAATTCCAAAAGTGCCCCAATTTCTGCTTTAAACTTTATGTACCATCCCAAAATGTATCACTGAGGTGACAGAAGTTGATTTCGGAGCATGATTTTTGAACAGGAGCTTGGACCGTTTTGTGACGTATGAGAAATTCCCTAAGCCCTGGACACATCGATTTTGGTCAAAAATGAAAATTCCAAAAGTGTCCCAATTTCTGCTTTAAACTTTAGGTACCATCCCAAAATGTATCACTGTTGTGACAGAAGTTGATTTCGGACCATGATTTTTGAACAGGAGCTTAGAACGTTTTGTGGCATAGGAGAAATTCCCTAAGCCCCGAACCCATCGAATTTGGTCATAAATGAAAATTCCAAAAGTGCCCCAATTTCTGCTTTAAACTTTAGGTACCATCCCAAAATGTATCACTGAGGTGACAGAAGTTGTTTTCGTACCATGATTTTTGAACAGGAGCTTGGACTGTTTTGTGGCATATGAGAAATTCACTAAGCACCGGACCCATCGATTTTGGTCAAAAATGAAAATTCCAAAAGTGCCCCAATTTCTGCTTTAAACTTTATGTACCATCCCAAAATGTATCACTGAGGTGACAGAAGTTGATTTCGGAGCATGATTTTTGAACAGGAGCTTGGACCATTTTGTGGCGTATGAGAAATTCCCTAAGCCCTGGACCCATCGATTTTGGTCAAAAATGAAAATTCCAAAAGTGCCCCAATTTCTGCTTTAAACTTTAGGTACCATCCCAAAATGTATCACTGAGGTGACAGAAGTTGATTTCGGAGCATGATTTTTGAACAGGAGCTTGGACCATTTTGTGGCGTATGAGAAATTTCCTAAGCCCTGGACCCATCGATTTTGGTCAAAAATGAAAATTCCAAAAGTGCCCCAATTTCTGCTTTAAACTTTATGTACCATCCCAAAATGTATCACTGAGGTGACAGAAGTTGATTTCGGAGCATGATTTTTGAACAGGAGCTTGGACCGTTTTGTGACGTATGAGAAATTCCCTAAGCCCTGGACACATCGATTTTGGTCAAAAATGAAAATTCCAAAAGTGCCCCAATTTCTGCTTTAAACTTTAGGTACCATCCCAAAATGTATCACTGAGGTGACAGAAGTTGTTTTCGTACCATGATTTTTGAACAGGAGCTTGGACCGTTTTGTGGCGTATGAGAAATTCCCTAAGCCCCGGACCCATCGATTTTGGTCAAAAATGAAAATTCCAAAAGTGTCCCAATTTCTGCTTTAAACTTTAGGTACCATCCCAAAATGTATCACTGTTGTGACAGAAGTTGATTTCGGACCATGATTTTTGAACAGGAGCTTAGAACGTTTTGTGGCATAGGAGAAATTCCCTAAGCCCCGAACCCATCGAATTTGGTCATAAATGAAAATTCCAAAAGTGCCCCAATTTCTGCTTTAAACTATCGGTACCAGCCCAAAATGTATCACTGAGGTGACAGAAGTTGATTTCGGAGCATGATTTTTGAACAGGAGCTTGGACCGTTTTGTGGCGTATGAGAAATTACCTAAGCCCCGGACCCATCGATTTTGGTCAAAAATGAAAATTCCAAAAGTGCCCCAATTTCTGCTTTAAACTTTAGGTACCATCCCAAAATGTATCACTGAGGTGACAGAAGTTGATTTCGGAGCATGATTTTTGAACAGGAGCTTGGACCATTTTGTGGCGTATGAGAAATTCCCTAAGCCCTGGACCCATCGATTTTGGTCAAAAATGAAAATTCCAAAAGTGCCCCAATTTCTGCTTTAAACTTTATGTACCATCCCAAAATGTATCACTGAGGTGACAGAAGTTGATTTCGGAGCATGATTTTTGAACAGGAGCTTGGACCGTTTTGTGACGTATGAGAAATTCCCTAAGCCCTGGACACATCGATTTTGGTCAAAAATGAAAATTCCAAAAGTGCCCCAATTTCTGCTTTAAACTTTAGGTACCATCCCAAAATGTATCACTGAGGTGACAGAAGTTATTTTCATACCATGATTTTTGAACAGGAGCTTGGACTGTTTTGTGGAGTATGAGAAATTCCCTAAGCCCCGGACCCATCGATATTGGTCAAAAATGAAAATTCCAAAAGTGCCCCAATTTCTGCTTTAAACTATCGGTACCAGCCCAAAATGTATCACTGTTGTGACGGAAATTGATTTCGGAGCATGATTTTTGAACAGGAGCTTGGACCGTTTTGTGGCGTATGAGAAATTCCATACGCCCCGGACTTATCAATTTTGGTCAAAAATGAAAATTCCAAAAGTGCCCCAATTTCTACTTTAAACTTTAGGTAGCATGCCAAAATGTATTATTGAGGTGACAGAAGTTGTTTTCAGAGCATGATTTTTGAACAGGAGCTTGGACCTTTTCGTGGCGAATGAGAAATTCCCAAAGCCTCGGACCCATCGATTTTGGTCAAAAATGAAAATTCCCAAAGTGCCCCAATTTCTGCTTTAAACTTTAGGTACCATCCCAAAATGTATCACTGAGGTGACAGAAGTTGATTTCGGAGCATGATTTTTGAACAGGAGCTTGGACCGTTTTGTGGCGTATGAGAAATTCCCTAAGCCCTGGACCCATCGATTTTGGTCAAAAATGAAAATTCCAAAAGTACCCCAATTTCTGCTTTAAACTTTAGGTACCATCCCAAAATGTATCACTGAGGTGACAGAAGTTGTTTTCGTACCATGATTTTTGAACAGGATCTTGGACCGTTTTGTGGCATATGAGAAATTCCCTAAGCCCCGAACCCATCGAATTTGGTCAAAAATGAAAATTCCAAAAGTGCCCCAATTTCTGCTTTAAACTATCGGTACCAGCCCAAAATGTATCACTGAGGTGACAGAAGTTAATTTCGGAGCATGATTTTTGAACAGGAGCTTGGACCGTTTTGTGGCGTATGAGAAATTACCTAAGCCCTGGACCCATCGATTTTGGTCAAAAATGAAAATTCCAAAAGTGCCCCAATTTCTGCTTTAAACTTTATGTACCATCCCAAAATGTATCACTGAGGTGACAGAAGTTGATTTCGGAGCATGATTTTTGAACAGGAGCTTGGACCGTTTTGTGGCGTATGAGAAATTCCCTAAGCCCTGGACCCATCGATTTTGGTCAAAAATGAAAATTCCAAAAGTGCCCCAATTTCTGCTTTAAACTTTATGTACCATCCCAAAATGTATCACTGAGGTGACAGAAGTTGATTTCGGAGCATGATTTTTGAACAGGAGCTTGGACCGTTTTGTGGCGTATGAGAAATTCCCTAAGCCCTGGACACATCGATTTTGGTCAAAAATGAAAATTCCAAAAGTGCCCCAATTTCTGCTTTAAACTTTAGGTACCATCCCAAAATGTATCACTGAGGTGACAGAAGTTGTTTTCGTACCATGATTTTTGAACAGGAGCTTGGACCGTTTTGTGGCGTATGAGAAATTCCCTAAGCCCCGGCCCCATCGATTTTGGTCAAAAATGAAAATTCCAAAAGTGTCCCAATTTCTGCTTTAAACTTTAGGTACCATCCCAAAATGTATCACTGAGGTGACAGAAGTTATTTTCGTACCATGATTTTTGAACAGGAGCTTGGACTGTTTTGTGGAGTATGAAAAATTCCCTAAGCCCCGGCCGGACCCATCGATATTGGTCAAAAATGAAAATTCCAAAAGTGCCCCAATTTCTGCTTTAAACTATCGGTACCAGCCCAAAATGTATCACTGTTGTGACAGAAATTGATTTCGGAGCATGATTTTTGAACAGGAGCTTGGACCGTTTTGTGGCGTATGAGAAATTCCATAAGCCCCGGACTTATCGATTTTGGTCAAAAATGAAAATTCCAAAAGTGCCCCAATTTCTGCTTTAAACTTTAGGTAGCATCCCAAAATGTATCACTGAGGTGACAGAAGTTGATTTCGGAGCATGATTTTTGAACAGGAGCTTGGACCGTTTTGTGGCGTATGAGAAATTCCCTAAGCCCTGGACCCATCGATTTTGGTCAAAAATGAAAATTCCAAAAGTGCCCCAATTTCTGCTTTAAACTTTATGTACCATCCCAAAATGTATCACTGAGGTGACAGAAGTTGATTTCGGAGCATGATTTTTGAACAGGAGCTTGGACCGTTTTGTGGCGTATGAGAAATTCCCTAAACCCTGGACCCATCGATTTTGGTCAAAAATGAAAATTCCAAAAGTGCCCCAATTTCTGCTTTAAACTTTATGTACCATCCCAAAATGTATCACTGAGGTGACAGAAGTTGATTTCGGAGCATGATTTTTGAACAGGAGCTTGGACCGTTTTGTGGCGTATGAGAAATTCCCTAAGCCCTGGACACATCGATTTTGGTCAAAAATGAAAATTCCTAAAGTGCCCCAATTTCTGCTTTAAACTTTAGGTACCATCCCAAAATGTATTACTGAGGTGACAGAAGTTGTTTTCGTACCATGATTTTTGAACAGGAGCTTGGACCGTTTTGTGGCGTATGAGAAATTCCCTAAGCCCCGGACCCATCGATTTTGGTCAAAAATGAAAATTCCAAAAGTGTCCCAATTTCTGCTTTAAACTTTAGGTACCATCCCAAAATGTATCACTGAGGTGACAGAAGTTATTTTCGTACCATGATTTTTGAACAGGAGCTTGGACTGTTTTGTGGAGTATGAAAAATTCCCTAAGCCCCGGCCGGACCCATCGATATTGGTCAAAAATGAAAATTCCAAAAGTGCCCCAATTTCTACTTTAAACTATCGGTACCAGCCCAAAATGTATCACTGTTGTGACAGAAATTGATTTCGGAGCATGATTTTTGAACAGGAGCTTGGACCGTTTTGTGGCGTATGAGAAATTCCATAAGCCCCGGACCCATCGATTTTGGTCAAAAATGAAAATTCCAAAAGTGCCCCAATTTCTGCTTTAAACTTTAGGTAGCATGCCAAAATGTACCATTGAGGTGACAGAAGTTGTTTTCAGAGCATGATTTTTGAACAGGAGCTTGGACCTTTTCGTGGCGAATAAGAAATTCCCAAAGCCTCGGACCCATCGATTTTGGTCAAAAATGAAAATTCCCAAAGTGCCCCAATTTCTGCTTTAAACTTTAGGTACCATCCCAAAATGTATCACTGAGGTGACAGAAGTTGATTTCGGAGCATGATTTTTGAACAGGAGCTTGGACCGTTTTGTGACGTATGAGAAATTCCCTAAGCCCTGGACACATCGATTTTGGTCAAAAATGAAAATTCCAAAAGTGCCCCAATTTCTGCTTTAAACTTTAGGTACCATCCCAAAATGTATCACTGAGGTGACAGAAGTTATTTTCATACCATGATTTTTGAACAGGAGCTTGGACTGTTTTGTGGAGTATGAGAAATTCCCTAAGCCCTGGACCCATCGATATTGGTCAAAAATGAAAATTCCAAAAGTGCCCCAATTTCTGCTTTAAACTATCGGTACCAGCCCAAAATGTATCACTGAGGTGACAGAAGTTAATTTCGGAGCATGATTTTTGAACAGGAGCTTGGACCGTTTTGTGGCGTATGAGAAATTACCTAAGCCCTGGACCCATCGATTTTGGTCAAAAATGAAAATTCCAAAAGTGCCCCAATTTCTGCTTTAAACTTTATGTACCATCCCAAAATGTATCACTGAGGTGACAGAAGTTGATTTCGGAGCATGATTTTTGAACAGGAGCTTGGACCGTTTTGTGGCGTATGAGAAATTCCCTAAGCCCTGGACCCATCGATTTTGGTCAAAAATGAAAATTCCAAAAGTGCCCCAATTTCTGCTTTAAACTTTATGTACCATCCCAAAATGTATCACTGAGGTGACAGAAGTTGATTTCGGAGCATGATTTTTGAACAGGAGCTTGGACCGTTTTGTGGCGTATGAGAAATTCCCTAAGCCCTGGACACATCGATTTTGGTCAAAAATGAAAATTCCAAAAGTGCCCCAATTTCTGCTTTAAACTTTAGGTACCATCCCAAAATGTATCACTGAGGTGACAGAAGTTGTTTTCTTACCATGATTTTTGAACAGGAGCTTGGACCTTTTTGTGGCGTATGAGAAATTCCCTAAGCCCCGGACCCATCGATTTTGGTCAAAAATGAAAATTCCAAAAGTGTCCCAATTTCTGCTTTAAACTTTAGGTACCATCCCAAAATGTATCACTGAGGTGACAGAAGTTATTTTCGTACCATGATTTTTGAACAGGAGCTTGGACTGTTTTGTGGAGTATGAAAAATTCCCTAAGCCCCGGCCGGACCCATCGATATTGGTCAAAAATGAAAATTCCAAAAGTGCCCCAATTTCTGCTTTAAACTATCGGTACCAGCCCAAAATGTATCACTGTTGTGACAGAAATTGATTTCGGAGCATGATTTTTGAACAGGAGCTTGGACCGTTTTGTGGCGTATGAGAAATTCCATAAGCCCCGGACTTATCGATTTTGGTCAAAAATGAAAATTCCAAAAGTGCCCCAATTTCTGCTTTAAACTTTAGGTAGCATCCCAAAATGTATCACTGAGGTGACAGAAGTTGATTTCGGAGCATGATTTTTGAACAGGAGCTTGGACCGTTTTGTGGCGTATGAGAAATTCCCTAAGCCCTGGACCCATCGATTTTGGTCAAAAATGAAAATTCCAAAAGTGCCCCAATTTCTGCTTTAAACTTTATGTACCATCCCAAAATGTATCACTGAGGTGACAGAAGTTGATTTCGGAGCATGATTTTTGAACAGGAGCTTGGACCATTTTGTGGCGTATGAGAAATTCCCTAAGCCCTGGACCCATCGATTTTGGTCAAAAATGAAAATTCCAAAAGTGCCCCAATTTCTGCTTTAAACTTTAGGTACCATCCCAAAATGTATCACTGAGGTGACAGAAGTTGTTTTCGTACCATGATTTTTGAACAGGAGCTTGGACTGTTTTGTGGCGTATGAGAAATTCCCTAAGCCCCGAACCCATCGAATTTGGTCAAAAATGAAAATTCCAAAAGTGCCCCAATTTCTGCTTTAAACTATCGGTACCAGCCCAAAATGTATCACTGAGGTGACAGAAGTTAATTTCGGAGCATGATTTTTGAACAGGAGCTTGGACCGTTTTGTGGTGTATGAGAAATTACCTAAGCCCTGGACCCATCGATTTTGGTCAAAAATGAAAATTCCAAAAGTGCCCCAATTTCTGCTTTAAACTTTATGTACCATCCCAAAATGTATCACTGAGGTGACAGAAGTTGATTTCGGAGCATGATTTTTGAACAGGAGCTTGGACCGTTTTGTGGCGTATGAGAAATTCCCTAAACCCTGGACCCATCGATTTTGGTCAAAAATGAAAATTCCAAAAGTGCCCCAATTTCTGCTTTAAACTTTATGTACCATCCCAAAATGTATCACTGAGGTGACAGAAGTTGATTTCGGAGCATGATTTTTGAACAGGAGCTTGGACCGTTTTGTGGCGTATGAGAAATTCCCTAAGCCCTGGACACATCGATTTTGGTCAAAAATGAAAATTCCAAAAGTGCCCCAATTTCTGCTTTAAACTTTAGGTACCATCCCAAAATGTATCACTGAGGTGACAGAAGTTGTTTTCGTACCATGATTTTTGAACAGGAGCTTGGACCGTTTTGTGGCGTATGAGAAATTCCCTAAGCCCCGGACCCATCGATTTTGGTCAAAAATGAAAATTCCAAAAGTGTCCCAATTTCTGCTTTAAACTTTAGGTACCATCCCAAAATGTATCACTGAGGTGACAGAAGTTATTTTCGTACCATGATTTTTGAACAGGAGCTTGGACTGTTTTGTGGAGTATGAAAAATTCCCTAAGCCCCGGCCGGACCCTTCGATATTGGTCAAAAATGAAAATTCCAAAAGTGCCCCAATTTCTGCTTTAAACTATCGGTACCAGCCCAAAATGTATCACTGTTGTGACAGAAATTGATTTCGGAGCATGATTTTTGAACAGGAGCTTGGACCGTTTTGTGGCGTATGAGAAATTCCATAAGCCCCGGACCCATCGATTTTGGTCAAAAATGAAAATTCCAAAAGTGCCCCAATTTCTGCTTTAAACTTTAGGTAGCATGCCAAAATGTACCATTGAGGTGACAGAAGTTGTTTTCAGAGCATGATTTTTGAACAGGAGCTTGGACCTTTTCGTGGCGAATAAGAAATTCCCAAAGCCTCGGACCCATCGATTTTGGTCAAAAATGAAAATTCCCAAAGTGCCCCAATTTCTGCTTTAAACTTTAGGTACCATCCCAAAATGTATCACTGAGGTGACAGAAGTTGATTTCGGAGCATGATTTTTGAACAGGAGCTTGGACCGTTTTGTGACGTATGAGAAATTCCCTAAGCCCTGGACACATCGATTTTGGTCAAAAATGAAAATTCCAAAAGTGCCCCAATTTCTGCTTTAAACTTTAGGTACCATCCCAAAATGTATCACTGAGGTGACAGAAGTTATTTTCATACCATGATTTTTGAACAGGAGCTTGGACTGTTTTGTGGAGTATGAGAAATTCCCTAAGCCCTGGACCCATCGATATTGGTCAAAAATGAAAATTCCAAAAGTGCCCCAATTTCTGCTTTAAACTATCGGTACCAGCCCAAAATGTATCACTGTTGTGACGGAAATTGATTTCGGAGCATGATTTTTGAACAGGAGCTTGGACCGTTTTGTGGCGTATGAGAAATTCCATGTGCCCCGGACTTATCGATTTTGGTCAACAATGAAAATTCCAAAAGTGCCCCAATTTCTGCTTTAAACTTTAGGTAGCATGCCAAAATGTATCATTGAAGTGACAGAAGTTGTTTTCAGAGCATGATTTTTGAACAGGAGCTTGGACCTTTTCGTGGCGAATGAGAAATTCCCAAAGCCTCGGACCCATCGATTTTGGTCAAAAATGAAAATTCCCAAAGTGCCCCAATTTCTGCTTTAAACTTTAGGTACCATCCCAAAATGTATCACTGAGGTGACAAAAGTTGATTTCGGAGCATGATTTTTGAACAGGAGCTTGGACCATTTTGTGGCATATGAGAAATTCCCTAAGCCCTGGACCCATCGATTTTGGTCAAAAATGAAAATTCCAAAAGTGCCCCAATTTCTGCTTTAAACTTTAGGTACCATCCCAAAATGTATCACTGAGGTGACAGAAGTTGTTTTCGTACCATGATTTTTGAACAGGATCTTGGACCGTTTTGTGGTGTATGAGAAATTCCCTAAGCCCCGAACCCATCGAATTTGGTCAAAAATGAAAATTCCAAAAGTGCCCCAATTTCTGCTTTAAACTATCGGTACCAGCCCAAAATGTATCACTGAGGTGACAGAAGTTAATTTCGGAGCATGATTTTTGAACAGGAGCTTGGACCGTTTTGTGGCGTATGAGAAATTACCTAAGCCCTGGACCCATCGATTTTGGTCAAAAATGAAAATTCCAAAAGTGCCCCAATTTCTGCTTTAAACTTTATGTACCATCCCAAAATGTATCACTGAGGTGACAGAAGTTGATTTCGGAGCATGATTTTTGAACAGGAGCTTGGACCGTTTTGTGGCGTATGAGAAATTCCCTAAGCCCTGGACCCATCGATTTTGGTCAAAAATGAAAATTCCAAAAGTGCCCCAATTTCTGCTTTAAACTTTATGTACCATCCCAAAATGTATCACTGAGGTGACAGAAGTTGATTTCGGAGCATGATTTTTGAACAGGAGCTTGGACCGTTTTGTGGCGTATGAGAAATTCCCTAAGCCCTGGATACATCGATTTTGGTCAAAAATGAAAATTCCAAAAGTGCCCCAATTTCTGCTTTAAACTTTAGGTACCATCCCAACATGTATCACTGAGGTGACAGAAGTTGTTTTCGTACCATGATTTTTGAACAGGAGCTTGGACCGTTTTGTGGCGTATGAGAAATTCCCTAAGCCCCGGACTTATCGATTTTGGTCAAAAATGAAAATTCCAAAAGTGTCCCAATTTCTGCTTTAAACTTTAGGTACCATCCCAAAATGTATCACTGTTGTGACAGAAGTTGATTTCGGACCATGATTTTTGAACAGGAGCTTAGAACGTTTTGTGGCATAAGAGAAATTCCCTAAGCCCCGAACCCATCGAATTTGGTCATAAATGAAAATTCCAAAAGTGCCCCAATTTCTGCTTTAAACTATCGGTACCAGCCCAAAATGTATCACTGAGGTGACAGAAGTTGATTTCGGAGCATGATTTTTGAACAGGAGCTTGGACCGTTTTGTGGCGTATGAGAAATTACCTAAGCCCCGGACCCATCGATTTTGGTCAAAAATGAAAATTCCAAAAGTGCCCCAATTTCTGCTTTAAACTTTAGGTACCATCCCAAAATGTATCACTGAGGTGACAGAAGTTGATTTCAGAGCATGATTTTTGAACAGGAGCTTGGACCATTTTGTGGCGTATGAGAAATTTCCTAAGCCCTGGACCCATCGATTTTGGTCAAAAATGAAAATTCCAAAAGTGCCCCAATTTCTGCTTTAAACTTTATGTACCATCCCAAAATGTATCACTGAGGTGACAGAAGTTGATTTCGGAGCATGATTTTTGAACATGAGCTTGGACCGTTTTGTGACGTATGAGAAATTCCCTAAGCCCTGGACACATCGATTTTGGTCAAAAATGAAAATTCCAAAAGTGCCCCAATTTCTGCTTTAAACTTTAGGTACCATCCCAAAATGTATCACTGAGGTGACAGAAGTTATTTTCATACCATGATTTTTGAACAGGAGCTTGGACTGTTTTGTGGAGTTTGAGAAATTCCCTAAGCCCCGGACCCATCGATATTGGTCAAAAATGAAAATTCCAAAAGTGCCCCAATTTCTGCTTTAAACTATCGGTACCAGCCCAAAATGTATCACTGAGGTGACAGAAGTTAATTTCGGAGCATGATTTTTGAACAGGAGCTTGGACCATTTTGTGGCGTATGAGAAATTACCTAAGCCCTGGACCCATCGATTTTGGTCAAAAATGAAAATTCCAAAAGTGCCCCAATTTCTGCTTTAAACTTTATGTACCATCCCAAAATGTATCACTGAGGTGACAGAAGTTGATTTCGGAGCATGATTTTTGAACAGGAGCTTGGACCGTTTTGTGGCGTATGAGAAATTCCCTAAGCCCTGGACCCATCGATTTTGGTCAAAAATGAAAATTCCAAAAGTGCCCCAATTTCTGCTTTAAACTTTATGTACCATCCCAAAATGTATCACTGAGGTGACAGAAGTTGATTTCGGAGCATGATTTTTGAACAGGAGCTTGGACCGTTTTGTGGCATATGAGAAATTCCCTAAGCCCTGGACACATCGATTTTGGTCAAAAATGAAAATTCCAAAAGTGTCCCAATTTCTGCTTTAAACTTTAGGTACCATCCCAAAATGTATCACTGAGGTGACAGAAGTTATTTTCGTACCATGATTTTTGAACAGGAGCTTGGACTGTTTTGTGGAGTATGAAAAATTCCCTAAGCCCCGGCCGGACCCATCGATATTGGTCAAAAATGAAAATTCCAAAAGTGCCCCAATTTCTGCTTTAAACTATCGGTACCAGCCCAAAATGTATCACTGTTGTGACAGAAATTGATTTCGGAGCATGATTTTTGAACAGGAGCTTGGACCGTTTTGTGGCGTATGAGAAATTCCCTAAGCCCTGGACCCATCGATTTTGGTCAAAAATGAAAATTCCAAAAGTGCCCCAATTTCTGCTTTAAACTTTAGGTACCATCCCAAAATGTATCACTGAGGTGACAGAAGTTGTTTTCATACCATGATTTTTGAACAGGAGCTTGGACCGTTTTGTGGCGTATGAGAATTTCCATAAGCCCCGGACTTATCGATTTTGGTCAAAAATGAAAATTCCAAAAGTGCCCCAATTTCTGCTTTAAACTTTAGGTACCATCCCAAAATGTATCACTGAGGTGACAGAAGTTGATTTCGGAGCATGATTTTTGAACAGGAGCTTGGACCGTTTTGTGGCATATGAGAAATTCCCTAAGCCCCGGACCCATCGATTTTGGTCAAAAATGAAAATTCCAAAAGTGCCCCAATTTCTGCTTTAAACTTTATGTACCATCCCAAAATGTATCACTGAGGTGACAGAAGTTGATTTCGGAGCATGATTTTTGAACAGGAGCTTGGACCGTTTTGTGGCGTATGAGAAATTCCCTAAGCCCTGGACCCATCGATTTTGGTCAAAAATGAAAATTCCAAAAGTGCCCCAATTTCTGCTTTAAACTTTATGTACCATCCCAAAATGTATCACTGAGGTGACAGAAGTTGATTTCGGAGCATGATTTTTGAACAGGAGCTTGGACCATTTTGTGGCGTATGAGAAATTCCCTAAGCCCTGGACCCATCGATTTTGGTCATAAATGAAAATTCCAAAAGTGCCCCAATTTCTGCTTTAAACTTTAGGTACCAGCCCAAAATGTATCACTGAGGTGACAGAAGTTGATTTCGGAGCATGATTTTTGAACAGGAGCTTGGACCGTTTTGTGGCGTATGAGAAATTACCTAAGCCCCGGACCCATCGATTTTGGTCAAAAATGAAAATTCCAAAAGTGCCCCAATTTCTGCTTTAAACTATCGGTACCATCCCAAAATGTATCACTGAGGTGACAGAAGTTGATTTCGGAGCATGATTTTTGAACAGGAGCTTGGACCGTTTTGTGGCGTATGAGAAATTCCATAAGCCCCGGACTTATCGATTTTGGTCAAAAATTAAAATTCCAAAAGTGCCCCAATTTCTGCTTTAAACTTTAGGTAGCATGCCAAAATGTATCATTGAGGTGACAGAAGTTGTTTTCAGAGCATGATTTTTGAACAGGAGCTTGGACCTTTTCGTGGCGAATGAGAAATTCCCAAAGCCTCGGACCCATCGATTTTGGTCAAAAATGAAAATTCCCAAAGTGCCCCAATTTCTGCTTTAAACTTTAGGTACCATCCCAAAATGTATCACTGAGGTGACAGAAGTTGATTTCGGAGCATGATTTTTGAACAGGAGCTTGGACCGTTTTGTGGCGTATGAGAAATTCCCTAAGCCCTGGACCCATCGATTTTGGTCAAAAATGAAAATTCCAAAAGTGCCCCAATTTCTTCTTTAAACTTTAGGTACCATCCCAAAATGTATCACTGAGGTGACAGAAGTTGTTTTCGTACCATGATTTTTGAACAGGAGCTTGGACTGTTTTGTGGCATATGAGAAATTCACTAAGCACCGGACCCATCGATTTTGGTCAAAAATGAAAATTCCAAAAGTGCCCCAATTTCTGCTTTAAACTTTATGTACCATCCCAAAATGTATCACTGAGGTGACAGAAGTTGATTTCGGAGCATGATTTTTGAACAGGAGCTTGGACCATTTTGTGGCGTATGAGAAATTCCCTAAGCCCTGGACCCATCGATTTTGGTCAAAAATGAAAATTCCAAAAGTGCCCCAATTTCTGCTTTAAACTTTAGGTACCATCCCAAAATGTATCACTGAGGTGACAGAAGTTGTTTTCGTACCATGATTTTTGAACAGGAGCTTGGACTGTTTTGTGGCATATGAGAAATTCACTAAGCACCGGACCCATCGATTTTGGTCAAAAATGAAAATTCCAAAAGTGCCCCAATTTCTGCTTTAAACTTTAGGTACCATCCCAAAATGTATCACTGAGGTGACAGAAGTTGATTTCGGAGCATGATTTTTGAACAGGAGCTTGGACCGTTTTGTGGCATATGAGAAATTCCCTAAGCCACGGACCCATCGATTTTGGTCAAAAATGAAAATTCCAAAAGTGCCCCAATTTCTGCTTTAAACTTTATGTACCATCCCAAAATGTATCACTGAGGAGACAGAAGTTGATTTCGGAGCATGATTTTTGAACAGGAGCTTGGACCATTTTGTGGCGTATGAGAAATTACCTAAGCCCTGGACCCATCGATTTTGGTCAAAAATGAAAATTCCAAAAGTGCCCCAATTTCTGCTTTAAACTTTATGTACCATCCCAAAATGTATCACTGAGGTGACAGAAGTTGATTTCGGAGCATGATTTTTGAACAGGAGCTTGGACCGTTTTGTGGCGTATGAGAAATTCCCTAAGCCCTGGACCCATCGATTTTGGTCAAAAATGAAAATTCCAAAAGTGCCCCAATTTCTGCTTTAAACTTTATGTACCATCCCAAAATGTATCACTGAGGTGACAGAAGTTGATTTCGGAGCATGATTTTTGAACAGGAGCTTGGACCATTTTGTGGCGTATGAGAAATTCCCTAAGCCCTGGACCCATCGATTTTGGTCATAAATGAAAATTCCAAAAGTGCCCCAATTTCTGCTTTAAACTTTAGGTACCAGCCCAAAATGTATCACTGAGGTGACAGAAGTTGATTTCGGAGCATGATTTTTGAACAGGAGCTTGGACCGTTTTGTGGCGTATGAGAAATTACCTAAGCCCCGGACCCATCGATTTTGGTCAAAAATGAAAATTCCAAAAGTGCCCCAATTTCTGCTTTAAACTATCGGTACCATCCCAAAATGTATCACTGAGGTGACAGAAGTTGATTTCGGAGCATGATTTTTGAACAGGAGCTTGGACCGTTTTGTGGCGTATGAGAAATTCCATAAGCCCCGGACTTATCGATTTTGGTCAAAAATCAAAATTCCAAAAGTGCCCCAATTTCTGCTTTAAACTTTAGGTAGCATGCCAAAATGTATCATTGAGGTGACAGAAGTTGTTTTCAGAGCATGATTTTTGAACAGGAGCTTGGACCTTTTCGTGGCGAATGAGAAATTCCCAAAGCCTCGGACCCATCGATTTTGGTCAAAAATGAAAATTCCCAAAGTGCCCCAATTTCTGCTTTAAACTTTAGGTACCATCCCAAAATGTATCACTGAGGTGACAGAAGTTGATTTCGGAGCATGATTTTTGAACAGGAGCTTGGACCGTTTTGTGGCGTATGAGAAATTCCCTAAGCCCTGGACCCATCGATTTTGGTCAAAAATGAAAATTCCAAAAGTGCCCCAATTTCTGCTTTAAACTTTAGGTACCATCCCAAAATGTATCACTGAGGTGACAGAAGTTGTTTTCGTACCATGATTTTTGAACAGGAGCTTGGACTGTTTTGTGGCATATGAGAAATTCACTAAGCACCGGACCCATCGATTTTGGTCAAAAATGAAAATTCCAAAAGTGCCCCAATTTCTGCTTTAAACTTTATGTACCATCCCAAAATGTATCACTGAGGTGACAGAAGTTGATTTCGGAGCATGATTTTTGAACAGGAGCTTGGACCATTTTGTGGCGTATGAGAAATTCCCTAAGCCCTGGACCCATCGATTTTGGTCAAAAATGAAAATTCCAAAAGTGCCCCAATTTCTGCTTTAAACTTTAGGTACCATCCCAAAATGTATCACTGAGGTGACAGAAGTTGTTTTCGTACCATGATTTTTGAACAGGAGCTTGGACTGTTTTGTGGCATATGAGAAATTCACTAAGCACCGGACCCATCGATTTTGGTCAAAAATGAAAATTCCAAAAGTGCCCCAATTTCTGCTTTAAACTTTAGGTACCATCCCAAAATGTATCACTGAGGTGACAGAAGTTGATTTCGGAGCATGATTTTTGAACAGGAGCTTGGACCGTTTTGTGGCATATGAGAAATTCCCTAAGCCACGGACCCATCGATTTTGGTCAAAAATGAAAATTCCAAAAGTGCCCCAATTTCTGCTTTAAACTTTATGTACCATCCCAAAATGTATCACTGAGGAGACAGAAGTTGATTTCGGAGCATGATTTTTGAACAGGAGCTTGGACCATTTTGTGGCGTATGAGAAATTCCCTAAGCCCTGGACCCATCGATTTTGGTCAAAAATGAAAATTCCAAAAGTGCCCCAATTTCTGCTTTAAACTTTATGTACCATCCCAAAATGTATCACTGAGGTGGCAGAAGTTGATTTCGGAGCATGATTTTTGAACAGGAGCTTGGACCATTTTGTGGCGTATGAGAAATTCCCTAAGCCCTGGACCCATCGATTTTGGTCAAAAATGAAAATTCCAAAAGTGCCCCAATTTCTGCTTTAAACTTTAGGTACCATCCCAAAATGTATCACTGTTGTGACAGAAGTTGATTTCGGAGCATGATTTTTGAACAGGAGCTTGGACAGTTTTGTGGCGTATGAGAAATTACCTAAGCCCCGGACCCATCGATTTTGGTCAAAAATGAAAATTCCAAAAGTGCCTTAATTTCTGCTTTAAACTATCGGTACCATCCCAAAATGTATCACTGAGGTGACAGAAGTTGATTTCTGAGCATGATTTTTTAACAGGAGCTTGGACCGTTTTGTGGCGTATGAGAAATTACCTAAGCCCTGGACCCATCGATTTTGGTCAAAAATGAAAATTCCAAAAGTGCCCCAATTTCTGCTTTAAACTTTATGTACCATCCCAAAATGTATCACTGAGGTGACAGAAGTTGATTTCGGAGCATGATTTTTGAACAGGAGCTTGGACCGTTTTGTGGCGTATGAGAAATTCCCTAAGCCCTGGACCCATCGATTTTGGTCAAAAATGAAAATTCCAAAAGTGCCCCAATTTCTGCTTTAAACTTTATGTACCATCCCAAAATGTATCACTGAGGTGACAGAAGTTGATTTCGGAGCATGATTTTTGAACAGGAGCTTGGACCGTTTTGTGGCGTATGAGAAATTCCCTAAGCCCTGGACACATCGATTTTGGTCAAAAATGAAAATTCCAAAAGTGCCCCAATTTCTGCTTTAAACTTTAGGTACCATCCCAAAATGTATCACTGAGGTGACAGAAGTTGTTTTCGTACCATGATTTTTGAACAGGAGCTTGGACCATTTTGTGGCGTATGAGAAATTCCCTAAGCCCCGGACCCATCGATTTTGGTCAAAAATGAAAATTCCAAAAGTGTCCCAATTTCTGCTTTAAACTTTAGGTACCATCCCAAAATGTATCACTGAGGTGACAGAAGTTGTTTTCAGAGCATGATTTTTGAACAGGAGCTTGGACCTTTTCGTGGCGAATGAGAAATTCCCAAAGCCTCGGACCCATCGATTTTGGTCAAAAATGAAAATTCCAAAAGTGCCCCAATTTCTGCTTTAAACTTTATGTACCATCCCAAAATGTATCACTGAGGTGACAGAAGTTGATTTCGGAGCATGATTTTTGAACAGGAGCTTGGACCATTTTGTGGCGTATGAGAAATTCCCTAAGCCCTGGACCCATCGATTTTGGTCAAAAATGAAAATTCCAAAAGTGCCCCAATTTCTGCTTTAAACTTTAGGTACCATCCCAAAATGTATCACTGAGGTGACAGAAGTTGTTTTCGTACCATGATTTTTGAACAGGAGCTTGGACTGTTTTGTTGCATATGAGAAATTCACTAAGCACCGGACCCATCGATTTTTGTCAAAAATGAAAATTCCAAAAGTGCCCCAATTTCTGCTTTAAACTTTAGGTACCATCCCAAAATGTATCACTGAGGTGACAGAAGTTGATTTCGGAGCATGATTTTTGAACAGGAGCTTGGACCGTTTTGTGGCATATGAGAAATTCCCTAAGCCCCGGACCCATCGATTTTGGTCAAAAATGAAAATTCCAAAAGTGCCCCAATTTCTGCTTTAAACTTTATGTACCATCCCAAAATGTATCACTGAGGTGACAGAAGTTGATTTCGGAGCATGATTTTTGAACAGGAGCTTGGACCATTTTGTGGCGTATGAGAAATTCCCTAAGCCCTGGACCCATCGATTTTGGTCATAAATGAAAATTCCAAAAGTGCCCCAATTTCTGCTTTAAACTTTAGGTACCAGCCCAAAATGTATCACTGAGGTGACAGAAGTTGATTTCGGAGCATGATTTTTGAACAGGAGCTTGGACCGTTTTGTGGCGTATGAGAAATTACCTAAGCCCCGGACCCATCGATTTTGGTCAAAAATGAAAATTCCAAAAGTGCCCCAATTTCTGCTTTAAACTATCGGTACCATCCCAAAATGTATCACTGAGGTGACAGAAGTTGATTTCGGAGCATGATTTTTGAACAGGAGCTTGGACCGTTTTGTGGCGTATGAGAAATTCCATAAGCCCCGGACTTATCGATTTTGGTCAAAAATCAAAATTCCAAAAGTGCCCCAATTTCTGCTTTAAACTTTAGGTAGCATGCCAAAATGTATCATTGAGGTGACAGAAGTTGTTTTCAGAGCATGATTTTTGAACAGGAGCTTGGACCTTTTCGTGGCGAATGAGAAATTCCCAAAGCCTCGGACCCATCGATTTTGGTCAAAAATGAAAATTCCCAAAGTGCCCCAATTTCTGCTTTAAACTTTAGGTACCATCCCAAAATGTATCACTGAGGTGACAGAAGTTGATTTCGGAGCATGATTTTTGAACAGGAGCTTGGACCGTTTTGTGGCGTATGAGAAATTCCCTAAGCCCTGGACCCATCGATTTTGGTCAAAAATGAAAATTCCAAAAGTGCCCCAATTTCTGCTTTAAACTTTAGGTACCATCCCAAAATGTATCACTGAGGTGACAGAAGTTGTTTTCGTACCATGATTTTTGAACAGGAGCTTGGACTGTTTTGTGGCATATGAGAAATTCACTAAGCACCGGACCCATCGATTTTGGTCAAAAATGAAAATTCCAAAAGTGCCCCAATTTCTGCTTTAAACTTTAGGTACCATCCCAAAATGTATCACTGAGGTGACAGAAGTTGTTTTCGTACCATGATTTTTGAACAGGAGCTTGGACTGTTTTGTGGCATATGAGAAATTCCCTAAGCCCTGGACCCATCGATTTTGGTCAAAAATGAAAATTCCAAAAGTGCCCCAATTTCTGCTTTAAACTTTAGGTACCATCCCAAAATGTATCACTGAGGTGACAGAAGTTGTTTTCGTACCATGATTTTTGAACAGGAGCTTGGACTGTTTTGTGGCATATGAGAAATTCACTAAGCACCGGACCCATCGATTTTGGTCAAAAATGAAAATTCCAAAAGTGCCCCAATTTCTGCTTTAAACTTTAGGTACCATCCCAAAATGTATCACTGAGGTGACAGAAGTTGATTTCGGAGCATGATTTTTGAACAGGAGCTTGGACTGTTTTGTGGCGTATGAGAAATTCCCTAAGCCCTGGACCCATCGATTTTGGTCAAAAATGAAAATTCCAAAAGTACCCCAATTTCTGCTTTAAACTTTATGTACCATCCCAAAATGTATCACTGAGGAGACAGAAGTTGATTTCGGAGCATGATTTTTGAACAGGAGCTTGGACCATTTTGTGGCGTATGAGAAATTCCCTAAGCCCTGGACCCATCGATTTTGGTCAAAAATGAAAATTCCAAAAGTGCCCCAATTTCTGCTTTAAACTTTAGGTACCATCCCAAAATGTATCACTGAGGTGACAGAAGTTGTTTTCGTACCATGATTTTTGAACAGGAGCTTGGACTGTTTTGTGGCATATGAGAAATTCACTAAGCACCGGACCCATCGATTTTGGTCAAAAATGAAAATTCCAAAAGTGCCCCAATTTCTGCTTTAAACTTTAGGTACCATCCCAAAATGTATCACTGTTGTGACAGTAGTTGATTTCGGAGCATGATTTTTGAACAAGAGCTTAGAACGTTTTGTGGCATAGGAGAAATTCCCTAAGCACCGAACACATCGAATTTGGTCATAAATGAAAATTCCAAAAGTGCCCCAATTTCTGCTTTAAACTATCGGTACCAGCCCAAAATGTATCACTGAGGTGACAGAAGTTGATTTTGGAGCATGATTTTTGAACAGGAGCTTGGACCGTTTTGTGGCGTATGAGAAATTACCTAAGCCCCGGACCCATCGATTTTGGTCAAAAATGAAAATTCCAAAAGTGCCCCAATTTCTGCTTTAAACTATCGGTACCAGCCCAAAATGTATCACTGAGGTGACAGAAGTTGATTTCGGAGCATGATTTTTGAACAGGAGCTTGGACCGTTTTGTGGTGTATGAGAAATTACCTAAGCCCTGGACCCATCGATTTTGGTCAAAAATGAAAATTCCAAAAGTGCCCCAATTTCTGCTTTAAACTTTATGTACCATCCCAAAATGTATCACTGAGGTGACAGAAGTTGATTTCGGAGCATGATTTTTGAACAGGAGCTTGGACCGTTTTGTGGCGTATGAGAAATTCCCTAAACCCTGGACCCATCGATTTTGGTCAAAAATGAAAATTCCAAAAGTGCCCCAATTTCTGCTTTAAACTTTATGTACCATCCCAAAATGTATCACTGAGGTGACAGAAGTTGATTTCGGAGCATGATTTTTGAACAGGAGCTTGGACCGTTTTGTGGCGTATGAGAAATTCCCTAAGCCCTGGACACATCGATTTTGGTCAAAAATGAAAATTCCAAAAGTGCCCCAATTTCTGCTTTAAACTTTAGGTACCATCCCAAAATGTATCACTGAGGTGACAGAAGTTGTTTTCGTACCATGATTTTTGAACAGGAGCTTGGACCGTTTTGTGGCGTATGAGAAATTCCCTAAGCCCCGGACCCATCGATTTTGGTCAAAAATGAAAATTCCAAAAGTGTCCCAATTTCTGCTTTAAACTTTAGGTACCATCCCAAAATGTATCACTGAGGTGACAGAAGTTATTTTCGTACCATGATTTTTGAACAGGAGCTTGGACTGTTTTGTGGAGTATGAAAAATTCCCTAAGCCCCGGCCGGACCCATCGATATTGGTCAAAAATGAAAATTCCAAAAGTGCCCCAATTTCTGCTTTAAACTATCGGTACCAGCCCAAAATGTATCACTGTTGTGACAGAAATTGATTTCGGAGCATGATTTTTGAACAGGAGCTTGGACCGTTTTGTGGCGTATGAGAAATTCCATAAGCCCCGGACCCATCGATTTTGGTCAAAAATGAAAATTCCAAAAGTGCCCCAATTTCTGCTTTAAACTTTAGGTAGCATGCCAAAATGTACCATTGAGGTGACAGAAGTTGTTTTCAGAGCATGATTTTTGAACAGGAGCTTGGACCTTTTCGTGGCGAATAAGAAATTCCCAAAGCCTCGGACCCATCGATTTTGGTCAAAAATGAAAATTCCCAAAGTGCCCCAATTTCTGCTTTAAACTTTAGGTACCATCCCAAAATGTATCACTGAGGTGACAGAAGTTGATTTCGGAGCATGATTTTTGAACAGGAGCTTGGACCGTTTTGTGACGTATGAGAAATTCCCTAAGCCCTGGACACATCGATTTTGGTCAAAAATGAAAATTCCAAAAGTGCCCCAATTTCTGCTTTAAACTTTAGGTACCATCCCAAAATGTATCACTGAGGTGACAGAAGTTATTTTCATACCATGATTTTTGAACAGGAGCTTGGACTGTTTTGTGGAGTATGAGAAATTCCCTAAGCCCTGGACCCATCGATATTGGTCAAAAATGAAAATTCCAAAAGTGCCCCAATTTCTGCTTTAAACTATCGGTACCAGCCCAAAATGTATCACTGTTGTGACGGAAATTGATTTCGGAGCATGATTTTTGAACAGGAGCTTGGACCGTTTTGTGGCGTATGAGAAATTCCATGTGCCCCGGACTTATCGATTTTGGTCAACAATGAAAATTCCAAAAGTGCCCCAATTTCTGCTTTAAACTTTAGGTAGCATGCCAAAATGTATCATTGAAGTGACAGAAGTTGTTTTCAGAGCATGATTTTTGAACAGGAGCTTGGACCTTTTCGTGGCGAATGAGAAATTCCCAAAGCCTCGGACCCATCGATTTTGGTCAAAAATGAAAATTCCCAAAGTGCCCCAATTTCTGCTTTAAACTTTAGGTACCATCCCAAAATGTATCACTGAGGTGACAAAAGTTGATTTCGGAGCATGATTTTTGAACAGGAGCTTGGACCATTTTGTGGCATATGAGAAATTCCCTAAGCCCTGGACCCATCGATTTTGGTCAAAAATGAAAATTCCAAAAGTGCCCCAATTTCTGCTTTAAACTTTAGGTACCATCCCAAAATGTATCACTGAGGTGACAGAAGTTGTTTTCGTACCATGATTTTTGAACAGGATCTTGGACCGTTTTGTGGTGTATGAGAAATTCCCTAAGCCCCGAACCCATCGAATTTGGTCAAAAATGAAAATTCCAAAAGTGCCCCAATTTCTGCTTTAAACTATCGGTACCAGCCCAAAATGTATCACTGAGGTGACAGAAGTTAATTTCGGAGCATGATTTTTGAACAGGAGCTTGGACCGTTTTGTGGCGTATGAGAAATTACCTAAGCCCTGGACCCATCGATTTTGGTCAAAAATGAAAATTCCAAAAGTGCCCCAATTTCTGCTTTAAACTTTATGTACCATCCCAAAATGTATCACTGAGGTGACAGAAGTTGATTTCGGAGCATGATTTTTGAACAGGAGCTTGGACCGTTTTGTGGCGTATGAGAAATTCCCTAAGCCCTGGACCCATCGATTTTGGTCAAAAATGAAAATTCCAAAAGTGCCCCAATTTCTGCTTTAAACTTTATGTACCATCCCAAAATGTATCACTGAGGTGACAGAAGTTGATTTCGGAGCATGATTTTTGAACAGGAGCTTGGACCGTTTTGTGGCGTATGAGAAATTCCCTAAGCCCTGGATACATCGATTTTGGTCAAAAATGAAAATTCCAAAAGTGCCCCAATTTCTGCTTTAAACTTTAGGTACCATCCCAACATGTATCACTGAGGTGACAGAAGTTGTTTTCGTACCATGATTTTTGAACAGGAGCTTGGACCGTTTTGTGGCGTATGAGAAATTCCCTAAGCCCCGGACTTATCGATTTTGGTCAAAAATGAAAATTCCAAAAGTGTCCCAATTTCTGCTTTAAACTTTAGGTACCATCCCAAAATGTATCACTGTTGTGACAGAAGTTGATTTCGGACCATGATTTTTGAACAGGAGCTTAGAACGTTTTGTGGCATAAGAGAAATTCCCTAAGCCCCGAACCCATCGAATTTGGTCATAAATGAAAATTCCAAAAGTGCCCCAATTTCTGCTTTAAACTATCGGTACCAGCCCAAAATGTATCACTGAGGTGACAGAAGTTGATTTCGGAGCATGATTTTTGAACAGAAGCTTGGACCGTTTTGTGGCGTATGAGAAATTACCTAAGCCCCGGACCCATCGATTTTGGTCAAAAATGAAAATTCCAAAAGTGCCCCAATTTCTGCTTTAAACTTTAGGTACCATCCCAAAATGTATCACTGAGGTGACAGAAGTTGATTTCAGAGCATGATTTTTGAACAGGAGCTTGGACCATTTTGTGGCGTATGAGAAATTTCCTAAGCCCTGGACCCATCGATTTTGGTCAAAAATGAAAATTCCAAAAGTGCCCCAATTTCTGCTTTAAACTTTATGTACCATCCCAAAATGTATCACTGAGGTGACAGAAGTTGATTTCGGAGCATGATTTTTGAACAGGAGCTTGGACCGTTTTGTGACGTATGAGAAATTCCCTAAGCCCTGGACACATCGATTTTGGTCAAAAATGAAAATTCCAAAAGTGCCCCAATTTCTGCTTTAAACTTTAGGTACCATCCCAAAATGTATCACTGAGGTGACAGAAGTTATTTTCATACCATGATTTTTGAACAGGAGCTTGGACTGTTTTGTGGAGTTTGAGAAATTCCCTATGCCCCGGACCCATCGATATTGGTCAAAAATGAAAATTCCAAAAGTGCCCCAATTTCTGCTTTAAACTATCGGTACCAGCCCAAAATGTATCACTGAGGTGACAGAAGTTAATTTCGGAGCATGATTTTTGAACAGGAGCTTGGACCATTTTGTGGCGTATGAGAAATTACCTAAGCCCTGGACCCATCGATTTTGGTCAAAAATGAAAATTCCAAAAGTGCCCCAATTTCTGCTTTAAACTTTATGTACCATCCCAAAATGTATCACTGAGGTGACAGAAGTTGATTTCGGAGCATGATTTTTGAACAGGAGCTTGGACCGTTTTGTGGCGTATGAGAAATTCCCTAAGCCCTGGACCCATCGATTTTGGTCAAAAATGAAAATTCCAAAAGTGCCCCAATTTCTGCTTTAAACTTTATGTACCATCCCAAAATGTATCACTGAGGTGACAGAAGTTGATTTCGGAGCATGATTTTTGAACAGGAGCTTGGACCGTTTTGTGGCATATGAGAAATTCCCTAAGCCCTGGACACATCGATTTTGGTCAAAAATGAAAATTCCAAAAGTGTCCCAATTTCTGCTTTAAACTTTAGGTACCATCCCAAAATGTATCACTGAGGTGACAGAAGTTATTTTCGTACCATGATTTTTGAACAGGAGCTTGGACTGTTTTGTGGAGTATGAAAAATTCCCTAAGCCCCGGCCGGACCCATCGATATTGGTCAAAAATGAAAATTCCAAAAGTGCCCCAATTTCTGCTTTAAACTATCGGTACCAGCCCAAAATGTATCACTGTTGTGACAGAAATTGATTTCGGAGCATGATTTTTGAACAGGAGCTTGGACCGTTTTGTGGCGTATGAGAAATTCCCTAAGCCCTGGACCCATCGATTTTGGTCAAAAATGGAAATTCCAAAAGTGCCCCAATTTCTGCTTTAAACTTTATGTACCATCCCAAAATGTATCACTGAGGTGACAGAAGTTGATTTCGGAGCATGATTTTTGAACAGGAGCTGGGACCATTTTGTGGCGTATGAGAAATTCCCTAAGCCCTGGACCCATCGATTTTGGTCAAAAATGAAAATTCCAAAAGTGCCCCAATTTCTGCTTTAAACTTTAGGTACCATCCCAAAATGTATCACTGAGGTGACAGAAGTTGTTTTCATACCATGATTTTTGAACAGGAGCTTGGACCGTTTTGTGGCGTATGAGAATTTCCATAAGCCCCGGACTTATCGATTTTGGTCAAAAATGAAAATTCCAAAAGTGCCCCAATTTCTGCTTTAAACTTTAGGTAGCATGCCAAAATGTACCATTGAGGTGACAGAAGTTGTTTTCAGAGCATGATTTTTGAACAGGAGCTTGTACCTTTTCGTGGCGAATGAGAAATTCCCAAAGCCTCGGACCCATCGATTTTGGTCAAAAATGAAAATTCCCAAAGTGCCCCAATTTCTGCTTTAAACTTTAGGTACCATCCCAAAATGTATCACTGAGGTGACAGAAGTTGATTTCGGAGCATGATTTTTGAACAGGAGCTTGGACCGTTTTGTGGCATATGAGAAATTCCCTAAGCCCCGGACCCATCGATTTTGGTCAAAAATGAAAATTCCAAAAGTGCCCCAATTTCTGCTTTAAACTTTATGTACCATCCCAAAATGTATCACTGAGGTGACAGAAGTTGATTTCGGAGCATGATTTTTGAACAGGAGCTTGGACCGTTTTGTGGCGTATGAGAAATTCCCTAAGCCCTGGACCCATCGATTTTGGTCAAAAATGAAAATTCCAAAAGTGCCCCAATTTCTGCTTTAAACTTTATGTACCATCCCAAAATGTATCACTGAGGTGACAGAAGTTGATTTCGGAGCATGATTTTTGAACAGGAGCTTGGACCATTTTGTGGCGTATGAGAAATTCCCTAAGCCCTGGACCCATCGATTTTGGTCATAAATGAAAATTCCAAAAGTGCCCCAATTTCTGCTTTAAACTTTAGGTACCAGCCCAAAATGTATCACTGAGGTGACAGAAGTTGATTTCGGAGCATGATTTTTGAACAGGAGCTTGGACCGTTTTGTGGCGTATGAGAAATTACCTAAGCCCCGGACCCATCGATTTTGGTCAAAAATGAAAATTCCAAAAGTGCCCCAATTTCTGCTTTAAACTATCGGTACCATCCCAAAATGTATCACTGAGGTGACAGAAGTTGATTTCGGAGCATGATTTTTGAACAGGAGCTTGGACCGTTTTGTGGCGTATGAGAAATTCCATAAGCCCCGGACTTATCGATTTTGGTCAAAAATTAAAATTCCAAAAGTGCCCCAATTTCTGCTTTAAACTTTAGGTAGCATGCCAAAATGTATCATTGAGGTGACAGAAGTTGTTTTCAGAGCATGATTTTTGAACAGGAGCTTGGACCTTTTCGTGGCGAATGAGAAATTCCCAAAGCCTCGGACCCATCGATTTTGGTCAAAAATGAAAATTCCCAAAGTGCCCCAATTTCTGCTTTAAACTTTAGGTACCATCCCAAAATGTATCACTGAGGTGACAGAAGTTGATTTCGGAGCATGATTTTTGAACAGGAGCTTGGACCGTTTTGTGGCGTATGAGAAATTCCCTAAGCCCTGGACCCATCGATTTTGGTCAAAAATGAAAATTCCAAAAGTGCCCCAATTTCTTCTTTAAACTTTAGGTACCATCCCAAAATGTATCACTGAGGTGACAGAAGTTGTTTTCGTACCATGATTTTTGAACAGGAGCTTGGACTGTTTTGTGGCATATGAGAAATTCACTAAGCACCGGACCCATCGATTTTGGTCAAAAATGAAAATTCCAAAAGTGCCCCAATTTCTGCTTTAAACTTTATGTACCATCCCAAAATGTATCACTGAGGTGACAGAAGTTGATTTCGGAGCATGATTTTTGAACAGGAGCTTGGACCATTTTGTGGCGTATGAGAAATTCCCTAAGCCCTGGACCCATCGATTTTGGTCAAAAATGAAAATTCCAAAAGTGCCCCAATTTCTGCTTTAAACTTTAGGTACCATCCCAAAATGTATCACTGAGGTGACAGAAGTTGTTTTCGTACCATGATTTTTGAACAGGAGCTTGGACTGTTTTGTGGCATATGAGAAATTCACTAAGCACCGGACCCATCGATTTTGGTCAAAAATGAAAATTCCAAAAGTGCCCCAATTTCTGCTTTAAACTTTATGTACCATCCCAAAATGTATCACTGAGGTGACAGAAGTTGATTTCGGAGCATGATTTTTGAACAGGAGCTTGGACCGTTTTGTGGCATATGAGAAATTCCCTAAGCCCTGGACACATCGATTTTGGTCAAAAATGAAAATTCCAAAAGTGTCCCAATTTCTGCTTTAAACTTTAGGTACCATCCCAAAATGTATCACTGAGGTGACAGAAGTTATTTTCGTACCATGATTTTTGAACAGGAGCTTGGACTGTTTTGTGGAGTATGAAAAATTCCCTAAGCCCCGGCCGGACCCATCGATATTGGTCAAAAATGAAAATTCCAAAAGTGCCCCAATTTCTGCTTTAAACTATCGGTACCAGCCCAAAATGTATCACTGTTGTGACAGAAATTGATTTCGGAGCATGATTTTTGAACAGGAGCTTGGACCGTTTTGTGGCGTATGAGAAATTCCCTAAGCCCTGGACCCATCGATTTTGGTCAAAAATGGAAATTCCAAAAGTGCCCCAATTTCTGCTTTAAACTTTATGTACCATCCCAAAATGTATCACTGAGGTGACAGAAGTTGATTTCGGAGCATGATTTTTGAACAGGAGCTGGGACCATTTTGTGGCGTATGAGAAATTCCCTAAGCCCTGGACCCATCGATTTTGGTCAAAAATGAAAATTCCAAAAGTGCCCCAATTTCTGCTTTAAACTTTAGGTACCATCCCAAAATGTATCACTGAGGTGACAGAAGTTGTTTTCATACCATGATTTTTGAACAGGAGCTTGGACCGTTTTGTGGCGTATGAGAATTTCCATAAGCCCCGGACTTATCGATTTTGGTCAAAAATGAAAATTCCAAAAGTGCCCCAATTTCTGCTTTAAACTTTAGGTAGCATGCCAAAATGTACCATTGAGGTGACAGAAGTTGTTTTCAGAGCATGATTTTTGAACAGGAGCTTGTACCTTTTCGTGGCGAATGAGAAATTCCCAAAGCCTCGGACCCATCGATTTTGGTCAAAAATGAAAATTCCCAAAGTGCCCCAATTTCTGCTTTAAACTTTAGGTACCATCCCAAAATGTATCACTGAGGTGACAGAAGTTGATTTCGGAGCATGATTTTTGAACAGGAGCTTGGACCGTTTTGTGGCATATGAGAAATTCCCTAAGCCCCGGACCCATCGATTTTGGTCAAAAATGAAAATTCCAAAAGTGCCCCAATTTCTGCTTTAAACTTTATGTACCATCCCAAAATGTATCACTGAGGTGACAGAAGTTGATTTCGGAGCATGATTTTTGAACAGGAGCTTGGACCGTTTTGTGGCGTATGAGAAATTCCCTAAGCCCTGGACCCATCGATTTTGGTCAAAAATGAAAATTCCAAAAGTGCCCCAATTTCTGCTTTAAACTTTATGTACCATCCCAAAATGTATCACTGAGGTGACAGAAGTTGATTTCGGAGCATGATTTTTGAACAGGAGCTTGGACCATTTTGTGGCGTATGAGAAATTCCCTAAGCCCTGGACCCATCGATTTTGGTCATAAATGAAAATTCCAAAAGTGCCCCAATTTCTGCTTTAAACTTTAGGTACCAGCCCAAAATGTATCACTGAGGTGACAGAAGTTGATTTCGGAGCATGATTTTTGAACAGGAGCTTGGACCGTTTTGTGGCGTATGAGAAATTACCTAAGCCCCGGACCCATCGATTTTGGTCAAAAATGAAAATTCCAAAAGTGCCCCAATTTCTGCTTTAAACTATCGGTACCATCCCAAAATGTATCACTGAGGTGACAGAAGTTGATTTCGGAGCATGATTTTTGAACAGGAGCTTGGACCGTTTTGTGGCGTATGAGAAATTCCATAAGCCCCGGACTTATCGATTTTGGTCAAAAATTAAAATTCCAAAAGTGCCCCAATTTCTGCTTTAAACTTTAGGTAGCATGCCAAAATGTATCATTGAGGTGACAGAAGTTGTTTTCAGAGCATGATTTTTGAACAGGAGCTTGGACCTTTTCGTGGCGAATGAGAAATTCCCAAAGCCTCGGACCCATCGATTTTGGTCAAAAATGAAAATTCCCAAAGTGCCCCAATTTCTGCTTTAAACTTTAGGTACCATCCCAAAATGTATCACTGAGGTGACAGAAGTTGATTTCGGAGCATGATTTTTGAACAGGAGCTTGGACCGTTTTGTGGCGTATGAGAAATTCCCTAAGCCCTGGACCCATCGATTTTGGTCAAAAATGAAAATTCCAAAAGTGCCCCAATTTCTTCTTTAAACTTTAGGTACCATCCCAAAATGTATCACTGAGGTGACAGAAGTTGTTTTCGTACCATGATTTTTGAACAGGAGCTTGGACTGTTTTGTGGCATATGAGAAATTCACTAAGCACCGGACCCATCGATTTTGGTCAAAAATGAAAATTCCAAAAGTGCCCCAATTTCTGCTTTAAACTTTATGTACCATCCCAAAATGTATCACTGAGGTGACAGAAGTTGATTTCGGAGCATGATTTTTGAACAGGAGCTTGGACCATTTTGTGGCGTATGAGAAATTCCCTAAGCCCTGGACCCATCGATTTTGGTCAAAAATGAAAATTCCAAAAGTGCCCCAATTTCTGCTTTAAACTTTAGGTACCATCCCAAAATGTATCACTGAGGTGACAGAAGTTGTTTTCGTACCATGATTTTTGAACAGGAGCTTGGACTGTTTTGTGGCATATGAGAAATTCACTAAGCACCGGACCCATCGATTTTGGTCAAAAATGAAAATTCCAAAAGTGCCCCAATTTCTGCTTTAAACTTTAGGTACCATCCCAAAATGTATCACTGAGGTGACAGAAGTTGATTTCGGAGCATGATTTTTGAACAGGAGCTTGGACCGTTTTGTGGCATATGAGAAATTCCCTAAGCCACGGACCCATCGATTTTGGTCAAAAATGAAAATTCCAAAAGTGCCCCAATTTCTGCTTTAAACTTTATGTACCATCCCAAAATGTATCACTGAGGAGACAGAAGTTGATTTCGGAGCATGATTTTTGAACAGGAGCTTGGACCATTTTGTGGCGTATGAGAAATTCCCTAAGCCCTGGACCCATCGATTTTGGTCAAAAATGAAAATTCCAAAAGTGCCCCAATTTCTGCTTTAAACTTTATGTACCATCCCAAAATGTATCACTGAGGTGACAGAAGTTGATTTCGGAGCATGATTTTTGAACAGTAGCTTGGACCGTTTTGTGGCGTATGAGAAATTCCCTAAGCCCTGGACCCATCGATTTTGGTCAAAAATGAAAATTCCAAAAGTGCCCCAATTTCTGCTTTAAACTTTATGTACCATCCCAAAATGTATCACTGAGGTGACAGAAGTTGATTTCGGAGCATGATTTTTGAACAGGAGCTTGGACCATTTTGTGGCGTATGAGAAATTCCCTAAGCCCTGGACCCATCGATTTTGGTCATAAATGAAAATTCCAAAAGTGCCCCAATTTCTGCTTTAAACTTTAGGTACCAGCCCAAAATGTATCACTGAGGTGACAGAAGTTGATTTCGGAGCATGATTTTTGAACAGGAGCTTGGACCGTTTTGTGGCGTATGAGAAATTACCTAAGCCCCGGACCCATCGATTTTGGTCAAAAATGAAAATTCCAAAAGTGCCCCAATTTCTGCTTTAAACTATCGGTACCATCCCAAAATGTATCACTGAGGTGACAGAAGTTGATTTCGGAGCATGATTTTTGAACAGGAGCTTGGACCGTTTTGTGGCGTATGAGAAATTCCATAAGCCCCGGACTTATCGATTTTGGTCAAAAATCAAAATTCCAAAAGTGCCCCAATTTCTGCTTTAAACTTTAGGTAGCATGCCAAAATGTATCATTGAGGTGACAGAAGTTGTTTTCAGAGCATGATTTTTGAACAGGAGCTTGGACCTTTTCGTGGCGAATGAGAAATTCCCAAAGCCTCGGACCCATCGATTTTGGTCAAAAATGAAAATTCCCAAAGTGCCCCAATTTCTGCTTTAAACTTTAGGTACCATCCCAAAATGTATCACTGAGGTGACAGAAGTTGATTTCGGAGCATGATTTTTGAACAGGAGCTTGGACCGTTTTGTGGCGTATGAGAAATTCCCTAAGCCCTGGACCCATCGATTTTGGTCAAAAATGAAAATTCCAAAAGTGCCCCAATTTCTGCTTTAAACTTTAGGTACCATCCCAAAATGTATCACTGAGGTGACAGAAGTTGTTTTCGTACCATGATTTTTGAACAGGAGCTTGGACTGTTTTGTGGCATATGAGAAATTCACTAAGCACCGGACCCATCGATTTTGGTCAAAAATGAAAATTCCAAAAGTGCCCCAATTTCTGCTTTAAACTTTATGTACCATCCCAAAATGTATCACTGAGGTGACAGAAGTTGATTTCGGAGCATGATTTTTGAACAGGAGCTTGGACCATTTTGTGGCGTATGAGAAATTCCCTAAGCCCTGGACCCATCGATTTTGGTCAAAAATGAAAATTCCAAAAGTGCCCCAATTTCTGCTTTAAACTTTAGGTACCATCCCAAAATGTATCACTGAGGTGACAGAAGTTGTTTTCGTACCATGATTTTTGAACAGGAGCTTGGACTGTTTTGTGGCATATGAGAAATTCACTAAGCACCGGACCCATCGATTTTGGTCAAAAATGAAAATTCCAAAAGTGCCCCAATTTCTGCTTTAAACTTTAGGTACCATCCCAAAATGTATCACTGAGGTGACAGAAGTTGATTTCGGAGCATGATTTTTGAACAGGAGCTTGGACCGTTTTGTGGCATATGAGAAATTCCCTAAGCCACGGACCCATCGATTTTGGTCAAAAATGAAAATTCCAAAAGTGCCCCAATTTCTGCTTTAAACTTTATGTACCATCCCAAAATGTATCACTGAGGAGACAGAAGTTGATTTCGGAGCATGATTTTTGAACAGGAGCTTGGACCATTTTGTGGCGTATGAGAAATTCCCTAAGCCCTGGACCCATCGATTTTGGTCAAAAATGAAAATTCCAAAAGTGCCCCAATTTCTGCTTTAAACTTTATGTACCATCCCAAAATGTATCACTGAGGTGGCAGAAGTTGATTTCGGAGCATGATTTTTGAACAGGAGCTTGGACCATTTTGTGGCGTATGAGAAATTCCCTAAGCCCTGGACCCATCGATTTTGGTCAAAAATGAAAATTCCAAAAGTGCCCCAATTTCTGCTTTAAACTTTAGGTACCATCCCAAAATGTATCACTGTTGTGACAGAAGTTGATTTCGGAGCATGATTTTTGAACAGGAGCTTGGACAGTTTTGTGGCGTATGAGAAATTACCTAAGCCCCGGACCCATCGATTTTGGTCAAAAATGAAAATTCCAAAAGTGCCTTAATTTCTGCTTTAAACTATCGGTACCATCCCAAAATGTATCACTGAGGTGACAGAAGTTGATTTCTGAGCATGATTTTTTAACAGGAGCTTGGACCGTTTTGTGGCGTATGAGAAATTACCTAAGCCCTGGACCCATCGATTTTGGTCAAAAATGAAAATTCCAAAAGTGCCCCAATTTCTGCTTTAAACTTTATGTACCATCCCAAAATGTATCACTGAGGTGACAGAAGTTGATTTCGGAGCATGATTTTTGAACAGGAGCTTGGACCGTTTTGTGGCGTATGAGAAATTCCCTAAGCCCTGGACCCATCGATTTTGGTCAAAAATGAAAATTCCAAAAGTGCCCCAATTTCTGCTTTAAACTTTATGTACCATCCCAAAATGTATCACTGAGGTGACAGAAGTTGATTTCGGAGCATGATTTTTGAACAGGAGCTTGGACCGTTTTGTGGCGTATGAGAAATTCCCTAAGCCCTGGACACATCGATTTTGGTCAAAAATGAAAATTCCAAAAGTGCCCCAATTTCTGCTTTAAACTTTAGGTACCATCCCAAAATGTATCACTGAGGTGACAGAAGTTGTTTTCGTACCATGATTTTTGAACAGGAGCTTGGACCATTTTGTGGCGTATGAGAAATTCCCTAAGCCCCGGACCCATCGATTTTGGTCAAAAATGAAAATTCCAAAAGTGTCCCAATTTCTGCTTTAAACTTTAGGTACCATCCCAAAATGTATCACTGAGGTGACAGAAGTTGTTTTCAGAGCATGATTTTTGAACAGGAGCTTGGACCTTTTCGTGGCGAATGAGAAATTCCCAAAGCCTCGGACCCATCGATTTTGGTCAAAAATGAAAATTCCAAAAGTGCCCCAATTTCTGCTTTAAACTTTATGTACCATCCCAAAATGTATCACTGAGGTGACAGAAGTTGATTTCGGAGCATGATTTTTGAACAGGAGCTTGGACCATTTTGTGGCGTATGAGAAATTCCCTAAGCCCTGGACCCATCGATTTTGGTCAAAAATGAAAATTCCAAAAGTGCCCCAATTTCTGCTTTAAACTTTAGGTACCATCCCAAAATGTATCACTGAGGTGACAGAAGTTGTTTTCGTACCATGATTTTTGAACAGGAGCTTGGACTGTTTTGTGGCATATGAGAAATTCACTAAGCACCGGACCCATCGATTTTTGTCAAAAATGAAAATTCCAAAAGTGCCCCAATTTCTGCTTTAAACTTTAGGTACCATCCCAAAATGTATCACTGAGGTGACAGAAGTTGATTTCGGAGCATGATTTTTGAACAGGAGCTTGGACCGTTTTGTGGCATATGAGAAATTCCCTAAGCCCCGGACCCATCGATTTTGGTCAAAAATGAAAATTCCAAAAGTGCCCCAATTTCTGCTTTAAACTTTATGTACCATCCCAAAATGTATCACTGAGGTGACAGAAGTTGATTTCGGAGCATGATTTTTGAACAGGAGCTTGGACCATTTTGTGGCATATGAGAAATTCCCTAAGCCCCGGACCCATCGATTTTGGTCAAAAATGAAAATTCCAAAAGTGCCCCAATTTCTGCTTTAAACTTTAGGTACCATCCCAAAATGTATCACTGTTGTGACAGAAGTTGATTTCGGAGCATGATTTTTGAACAAGAGCTTAGAACGTTTTGTGGCATAGGAGAAATTCCCTAAGCACCGAACCCATCGAATTTGGTCATAAATGAAAATTCCAAAAGTGCCCCAATTTCTGCTTTAAACTATCGGTACCAGCCCAAAATGTATCAATGAGGTGACAGAAGTTGATTTCGGAGCATGATTTTTGAACAGGAGCTTGGACCGTTTTGTGGCGTATGAGAAATTACCTAAGCCCCGGACCCATCGATTTTGGTCAAAATTGAAAATTCCAAAAGTGCCTTAATTTCTGCTTTAAACTATCGGTACCATCCCAAAATGTATCACTGAGGTGACAGAAGTTGATTTCGGAGCATGATTTTTGAACAGGAGCTTGGACCGTTTTGTGGCGTATGAGAAATTCCCTAAGCCCTGGACCCATCGATTTTGGTCAAAAATGAAAATTCCAAAAGTGCCCCAATTTCTGCTTTAAACTTTATGTACCATCCCAAAATGTATCACTGAGGTGACAGAAGTTGATTTCGGAGCATGATTTTTGAACAGGAGCTTGGACCGTTTTGTGGCGTATGAGAAATTCCCTAAGCCCTGGACCCATCGATTTTGGTCAAAAATGAAAATTCCAAAAGTGCCCCAATTTCTGCTTTAAACTTTATGTACCATCCCAAAATGTATCACTGAGGTGACAGAAGTTGATTTCGGAGCATGATTTTTGAACAGGAGCTTGGACCATTTTGTGGCGTATGAGAAATTCCCTAAGCCCTGGACCCATCGATTTTGGTCATAAATGAAAATTCCAAAAGTGCCCCAATTTCTGCTTTAAACTTTAGGTACCAGCCCAAAATGTATCACTGAGGTGACAGAAGTTGATTTCGGAGCATGATTTTTGAACAGGAGCTTGGACCGTTTTGTGGCGTATGAGAAATTACCTAAGCCCCGGACCCATCGATTTTGGTCAAAAATGAAAATTCCAAAAGTGCCCCAATTTCTGCTTTAAACTATCGGTACCATCCCAAAATGTATCACTGAGGTGACAGAAGTTGATTTCGGAGCATGATTTTTGAACAGGAGCTTGGACCGTTTTGTGGCGTATTTGAAATTCCATAAGCCCCGGACTTAACGATTTTGGTCAAAAATCAAAATTCCAAAAGTGCCCCAATTTCTGCTTTAAACTTTAGGTAGCATGCCAAAATGTATCATTGAGGTGACAGAAGTTGTTTTCAGAGCATGATTTTTGAACAGGAGCTTGGACCTTTTCGTGGCGAATGAGAAATTCCCAAAGCCTCGGACCCATCGATTTTGGTCAAAAATGAAAATTCCCAAAGTGCCCCAATTTCTGCTTTAAACTTTAGGTACCATCCCAAAATGTATCACTGAGGTGACAGAAGTTGATTTCGGAGCATGATTTTTGAACAGGAGCTTGGACCGTTTTGTGGCGTATGAGAAATTCCCTAAGCCCTGGACCCATCGATTTTGGTCAAAAATGAAAATTCCAAAAGTGCCCCAATTTCTGCTTTAAACTTTAGGTACCATCCCAAAATGTATCACTGAGGTGACAGAAGTTGTTTTCGTACCATGATTTTTGAACAGGAGCTTGGACTGTTTTGTGGCATATGAGAAATTCTCTAAGCACCGGACCCATCGATTTTGGTCAAAAATGAAAATTCCAAAAGTGCCCCAATTTCTGCTTTAAACTTTAGGTACCATCCCAAAATGTATCACTGAGGTGACAGAAGTTGTTTTCGTACCATGATTTTTGAACAGGAGCTTGGACTGTTTTGTGGCATATGAGAAATTCCCTAAGCCCTGGACCCATCGATTTTGGTCAAAAATGAAAATTCCAAAAGTGCCCCAATTTCTGCTTTAAACTTTAGGTACCATCCCAAAATGTATCACTGAGGTGACAGAAGTTGTTTTCGTACCATGATTTTTGAACAGGAGCTTGGACTGTTTTGTGGCATATGAGAAATTCACTAAGCACCGGACCCATCGATTTTGGTCAAAAATGAAAATTCCAAAAGTGCCCCAATTTCTGCTTTAAACTTTAGGTACCATCCCAAAATGTATCACTGAGGTGACAGAAGTTGATTTCGGAGCATGATTTTTGAACAGGAGCTTGGACTGTTTTGTGGCGTATGAGAAATTCCCTAAGCCCTGGACCCATCGATTTTGGTCAAAAATGAAAATTCCAAAAGTACCCCAATTTCTGCTTTAAACTTTATGTACCATCCCAAAATGTATCACTGAGGAGACAGAAGTTGATTTCGGAGCATGATTTTTGAACAGGAGCTTGGACCATTTTGTGGCGTATGAGAAACTCCCTAAGCCCTGGACCCATCGATTTTGGTCAAAAATGAAAATTCCAAAAGTGCCCCAATTTCTGCTTTAAACTTTAGGTACCATCCCAAAATGTATCACTGAGGTGACAGAAGTTGTTTTCGTACCATGATTTTTGAACAGGAGCTTGGACTGTTTTGTGGCATATGAGAAATTCACTAAGCACCGGACCCATCGATTTTGGTCAAAAATGAAAATTCCAAAAGTGCCCCAATTTCTGCTTTAAACTTTAGGTACCATCCCAAAATGTATCACTGTTGTGACAGTAGTTGATTTCGGAGCATGATTTTTGAACAAGAGCTTAGAACGTTTTGTGGCATAGGAGAAATTCCCTAAGCACCGAACACATCGAATTTGGTCATAAATGAAAATTCCAAAAGTGCCCCAATTTCTGCTTTAAACTATCGGTACCAGCCCAAAATGTATCACTGAGGTGACAGAAGTTGATTTTGGAGCATGATTTTTGAACAGGAGCTTGGACCGTTTTGTGGCGTATGAGAAATTACCTAAGCCCCGGACCCATCGATTTTGGTCAAAAATGAAAATTCCAAAAGTGCCCCAATTTCTGCTTTAAACTATCGGTACCAGCCCAAAATGTATCACTGAGGTGACAGAAGTTGATTTCGGAGCATGATTTTTGAACAGGAGCTTGGACCATTTTGTGGCGTATGAGAAATTACCTAAGCCCTGGACCCATCGATTTTGGTCAAAAATGAAAATTCCAAAAGTGCCCCAATTTCTGCTTTAAACTCTATGTATCATCCCAAAATGTATCACTGAGGTGACAGAAGTTGATTTCGGAGCATGATTTTTGAACAGGAGCTTGGACCATTTTGTGGCGTATGAGAAATTCCCTAAGCCCTGGACCCATCGGTTTTGGTCAAAAATGAAAATTCCAAAAGTGCCCCAATTTCTGCTTTAAACTTTAGGTACCATCCCAAAATGTATCACTGAGGTGACAGAAGTTGTTTTCGTACCATGATTTTTGAACAGGAGCTTGGACTGTTTTGTGGCATATGAGAAATTCACTAAGCACCGGACCCATCGATTTTGGTCAAAAATGAAAATTCCAAAAGTGCCCCAATTTCTGCTTTAAACTTTAGGTACCATCCCAAAATGTATCACTGAGGTGACAGAAGTTGATTTCGGAGCATGATTTTTGAACAGGAGCTTGGACCGTTTTGTGGCGTATGAGAAATTACCTAAGCCCCGGACCCATCGATTTTGGTCAAAAATGAAAATTCCAAAAGTGCCCCAATTTCTGCTTTAAACTTTAGGTACCATCCCAAAATGTATCACTGTTGTGACAGAAGTTGATTTCGGAGCATGATTTTTGAACAAGAGCTTAGAACGTTTTGTGGCATAGGAGAAATTCCCTAAGCACCGAACCCATCGAATTTGGTCATAAATGAAAATTCCAAAAGTGCCCCAATTTCTGCTTTAAACTATCGGTACCAGCCCAAAATGTATCAATGAGGTGACAGAAGTTGATTTCGGAGCATGATTTTTGAACAGGAGCTTGGACCGTTTTGTGGCGTATGAGAAATTACCTAAGCCCCGGACCCATCGATTTTGGTCAAAATTGAAAATTCCAAAAGTGCCTTAATTTCTGCTTTAAACTATCGGTACCATCCCAAAATGTATCACTGAGGTGACAGAAGTTGATTTCGGAGCATGATTTTTGAACAGGAGCTTGGACCGTTTTGTGGCGTATGAGAAATTCCCTAAGCCCTGGACACATTGATTTTGGTCAAAAATGAAAATTCCAAAAGTGCCCCAATTTCTGCTTTAAACTTTAGGTACCATCCCAAAATGTATCACTGAGGTGACAGAAGTTGTTTTCGTACCATGATTTTTGAACAGGAGCTTGGACCATTTTGTGGCGTATGAGAAATTCCCTAAGCCCCGGACCCATCGATTTTGGTCAAAAATGAAAATTCCAAAAGTGTCCCAATTTCTGCTTTAAACTTTAGGTACCATCCCAAAATGTATCACTGAGGTGACAGAAGTTGTTTTCGTACCATGATTTTTGAACAGGAGCTTGGACTGTTTTGTGGAGTATGAGAAATTCCCTAAGCCCGGACCCATCGATATTGGTCAAAAATGAAAATTCCAAAAGTGCCCCAATTTCTGCTTTAAACTATCGGTACCAGCCCAAAATGTATCACTGTTGTGACAGAAATTGATTTCGGAGCATGATTTTTGAACAGGAGCTTGGACCGTTTTGTGGCGTATGAGAAATTCCATAAGCCCCGGACTTATCGATTTTGGTCAAAAATCAAAATTCCAAAAGTGCCCCAATTTCTGCTTTAAACTTTAGGTAGCATGCCAAAATGTATCATTGAGGTGACAGAAGTTGTTTTCAGAGCATGATTTTTGAACAGGAGCTTGGACCTTTTCGTGGCGAATGAGAAATTCCCAAAGCCTCGGACCCATCGATTTTGGTCAAAAATGAAAATTCCCAAAGTGCCCCAATTTCTGCTTTAAACTTTAGGTACCATCCCAAAATGTATCACTGAGGTGACAGAAGTTGATTTCGGAGCATGATTTTTGAACAGGAGCTTGGACTGTTTTGTGGCGTATGAGAAATTCCCTAAGCCCTGGACCCATCGATTTTGGTCAAAAATGAAAATTCCAAAAGTACCCCAATTTCTGCTTTAAACTTTATGTACCATCCCAAAATGTATCACTGAGGAGACAGAAGTTGATTTCGGAGCATGATTTTTGAACAGGAGCTTGGACCATTTTGTGGCGTATGAGAAATTCCCTAAGCCCTGGACCCATCGATTTTGGTCAAAAATGAAAATTCCAAAAGTGCCCCAATTTCTGCTTTAAACTTTAGGTACCATCCCAAAATGTATCACTGAGGTGACAGAAGTTGTTTTCGTACCATGATTTTTGAACAGGAGCTTGGACTGTTTTGTGGCATATGAGAAATTCACTAAGCACCGGACCCATCGATTTTGGTCAAAAATGAAAATTCCAAAAGTGCCCCAATTTCTGCTTTAAACTTTAGGTACCATCCCAAAATGTATCACTGTTGTGACAGTAGTTGATTTCGGAGCATGATTTTTGAACAAGAGCTTAGAACGTTTTGTGGCATAGGAGAAATTCCCTAAGCACCGAACACATCGAATTTGGTCATAAATGAAAATTCCAAAAGTGCCCCAATTTCTGCTTTAAACTATCGGTACCAGCCCAAAATGTATCACTGAGGTGACAGAAGTTGATTTTGGAGCATGATTTTTGAACAGGAGCTTGGACCGTTTTGTGGCGTATGAGAAATTACCTAAGCCCCGGACCCATCGATTTTGGTCAAAAATGAAAATTCCAAAAGTGCCCCAATTTCTGCTTTAAACTATCGGTACCAGCCCAAAATGTATCACTGAGGTGACAGAAGTTGATTTCGGAGCATGATTTTTGAACAGGAGCTTGGACCATTTTGTGGCGTATGAGAAATTACCTAAGCCCTGGACCCATCGATTTTGGTCAAAAATGAAAATTCCAAAAGTGCCCCAATTTCTGCTTTAAACTCTATGTATCATCCCAAAATGTATCACTGAGGTGACAGAAGTTGATTTCGGAGCATGATTTTTGAACAGGAGCTTGGACCATTTTGTGGCGTATGAGAAATTCCCTAAGCCCTGGACCCATCGATTTTGGTCAAAAATGAAAATTCCAAAAGTGCCCCAATTTCTGCTTTAAACTTTAGGTACCATCCCAAAATGTATCACTGAGGTGACAGAAGTTGTTTTCGTACCATGATTTTTGAACAGGAGCTTGGACTGTTTTGTGGCATATGAGAAATTCACTAAGCACCGGACCCATCGATTTTGGTCAAAAATGAAAATTCCAAAAGTGCCCCAATTTCTGCTTTAAACTTTAGGTACCATCCCAAAATGTATCACTGAGGTGACAGAAGTTGATTTCGGAGCATGATTTTTGAACAGGAGCTTGGACCGTTTTGTGGCATATGAGAAATTCCCTAAGCCCCGGACCCATCGATTTTGGTCAAAAATGAAAATTCCAAAAGTGCCCCAATTTCTGCTTTAAACTTTATGTACCATCCCAAAATGTATCACTGAGGTGACAGAAGTTGATTTCGGAGCATGATTTTTGAACAGGAGCTTGGACCGTTTTGTGGCGTATGAGAAATTCCCTAAGCCCTGGACCCATCGATTTTGGTCAAAAATGAAAATTCCAAAAGTGCCCCAATTTCTGCTTTAAACTTTATGTACCATCCCAAAATGTATCACTGAGGTGACAGAAGTTGATTTCGGAGCATGATTTTTGAACAGGAGCTTGGACCATTTTGTGGCGTATGAGAAATTCCCTAAGCCCTGGACCCATCGATTTTGGTCAAAAATGAAAATTCCAAAAGTGCCCCAATTTCTGCTTTAAACTTTAGGTACCATCCCAAAATGTATCACTGTTGTGACAGAAGTTGATTTCGGAGCATGATTTTTGAACAAGAGCTTAGAATGTTTTGTGGCATAGGAGAAATTCCCTAAGCACCGAACCCATCGAATTTGGTCATAAATGAAAATTCCAAAAGTGCCCCAATTTCTGCTTTAAACTATCGGTACCAGCCCAAAATGTATCACTAAGTGACAGAAGTTGATTTCGGAGCATGATTTTTGAACAGGAGCTTGGACCGTTTTGTGGCGTATAAGAAATTACCTAAGCCCCGGACCCATCGATTTTGGTCAAAAATGAAAATTCCAAAAGTGCCTTAATTTCTGCTTTAAACTATCGGTACCATCCCAAAATGTATCACTGAGGTGACAGAAGTTGATTTCGGAGCATGATTTTTGAACAGGAGCTTGGACCGTTTTGTGGCGTATGAGAAATTCCCTAAGCCCTGGACCCATCGATTTTGGTCAAAAATGAAAATTCCAAAAGTGCCCCAATTTCTGCTTTAAACTTTATGTACCATCCCAAAATGTATCACTGAGGTGACAGAAGTTGATTTCGGAGCATGATTTTTGAACAGGAGCTTGGACCGTTTTGTGGCGTATGAGAAATTCCCTAAGCCCTGGACACATCGATTTTGGTCAAAAATGAAAATTCCAAAAGTGCCCCAATTTCTGCTTTAAACTTTAGGTACCATCCCAAAATGTATCACTGAGGTGACAGAAGTTGTTTTCGTACCATGATTTTTGAACAGGAGCTTGGACCATTTTGTGGCGTATGAGAAATTCCCTAAGCCCCGGACCCATCGATTTTGGTCAAAAATGAAAATTCCAAAAGTGTCCCAATTTCTGCTTTAAACTTTAGGTACCATCCCAAAATGTATCACTGAGGTGACAGAAGTTATTTTCGTACCATGATTTTTGAACTGGAGCTTGGACTGTTTTGTGGAGTATGAGAAATTCCCTAAGCCCGGACCCATCGATATTGGTCAAAAATGAAAATTCCAAAAGTGCCCCAATTTCTGCTTTAAACTATCGGTACCAGCCCAAAATGTATCACTGTTGTGACAGAAATTGATTTCGAAGCATGATTTTTGAACAGGAGCTTGGACCGTTTTGTGGCGTATGAGAAATTCCATAAGCCCCGGACTTATCGATTTTGGTCAAAAATCAAAATTCCAAAAGTGCCCCAATTTCTGCTTTAAACTTTAGGTAGCATGCCAAAATGTATCATTGAGGTGACAGAAGTTGTTTTCAGAGCATGATTTTTGAACAGGAGCTTGGACCTTTTCGTGGCGAATGAGAAATTCCCAAAGCCTCGGACCCATCGATTTTGGTCAAAAATGAAAATTCCCAAAGTGCCCCAATTTCTGCTTTAAACTATAGGTACCATCCCAAAATGTATCACTGAGGTGACAGAAGTTGATTTCGGAGCATGATTTTTGAACAGGAGCTTGGACCATTTTGTGGCGTATGAGAAATTCCCTAAGCCCTGGACCCATCGATTTTGGTCAAAAATGAAAATTCCAAAAGTGCCCCAATTTCTGCTTTAAACTTTATGTACCATCCCAAAATGTATCACTGAGGAGACAGAAGTTGATTTCGGAGCATGATTTTTGAACAGGAGCTTGGACCTTTTCGTGGCGAATGAGAAATTCCCAAAGCCTCGGACCCATCGATTTTGGTCAAAAATGAAAATTCCCAAAGTGCCCCAATTTCTGCTTTAAACTTTATGTACCATCCCAAAATGTATCACTGAGGTGACAGAAGTTGATTTCGGAGCATGATTTTTGAACAGGAGCTTGGACCGTTTTGTGGCGTATGAGAAATTCCCTAAGCCCTGGACCCATCGATTTTGGTCAAAAATGAAAATTCCAAAAGTGCCCCAATTTCTGCTTTAAACTTTATGTACCATCCCAAAATGTATCACTGAGGAGACAGAAGTTGATTTCGGAGCATGATTTTTGAACAGGAGCTTGGACCATTTTGTGGCGTATGAGAAATTCCCTAAGCCCTGGACCCATCGATTTTGGTCAAAAATGAAAATTCCAAAAGTGCCCCAATTTCTGCTTTAAACTTTAGGTACCATCCCAAAATGTATCACTGAGGTGACAGAAGTTGTTTTCGTACCATGATTTTTGAACAGGAGCTTGGACTGTTTTGTGGCATATGAGAAATTCACTAAGCACCGGACCCATCGATTTTGGTCAAAAATGAAAATTCCAAAAGTGCCCCAATTTCTGCTTTAAACTTTAGGTACCATCCCAAAATGTATCACTGTTGTGACAGAAGTTGATTTCGGAGCATGATTTTTGAACAAGAGCTTAGAACGTTTTGTGGCATAGGAGAAATTCCCTAAGCACCGAACACATCGAATTTGGTCATAAATGAAAATTCCAAAAGTGCCCCAATTTCTGCTTTAAACTATCGGTACCAGCCCAAAATGTATCACTGAGGTGACAGAAGTTGATTTCGGAGCATGATTTTTGAACAGGAGCTTGGACCGTTTTGTGGCGTATGAGAAATTACCTAAGCCCCGGACCCATCGATTTTGGTCAAAAATGAAAATTCCAAAAGTGCCCCAATTTCTGCTTTAAACTATCGGTACCAGCCCAAAATGTATCACTGAGGTGACAGAAGTTGATTTCGGAGCATGATTTTTGAACAGGAGCTTGGACCGTTTTGTGGCGTATGAGAAATTACCTAAGCCCTGGACCCATCGATTTTGGTCAAAAATGAAAATTCCAAAAGTGCCCCAATTTCTGCTTTAAACTCTATGTATCATCCCAAAATGTATCACTGAGGTGACAGAAGTTGATTTCGGAGCATGATTTTTGAACAGGAGCTTGGACCATTTTGTGGCGTATGAGAAATTCCCTAAGCCCTGGACCCATCGATTTTGGTCAAAAATGAAAATTCCAAAAGTGCCCCAATTTCTGCTTTAAACTTTATGTACCATCCCAAAATGTATCACTGAGGTGACAGAAGTTGATTTCGGAGCATGATTTTTGAACAGGAGCTTGGACCGTTTTGTGGCGTATGAGAAATTCCCTAAGCCCTGGACACATCGATTTTGGTCAAAAATGAAAATTCCAAAAGTGTCCCAATTTCTGCTTTAAACTTTAGGTACCATCCCAAAATGTATCACTGAGGTGACAGAAGTTGTTGTCGTACCATGATTTTTGAACAGGAGCTTGGACCATTTTGTGGCGTATGAGAAATTCCCTAAGCCCCGGACCCATCGATTTTGGTCAAAAATGAAAATTCCAAAAGTGTCCCAATTTCTGCTTTAAACTTTAGGTACCATCCCAAAATGTATCACTGAGGTGACAGAAGTTATTTTCGTACCATGATTTTTGAACAGGAGCTTGGACTGTTTTGTGGAGTATGAGAAATTCCCTAAGCCCGGACCCATCGATATTGGTCAAAAATGAAAATTCCAAAGTGCCCCAATTTCTGCTTTAAACTATCGGTACCAGCCCAAAATGTATCACTATTGTGACAGAAATTGATTTCGGAGCATGATTTTTGAACAGGAGCTTGGACCGTTTTGTGGCGTATGAGAAATTCCATAAGCCCCGGACTTATCGATTTTGGTCAAAAATGAAAATTCCAAAAGTGCCCCAATTTCTGCTTTAAACTTTAGGTAGCATGCCAAAATGTATCATTGAGGTGACAGAAGTTGTTTTCAGAGCATGATTTTTGAACAGGAGCTTGGACCTTTTCGTGGCGAATGAGAAATTCCCAAAGCCTCGGACCCATCGATTTTGGTCAAAAATGAAAATTCCCAAAGTGCCCCAATTTCTGCTTTAAACTTTAGGTACCATCCCAAAATGTATCACTGAGGTGACAGAAGTTGATTTCGGAGCATGATTTTTGAACAGGAGCTTGGACCGTTTTGTGGCGTATGAGAAATTCCCTAAGCCCTGGACCCATCGATTTTGGTCAAAAATGAAAATTCCAAAAGTGCCCCAATTTCTGCTTTAAACTTTATGTACCATCCCAAAATGTATCACTGAGGTGACAGAAGTTGATTTCGGAGCATGATTTTTGAACAGGAGCTCGGACCATTTTGTGGCGTATGAGAAATTCCCTAAGCCCTGGACCCATCGATTTTGGTCAAAAATGAAAATTCCAAAAGTGCCCCAATTTCTGCTTTAAACTTTATGTACCATCCCAAAATGTATCACTGAGGTGACAGAAGTTGATTTCGGAGCATGATTTTTGAACAGGAGCTTGGACCGTTTTGTGGCATATGAGAAATTCCCTAAGCCCCGGACCCATCGATTTTGGTCAAAAATGAAAATTCCAAAAGTGCCCCAATTTCTGCTTTAAACTTTATGTACCATCCCAAAATGTATCACTGAGGTGACAGAAGTTGATTTCGGAGCATGATTTTTGAACAGGAGCTTGGACCGTTTTGTGGCGTATGAGAAATTCCCTAAGCCCTGGACCCATCGATTTTGGTCAAAAATGAAAATTCCAAAAGTGCCCCAATTTCTGCTTTAAACTTTATGTACCATCCCAAAATGTATCACTGAGGTGACAGAAGTTGATTTCGGAGCATGATTTTTGAACAGGAGCTTGGACCATTTTGTGGCGTATGAGAAATTCCCTAAGCCCTGGACCCATCGATTTTGGTCAAAAATGAAAATTCCAAAAGTGCCCCAATTTCTGCTTTAAACTTTAGGTACCATCCCAAAATGTATCACTGTTGTGACAGAAGTTGATTTCGGAGCATGATTTTTGAACAAGAGCTTAGAACGTTTTGTGGCATAGGAGAAATTCCCTAAGCACCGAACCCATCGAATTTGGTCATAAATGAAAATTCCAAAAGTGCCCCAATTTCTGCTTTAAACTATCGGTACCAGCCCAAAATGTATCACTGAGGTGACAGAAGTTGATTTCGGAGCATGATTTTTGAACAGGAGCTTGGACAGTTTTGTGGCGTATGAGAAATTACCTAAGCCCCGGACCCATCGATTTTGGTCAAAAATGAAAATTCCAAAAGTGCCTTAATTTCTGCTTTAAACTATCGGTACCATCCCAAAATGTATCACTGAGGTGACAGAAGTTGATTTCTGAGCATGATTTTTTAACAGGAGCTTGGACCGTTTTGTGGCGTATGAGAAATTACCTAAGCCCTGGACCCATCGATTTTGGTCAAAAATGAAAATTCCAAAAGTGCCCCAATTTCTGCTTTAAACTTTATGTACCATCCCAAAATGTATCACTGAGGTGACAGAAGTTGATTTCGGAGCATGATTTTTGAACAGGAGCTTGGACCGTTTTGTGGCGTATGAGAAATTCCCTAAGCCCTGGACCCATCGATTTTGGTCAAAAATGAAAATTCCAAAAGTGCCCCAATTTCTGCTTTAAACTTTATGTACCATCCCAAAATGTATCACTGAGGTGCAGAAGTTGATTTCGGAGCATGATTTTTGAACAGGAGCTTGGACCGTTTTGTGGCGTATGAGAAATTCCCTAAGCCCTGGACACATCGATTTTGGTCAAAAATGAAAATTCCAAAAGTACCCCAATTTCTGCTTTAAATTTTAGGTACCATCCCAAAATGTATCACTGAGGTGACAGAAGTTGTTTTCGTACCATGATTTTTGAACAGGAGCTTGGACCATTTTGTGGCGTATGAGAAATTCCCTAAGCCCTGGACCCATCGATTTTGGTCAAAAATGAAAATTCCAAAAGTGCCCCAATTTCTGCTTTAAACTTTAGGTACCATCCCAAAATGTATCACTGAGGTGACAGAAGTTGTTTTCGTACCATGATTTTTGAACAGGAGCTTGGACTGTTTTGTGGCATATGAGAAATTCACTAAGCACCGGACCCATCGATTTTGGTCAAAAATGAAAATTCCAAAAGTGCCCCAATTTCTGCTTTAAACTTTAGGCACCATCCCAAAATGTATCACTGAGGTGACAGAAGTTGATTTCGGAGCATGATTTTTGAACAGGAGCTTGGACCATTTTGTGGCATATGAGAAATTCCCTAAGCCCCGGACCCATCGATTTTGGTCAAAAATGAAAATTCCAAAAGTGCCCCAATTTCTGCTTTAAACTTTATGTACCATCCCAAAATGTATCACTGAGGTGACAGAAGTTGATTTCGGAGCATGATTTTTGAACAGGAGCTTGGACCATTTTGTGGCGTATGAGAAATTCCCTAAGCCCTGGACCCATCGATTTTGGTCAAAAATGAAAATTCCAAAAGTGCCCCAATTTCTGCTTTAAACTTTATGTACCATCCCAAAATGTATCACTGAGGTGACAGAAGTTGATTTCGGAGCATGATTTTTGAACAGGAGCTTGGACCATTTTGTGGCGTATGAGAAATTCCCTAAGCCCTGGACCCATCGATTTTGGTCAAAAATGAAAATTCCAAAAGTGCCCCAATTTCTGCTTTAAACTTTAGGTACCATCCCAAAATGTATCACTGTTGTGACAGAAGTTGATTTCGGAGCATGATTTTTGAACAAGAGCTTAGAACGTTTTGTGGCATAGGAGAAATTCCCTAAGCACCGAACCCATCGAATTTGGTCATAAATGAAAATTCCAAAAGTGCCCCAATTTCTGCTTTAAACTATCGGTACCAGCCCAAAATGTATCACTGAGGTGACAGAAGTTGATTTCGGAGCATGATTTTTGAACAGGAGCTTGGACCGTTTTGTGGCGTATGAGAAATTACCTAAGCCCCGGACCCATCGATTTTGGTCAAAAATGAAAATTCCAAAAGTGCCTTAATTTCTGCTTTAAACTATCGGTACCATCCCAAAATGTATCACTGAGGTGACAGAAGTTGATTTCGGAGCATGATTTTTGAACAGGAGCTTGGACCGTTTTGTGGCGTATGAGAAATTACCTAAGCCCTGGACCCATCGATTTTGGTCAAAAATGAAAATTCCAAAAGTGCCCCAATTTCTGCTTTAAACTTTAGGTACCATCCCAAAATGTATCACTGAGGTGACAGAAGTTGATTTCGGAGCATGATTTTTGAACAGGAGCTTGGACCGTTTTGTGGCGTATGAGAAATTCCCTAAGCCCTGGACCCATCGATTTTGGTCAAAAATGAAAATTCCAAAAGTGCCCCAATTTCTGCTTTAAACTTTAGGTACCATCCCAAAATGTATCACTGAGGTGACAGAAGTTGATTTCGGAGCATGATTTTTGAACAGGAGCTTGGACCGTTTTGTGGCATATGAGAAATTCCCTAAGCCCCGGACCCATCGATTTTGGTCAAAAATGAAAATTCCAAAAGTGCCCCAATTTCTGCTTTAAACTTTATGTACCATCCCAAAATGTATCACTGAGGTGACAGAAGTTGATTTCGGAGCATGATTTTTGAACAGGAGCTTGGACCATTTTGTGGCGTATGAGAAATTCCCTAAGCCCTGGACCCATCGATTTTGGTCAAAAATGAAAATTCCAAAAGTGCCCCAATTTCTGCTTTAAACTTTATGTACCATCCCAAAATGTATCACTGAGGTGACAGAAGTTGATTTCGGAGCATGATTTTTGAACAGGAGCTTGGACCATTTTGTGGCGTATGAGAAATTCCCTAAGCCCTGGACCCATCGATTTTGGTCAAAAATGAAAATTCCAAAAGTGCCCCAATTTCTGCTTTAAACTTTAGGTACCATCCCAAAATGTATCACTGTTGTGACAGAAGTTGATTTCGGAGCATGATTTTTGAACAAGAGCTTGGACCGTTTTGTGGCATAGGAGAAATTCCCTAAGCACCGAACCCATCGAATTTGGTCATAAATGAAAATTCCAAAAGTGCCCCAATTTCTGCTTTAAACTATCGGTACCAGCCCAAAATGTATCACTGAGGTGACAGAAGTTGATTTCGGAGCATGATTTTTGAACAGGAGCTTGGACCGTTTTGTGGCGTATGAGAAATTACCTAAGCCCCGGACCCATCGATTTTGGTCAAAAATGAAAATTCCAAAAGTGCCTTAATTTCTGCTTTAAACTATCGGTACCATCCCAAAATGTATCACTGAGGTGACAGAAGTTGATTTCGGAGCATGATTTTTGAACAGGAGCTTGGACCGTTTTGTGGCGTATGAGAAATTACCTAAGCCCTGGACCCATCGATTTTGGTCAAAAATGAAAATTCCAAAAGTACCCCAATTTCTGCTTTAAACTTTATGTACCATCCCAAAATGTATCACTGAGGTGACAGAAGTTGATTTCGGAGCATGATTTTTGAACAGGAGCTTGGACCGTTTTGTGGCGTATGAGAAATTCCCTAAGCCCTGGACACATCGATTTTGGTCAAAAATGAAAATTCCAAAAGTGCCCCAATTTCTGCTTTAAACTTTAGGTACCATCCCAAAATGTATCACTGAGGTGACAGAAGTTGTTTTCGTACCATGATTTTTGAACAGGAGCTTGGACCATTTTGTGGCGTATGAGAAATTCCCTAAGCCCCGGACCCATCGATTTTGGTCAAAAATGAAAATTCCAAAAGTGTCCCAATTTCTGCTTTAAACTTTAGGTACCATCCCAAAATGTATCACTGAGGTGACAGAAGTTATTTTCGTACCATGATTTTTGAACAGGAGCTTGGACTGTTTTGTGGAGTATGAGAAATTCCCTAAGCCCGGACCCATCGATATTGGTCAAAAATGAAAATTCCAAAAGTGCCCCAATTTCTGCTTTAAACTATCGGTACCAGCCCAAAATGTATCACTGTTGTGACAGAAATTGATTTCGGAGCATGATTTTTGAACAGGAGCTTGGACCGTTTTGTGGCGTATGAGAAATTCCATAAGCCCCGGACTTATCGATTTTGGTCAAAAATCAAAATTCCAAAAGTGCCCCAATTTCTGCTTTAAACTTTAGGTAGCATGCCAAAATGTATCATTGAGGTGACAGAAGTTGTTTTCAGAGCATGATTTTTGAACAGGAGCTTGGACCGTTTTGTGGCGTATGAGAAATTACCTAAGCCCCGGACCCATCGATTTTGGTCAAAAATGAAAATTCCAAAAGTGCCCCAATTTCTGCTTTAAACTATCGGTACCAGCCCAAAATGTATCACTGAGGTGACAGAAGTTGATTTCGGAGCATGATTTTTGAACAGGAGCTTGGACCATTTTGTGGCGTATGAGAAATTACCTAAGCCCTGGACCCATCGATTTTGGTCAAAAATGAAAATTCCAAAAGTGCCCCAATTTCTGCTTTAAACTCTATGTGTCATCCCAAAATGTATCACTGAGGTGACAGAAGTTGATTTCGGAGCATGATTTTTGAACAGGAGCTTGGACCGTTTTGTGGCGTATGAGAAATTACCTAAGCCCTGGACCCATCGATTTTGGTCAAAAATGAAAATTCCAAAAGTGCCCCAATTTCTGCTTTAAACTTTATGTACCATCCCAAAATGTATCACTGAGGTGACAGAAGTTGATTTCGGAGCATGATTTTTGAACAGGAGCTTGGACCGTTTTGTGGCGTATGAGAAATTCCCTAAGCCCTGGACCCATCGATTTTGGTCAAAAATGAAAATTCCAAAAGTGCCCCAATTTCTGCTTTAAACTTTATGTACCATCCCAAAATGTATCACTGAGGTGACAGAAGTTGATTTCGGAGCATGATTTTTGAACAGGAGCTCGGACCATTTTGTGGCGTATGAGAAATTCCCTAAGCCCTGGACCCATCGATTTTGGTCAAAAATGAAAATTCCAAAAGTGCCCCAATTTCTGCTTTAAACTTTATGTACCATCCCAAAATGTATCACTGAGGTGACAGAAGTTGATTTCGGAGCATGATTTTTGAACAGGAGCTTGGACCGTTTTGTGGCATATGAGAAATTCCCTAAGCCCCGGACCCATCGATTTTGGTCAAAAATTAAAATTCCAAAAGTGCCCCAATTTCTGCTTTAAACTTTATGTACCATCCCAAAATGTATCACTGAGGTGACAGAAGTTGATTTCGGAGCATGATTTTTGAACAGGAGCTTGGACCGTTTTGTGGCGTATGAGAAATTCCCTAAGCCCTGGACCCATCGATTTTGGTCAAAAATGAAAATTCCAAAAGTGCCCCAATTTCTGCTTTAAACTTTATGTACCATCCCAAAATGTATCACTGAGGTGACAGAAGTTGATTTCGGAGCATGATTTTTGAACAGGAGCTTGGACCATTTTGTGGCGTATGAGAAATTCCCTAAGCCCTGGACCCATCGATTTTGGTCAAAAATGAAAATTCCAAAAGTGCCCCAATTTCTGCTTTAAACTTTAGGTACCATCCCAAAATGTATCACTGTTGTGACAGAAGTTGATTTCGGAGCATGATTTTTGAACAAGAGCTTAGAACGTTTTGTGGCATAGGAGAAATTCCCTAAGCACCGAACCCATCGAATTTGGTCATAAATGAAAATTCCAAAAGTGCCCCAATTTCTGCTTTAAACTATCGGTACCAGCCCAAAATGTATCACTGAGGTGACAGAAGTTGATTTCGGAGCATGATTTTTGAACAGGAGCTTGGACAGTTTTGTGGCGTATGAGAAATTACCTAAGCCCCGGTCCCATCGATTTTGGTCAAAAATGAAAATTCCAAAAGTGCCTTAATTTCTGCTTTAAACTATCGGTACCATCCCAAAATGTATCACTGAGGTGACAGAAGTTGATTTCTGAGCATGATTTTTTAACAGGAGCTTGGACCGTTTTGTGGCGTATGAGAAATTACCTAAGCCCTGGACCCATCGATTTTGGTCAAAAATGAAAATTCCAAAAGTGCCCCAATTTCTGCTTTAAACTTTATGTACCATCCCAAAATGTATCACTGAGGTGACAGAAGTTGATTTCGGAGCATGATTTTTGAACAGGAGCTTGGACCGTTTTGTGGCGTATGAGAAATTACCTAAGCCCTGGACCCATCGATTTTGGTCAAAAATGAAAATTCCAAAAGTGCCCCAATTTCTGCTTTAAACTTTATGTACCATCCCAAAATGTATCACTGAGGTGACAGAAGTTGATTTCGGAGCATGATTTTTGAACAGGAGCTTGGACCTTTTCGTGGCGAATGAGAAATTCCCAAAGCCTCGGACCCATCGATTTTGGTCAAAAATGAAAATTCCAAAAGTGCCCCAATTTCTGCTTTAAACTTTATGTACCATCCCAAAATGTATCACTGAGGTGACAGAAGTTGATTTCGGAGCATGATTTTTGAACAGGAGCTTGGACCATTTTGTGGCGTATGAGAAATTCCCTAAGCCCTGGACCCATCGATTTTGGTCAAAAATGAAAATTCCAAAAGTGCCCCAATTTCTGCTTTAAACTTTAGGTACCATCCCAAAATGTATCACTGAGGTGACAGAAGTTGTTTTCGTACCATGATTTTTGAACAGGAGCTTGGACTGTTTTGTGGCATATGAGAAATTCACTAAGCACCGGACCCATCGATTTTGGTCAAAAATGAAAATTCCAAAAGTGCCCCAATTTCTGCTTTAAACTTTAGGCACCATCCCAAAATGTATCACTGAGGTGACAGAAGTTGATTTCGGAGCATGATTTTTGAACAGGAGCTTGGACCATTTTGTGGCATATGAGAAATTCCCTAAGCCCCGGACCCATCGATTTTGGTCAAAAATGAAAATTCCAAAAGTGCCCCAATTTCTGCTTTAAACTTTATGTACCATCCCAAAATGTATCACTGAGGTGACAGAAGTTGATTTCGGAGCATGATTTTTGAACAGGAGCTTGGACCATTTTGTGGCGTATGAGAAATTCCCTTAGCCCTGGACCCATCGATTTTGGTCAAAAATGAAAATTCCAAAAGTGCCCCAATTTCTGCTTTAAACTTTATGTACCATCCCAAAATGTATCACTGAGGTGACAGAAGTTGATTTCGGAGCATGATTTTTGAACAGGAGCTTGGACCATTTTGTGGCGTATGAGAAATTCCCTAAGCCCTGGACCCATCAATTTTGGTCAAAAATGAAAATTCCAAAAGTGCCCCAATTTCTGCTTTAAACTTTAGGTACCATCCCAAAATGTATCACTGTTGTGACAGAAGTTGATTTCGGAGCATGATTTTTGAACAAGAGTTTAGAACGTTTTGTGGCATAGGAGAAATTCCCTAAGCACCGAACCCATCGAATTTGGTCATAAATGAAAATTCCAAAAGTGCCCCAATTTCTGCTTTAAACTATCGGTACCAGCCCAAAATGTATCACTGAGGTGACAGAAGTTGATTTCGGAGCATGATTTTTGAACAGGAGCTTGGACCGTTTTGTGGCGTATGAGAAATTACCTAAGCCCCGGACCCATCGATTTTGGTCAAAAATGAAAATTCCAAAAGTGCCTTAATTTCTGCTTTAAACTATCGGTACCATCCCAAAATGTATCACTGAGGTGACAGAAGTTGATTTCGGAGCATGATTTTTGAACAGGAGCTTGGACCGTTTTGTGGCGTATGAGAAATTACCTAAGCCCTGGACCCATCGATTTTGGTCAAAAATGAAAATTCCAAAAGTGCCCCAATTTCTGCTTTAAACTTTAGGTACCATCCCAAAATGTATCACTGAGGTGACAGAAGTTGATTTCGGAGCATGATTTTTGAACAGGAGCTTGGACCGTTTTGTGGCGTATGAGAAATTCCCTAAGCCCTGGACCCATCGATTTTGGTCAAAAATGAAAATTCCAAAAGTGCCCCAATTTCTGCTTTAAACTTTATGTACCATCCCAAAATGTATCACTGAGGTGACAGAAGTTGATTTCGGAGCATGATTTTTGAACAGGAGCTCGGACCATTTTGTGGCGTATGAGAAATTCCCTAAGCCCTGGACCCATCGATTTTGGTCAAAAATGAAAATTCCAAAAGTGCCCCAATTTCTGCTTTAAACTTTATGTACCATCCCAAAATGTATCACTGAGGTGACAGAAGTTGATTTCGGAGCATGATTTTTGAACAGGAGCTTGGACCGTTTTGTGGCATATGAGAAATTCCCTAAGCCCCGGACCCATCGATTTTGGTCAAAAATTAAAATTCCAAAAGTGCCCCAATTTCTGCTTTAAACTTTATGTACCATCCCAAAATGTATCACTGAGGTGACAGAAGTTGATTTCGGAGCATGATTTTTGAACAGGAGCTTGGACCGTTTTGTGGCATATGAGAAATTCCCTAAGCCCTGGACCCATCGATTTTGGTCAAAAATGAAAATTCCAAAAGTGCCCCAATTTCTGCTTTAAACTTTATGTACCATCCCAAAATGTATCACTGAGGTGACAGAAGTTGATTTCGGAGCATGATTTTTGAACAGGAGCTTGGACCATTTTGTGGCGTATGAGAAATTCCCTAAGCCCTGGACCCATCGATTTTGGTCAAAAATGAAAATTCCAAAAGTGCCCCAATTTCTGCTTTAAACTTTAGGTACCATCCCAAAATGTATCACTGTTGTGACAGAAGTTGATTTCGGAGCATGATTTTTGAACAAGAGCTTAGAACGTTTTGTGGCATAGGAGAAATTCCCTAAGCACCGAACCCATCGAATTTGGTCATAAATGAAAATTCCAAAAGTGCCCCAATTTCTGCTTTAAACTATCGGTACCAGCCCAAAATGTATCACTGAGGTGACAGAAGTTGATTTCGGAGCATGATTTTTGAACAGGAGCTTGGACAGTTTTGTGGCGTATGAGAAATTACCTAAGCCCCGGACCCATCGATTTTGGTCAAAAATGAAAATTCCAAAAGTGCCTTAATTTCTGCTTTAAACTATCGGTACCATCCCAAAATGTATCACTGAGGTGACAGAAGTTGATTTCTGAGCATGATTTTTTAACAGGAGCTTGGACCGTTTTGTGGCGTATGAGAAATTACCTAAGCCCTGGACCCATCGATTTTGGTCAAAAATGAAAATTCCAAAAGTGCCCCAATTTCTGCTTTAAACTTTATGTACCATCCCAAAATGTATCACTGAGGTGACAGAAGTTGATTTCGGAGCATGATTTTTGAACAGGAGCTTGGACCGTTTTGTGGCGTATGAGAAATTCCCTAAGCCCTGTACACATCGATTTTGGTCAAAAATGAAAATTCCAAAAGTGCCCCAATTTCTGCTTTAAACTTTAGGTACCATACCAAAATGTATCACTGAGGTGACAGAAGTTGTTTTCGTACCATGATTTTTGAAAAGGAGCTTGGACCATTTTGTGGCGTATGAGAAATTCCCTAAGCCCCGGACCCATCGATTTTGGTCAAAAATGAAAATTCCAAAAGTGTCCCAATTTCTGCTTTAAACTTTAGGTACCATCCCAAAATGTATCACTGAGGTGACAGAAGTTGTTTTCAGAGCATGATTTTTGAACAGGAGCTTGGACCTTTTCGTGGCGAATGAGAAATTCCCAAAGCCTCGGACCCATCGATTTTGGTCAAAAATGAAAATTCCAAAAGTGCCCCAATTTCTGCTTTAAACTTTATGTACCATCACAAAATGTATCACTGAGGTGACAGAAGTTGATTTCGGAGCATGATTTTTGAACAGGAGCTTGGACTATTTTGTGGCGTATGAGAAATTCCCTAAGCCCTGGACCCATCGATTTTGGTCAAAAATGAAAATTCCAAAAGTGCCCCAATTTCTGCTTTAAACTTTAGGTACCATCCCAAAATGTATCACTGAGGTGACAGAAGTTGTTTTCGTACCATGATTTTTGAACAGGAGCTTGGACTGTTTTGTGGCATATGAGAAATTCACTAAGCACCGGACCCATCGATTTTGGTCAAAAATGAAAATTCCAAAAGTGCCCCAATTTCTGCTTTAAACTTTAGGTACCATCCCAAAATGTATCACTGAGGTGACAGAAGTTGATTTCGGAGCATGATTTTTGAACAGGAGCTTGGACCGTTTTGTGGCATATGAGAAATTCCCTAAGCCCCGGACCCATCGATTTTGGTCAAAAATGAAAATTCCAAAAGTGCCCCAATTTCTGCTTTAAACTTTATGTACCATCCCAAAATGTATCACTGAGGTGACAGAAGTTGATTTCGGAGCATGATTTTTGAACAGGAGCTTGGACCATTTTGTGGCGTATGAGAAATTCCCTAAGCCCTGGACCCATCGATTTTGGTCAAAAATGAAAATTCCAAAAGTGCCCCAATTTCTGCTTTAAACTTTATGTACCATCCCAAAATGTATCACTGAGGTGACAGAAGTTGATTTCGGAGCATGATTTTTGAACAGGAGCTTGGACCGTTTTGTGGCGTATGAGAAATTCCCTAAGCCCTGGACCCATCGATTTTGGTCAAAAATGAAAATTCCAAAAGTGCCCCAATTTCTGCTTTAAACTTTATGTACCATCCCAAAATGTATCACTGAGGTGACAGAAGTTGATTTCGGAGCATGATTTTTGAACAGGAGCTCGGACCATTTTGTGGCGTATGAGAAATTCCCTAAGCCCTGGACCCATCGATTTTGGTCAAAAATGAAAATTCCAAAAGTGCCCCAATTTCTGCTTTAAACTTTATGTACCATCCCAAAATGTATCACTGAGGTGACAGAAGTTGATTTCGGAGCATGATTTTTGAACAGGAGCTTGGACCGTTTTGTGGCATATGAGAAATTCCCTAAGCCCCGGACCCATCGATTTTGGTCAAAAATTAAAATTCCAAAAGTGCCCCAATTTCTGCTTTAAACTTTATGTACCATCCCAAAATGTATCACTGAGGTGACAGAAGTTGATTTCGGAGCATGATTTTTGAACAGGAGCTTGGACCGTTTTGTGGCATATGAGAAATTCCCTAAGCCCTGGACCCATCGATTTTGGTCAAAAATGAAAATTCCAAAAGTGCCCCAATTTCTGCTTTAAACTTTATGTTCCATCCCAAAATGTATCACTGAGGTGACAGAAGTTGATTTCGGAGCATGATTTTTGAACAGGAGCTTGGACCATTTTGTGGCGTATGAGAAATTCCCTAAGCCCTGGACCCATCGATTTTGGTCAAAAATGAAAATTCCAAAAGTGCCCCAATTTCTGCTTTAAACTTTAGGTACCATCCCAAAATGTATCACTGTTGTGACAGAAGTTGATTTCGGAGCATGATTTTTGAACAAGAGCTTAGAACGTTTTGTGGCATAGGAGAAATTCCCTAAGCACCGAACCCATCGAATTTGGTCATAAATGAAAATTCCAAAAGTGCCCCAATTTCTGCTTTAAACTATCGGTACCAGCCCAAAATGTATCACTGAGGTGACAGAAGTTGATTTCGGAGCATGATTTTTGAACAGGAGCTTGGACAGTTTTGTGGCGTATGAGAAATTACCTAAGCCCCGGACCCATCGATTTTGGTCAAAAATGAAAATTCCAAAAGTGCCTTAATTTCTGCTTTAAACTATCGGTACCATCCCAAAATGTATCACTGAGGTGACAGAAGTTGATTTCTGAGCATGATTTTTTAACAGGAGCTTGGACCGTTTTGTGGCGTATGAGAAATTACCTAAGCCCTGGACCCATCGATTTTGGTCAAAAATGAAAATTCCAAAAGTGCCCCAATTTCTGCTTTAAACTTTATGTACCATCCCAAAATGTATCACTGAGGTGACAGAAGTTGATTTCGGAGCATGATTTTTGAACAGGAGCTTGGACCGTTTTGTGGCGTATGAGAAATTCCCTAAGCCCTGTACACATCGATTTTGGTCAAAAATGAAAATTCCAAAAGTGCCCCAATTTCTGCTTTAAACTTTAGGTACCATACCAAAATGTATCACTGAGGTGACAGAAGTTGTTTTCGTACCATGATTTTTGAAAAGGAGCTTGGACCATTTTGTGGCGTATGAGAAATTCCCTAAGCCCCGGACCCATCGATTTTGGTCAAAAATGAAAATTCCAAAAGTGTCCCAATTTCTGCTTTAAACTTTAGGTACCATCCCAAAATGTATCACTGAGGTGACAGAAGTTGTTTTCAGAGCATGATTTTTGAACAGGAGCTTGGACCTTTTCGTGGCGAATGAGAAATTCCCAAAGCCTCGGACCCATCGATTTTGGTCAAAAATGAAAATTCCAAAAGTGCCCCAATTTCTGCTTTAAACTTTATGTACCATCACAAAATGTATCACTGAGGTGACAGAAGTTGATTTCGGAGCATGATTTTTGAACAGGAGCTTGGACTATTTTGTGGCGTATGAGAAATTCCCTAAGCCCTGGACCCATCGATTTTGGTCAAAAATGAAAATTCCAAAAGTGCCCCAATTTCTGCTTTAAACTTTAGGTACCATCCCAAAATGTATCACTGAGGTGACAGAAGTTGTTTTCGTACCATGATTTTTGAACAGGAGCTTGGACTGTTTTGTGGCATATGAGAAATTCACTAAGCACCGGACCCATCGATTTTGGTCAAAAATGAAAATTCCAAAAGTGCCCCAATTTCTGCTTTAAACTTTAGGTACCATCCCAAAATGTATCACTGAGGTGACAGAAGTTGATTTCGGAGCATGATTTTTGAACAGGAGCTTGGACCGTTTTGTGGCATATGAGAAATTCCCTAAGCCCCGGACCCATCGATTTTGGTCAAAAATGAAAATTCCAAAAGTGCCCCAATTTCTGCTTTAAACTTTATGTACCATCCCAAAATGTATCACTGAGGTGACAGAAGTTGATTTCGGAGCATGATTTTTGAACAGGAGCTTGGACCATTTTGTGGCGTATGAGAAATTCCCTAAGCCCTGGACCCATCGATTTTGGTCAAAAATGAAAATTCCAAAAGTGCCCCAATTTCTGCTTTAAACTTTATGTACCATCCCAAAATGTATCACTGAGGTGACAGAAGTTGATTTCGGAGCATGATTTTTGAACAGGAGCTTGGACCATTTTGTGGCGTATGAGAAATTCCCTAAGCCCTGGACCCATCGATTTTGGTCAAAAATGAAAATTCCAAAAGTGCCCCAATTTCTGCTTTAAACTTTAGGTACCATCCCAAAATGTATCACTGTTGTGACAGAAGTTGATTTCGGAGCATGATTTTTGAACAAGAGCTTGGACCGTTTTGTGGCATAGGAGAAATTCCCTAAGCACCGAACCCATCGAATTTGGTCATAAATATAAATTCCAAAAGTGCCCCAATTTCTGCTTTAAACTATCGGTACCAGCCCAAAATGTATCACTGAGGTGACAGAAGTTGATTTCGGAGCATGATTTTTGAACAGGAGCTTGGACCGTTTTGTGGCGTATGAGAAATTACCTAAGCCCCGGACCCATCGATTTTGGTCAAAAATGAAAATTCCAAAAGTGCCTTAATTTCTGCTTTAAACTATCGGTACCATCCCAAAATGTATCACTGAGGTGACAGAAGTTGATTTCGTACCATGATTTTTGAACAGGAGCTTGGACCATTTTGTGGCGTATGAGAAATTCCCTAAGCCCCGGACCCATCGATTTTGGTCAAAAATGAAAATTCCAAAAGTGTCCCAATTTCTGCTTTAAACTTTAGGTACCATCCCAAAATGTATCACTGAGGTGACAGAAGTTGTTTTCGTACCATGATTTTTGAACAGGAGCTTGGACCATTTTGTGGCGTATGAGAAATTCCCTAAGCCCCGGACCCATCGATTTTGGTCAAAAATGAAAATTCCAAAAGTGTCCCAATTTCTGCTTTAAACTTTATGTACCATCCCAAAATGTATCACTGAGGTGACAGAAGTTGATTTCGGAGCATGATTTTTGAACAGGAGCTTGGACCGTTTTGTGGCGTATGAGAAATTCCCTAAGCCCTGGACACATCGATTTTGGTCAAAAATGAAAATTCCAAAAGTGCCCCAATTTCTGCTTTAAACTTTAAGTACCATCCCAAAATGTATCACTGAGGTGACAGAAGTTGTTTTCGTACCATGATTTTTGAACAGGAGCTTGGACCATTTTGTGGCGTATGAGAAATTCCCTAAGCCCCGGACCCATCGATTTTGGTCAAAAATGAAAATTCCAAAAGTGTCCCAATTTCTGCTTTAAACTTTAGGTACCATCCCAAAATGTATCACTGAGGTGACAGAAGTTATTTTCGTACCATGATTTTTGAACAGGAGCTTGGACTGTTTTGTGGAGTATGAGAAATTCCCTAAGCCCGGACCCATCGATATTGGTCAAAAATGAAAATTCCAAAAGTGCCCCAATTTCTGCTTTAAACTATCGGTACCAGCCCAAAATGTATCACTGTTGTGACAGAAATTGATTTCGGAGCATGATTTTTGAACAGGAGCTTGGACCGTTTTGTGGCGTATGAGAAATTCCATAAGCCCCGGACTTATCGATTTTGGTCAAAAATCAAAATTCCAAAAGTGCCCCAATTTCTGCTTTAAACTTTAGGTAGCATGCCAAAATGTATCATTGAGGTGACAGAAGTTGTTTTCAGAGCATGATTTTTGAACAGGAGCTTGGACCGTTTTGTGGCGTATGAGAAATTACCTAAGCCCCGGACCCATCGATTTTGGTCAAAAATGAAAATTCCAAAAGTGCCCCAATTTCTGCTTTAAACTATCGGTACCAGCCCAAAATGTATCACTGAGGTGACAGAAGTTGATTTCGGAGCATGATTTTTGAACAGGAGCTTGGACCGTTTTGTGGCGTATGAGAAATTACCTAAGCCCTGGACCCATCGATTTTGGTCAAAAATGAAAATTCCAAAAGTGCCCCAATTTCTGCTTTAAACTCTATGTATCATCCCAAAATGTATCACTGAGGTGACAGAAGTTGATTTCGGAGCATGATTTTTGAACAGGAGCTTGGACCGTTTTGTGGCGTATGAGAAATTACCTAAGCCCCGGACCCATCGATTTTGGTCAAAAATGAAAATTCCAAAAGTGCCCCAATTTCTGCTTTAAACTATCGGTACCAGCCCAAAATGTATCACTGAGGTGACAGAAGTTGATTTCGGAGCATGATTTTTGAACAGGAGCTTGGACCGTTTTGTGGCGTATGAGAAATTACCTAAGCCCTGGACCCATCGATTTTGGTCAAAAATGAAAATTCCAAAAGTGCCCCAATTTCTGCTTTAAACTCTATGTATCATCCCAAAATGTATCACTGAGGTGACAGAAGTTGATTTCGGAGCATGATTTTTGAACAGGAGCTTGGACCATTTTGTGGCGTATGAGAAATTCCCTAAGCCCTGGACCCATCGATTTTGGTCAAAAATGAAAATACCAAAAGTGCCCCAATTTCTGCTTTAAACTTTAGGTACCATCCCAAAATGTATCACTGAGGTGACAGAAGTTGTTTTCGTACCATGATTTTTGAACAGGAGCTTGGACTGTTTTGTGGCATATGAGAAATTCACTAAGCACCGGACCCATCGATTTTGGTCAAAAATGAAAATTCCAAAAGTGCCCCAATTTCTGCTTTAAACTTTAGGTACCATCCCAAAATGTATCACTGAGGTGACAGAAGTTGATTTCGGAGCATGATTTTTGAACAGGAGCTTGGACCGTTTTGTGGCATATGAGAAATTCCCTAAGCCCCGGACCCATCGATTTTGGTCAAAAATGAAAATTCCAAAAGTGCCCCAATTTCTGCTTTAAACTTTATGTACCATCCCAAAATGTATCACTGAGGTGACAGAAGTTGATTTCGGAGCATGATTTTTGAACAGGAGCTTGGACCGTTTTGTGGCGTATGAGAAATTCCCTAAGCCCTGGACCCATCGATTTTGGTCAAAAATGAAAATTCCAAAAGTGCCCCAATTTCTGCTTTAAACTTTATGTACCATCCCAAAATGTATCACTGAGGTGACAGAAGTTGATTTCGGAGCATGATTTTTGAACAGGAGCTTGGACCATTTTGTGGCGTATGAGAAATTCCCTAAGCCCTGGACCCATCGATTTTGGTCAAAAATGAAAATTCCAAAAGTGCCCCAATTTCTACTTTAAACTTTAGGTACCATCCCAAAATGTATCACTGTTGTGACAGAAGTTGATTTCGGAGCATGATTTTTGAACAAGAGCTTAGAATGTTTTGTGGCATAGGAGAAATTCCCTAAGCACCGAACCCATCGAATTTGGTCATAAATGAAAATTCCAAAAGTGCCCCAATTTCTGCTTTAAACTATCGGTACCAGCCCAAAATGTATCACTAAGTGACAGAAGTTGATTTCGGAGCATGATTTTTGAACAGGAGCTTGGACCGTTTTGTGGCGTATGAGAAATTACCTAAGCCCCGGACCCATCGATTTTGGTCAAAAATGAAAATTCCAAAAGTGCCTTAATTTCTGCTTTAAACTATCGGTACCATCCCAAAATGTATCACTGAGGTGACAGAAGTTGATTTCGGAGCATGATTTTTGAACAGGAGCTTGGACCGTTTTGTGGCATATGAGAAATTCCCTAAGCCCCGGACCCATCGATTTTGGTCAAAAATTAAAATTCCAAAAGTGCCCCAATTTCTGCTTTAAACTTTATGTACCATCCCAAAATGTATCACTGAGGTGACAGAAGTTGATTTCGGAGCATGATTTTTGAACAGGAGCTTGGACCGTTTTGTGGCATATGAGAAATTCCCTAAGCCCTGGACCCATCGATTTTGGTCAAAAATGAAAATTCCAAAAGTGCCCCAATTTCTGCTTTAAACTTTATGTACCATCCCAAAATGTATCACTGAGGTGACAGAAGTTGATTTCGGAGCATGATTTTTGAACAGGAGCTTGGACCATTTTGTGGCGTATGAGAAATTCCCTAAGCCCTGGACCCATCGATTTTGGTCAAAAATGAAAATTCCAAAAGTGCCCCAATTTCTGCTTTAAACTTTAGGTACCATCCCAAAATGTATCACTGTTGTGACAGAAGTTGATTTCGGAGCATGATTTTTGAACAAGAGCTTAGAACGTTTTGTGGCATAGGAGAAATTCCCTAAGCACCGAACCCATCGAATTTGGTCATAAATGAAAATTCCAAAAGTGCCCCAATTTCTGCTTTAAACTATCGGTACCAGCCCAAAATGTATCACTGAGGTGACAGAAGTTGATTTCGGAGCATGATTTTTGAACAGGAGCTTGGACAGTTTTGTGGCATATGAGAAATTACCTAAGCCCCGGACCCATCGATTTTGGTCAAAAATGAAAATTCCAAAAGTGCCTTAATTTCTGCTTTAAACTATCGGTACCATCCCAAAATGTATCACTGAGGTGACAGAAGTTGATTTCTGAGCATGATTTTTTAACAGGAGCTTGGACCGTTTTGTGGCGTATGAGAAATTACCTAAGCCCTGGACCCATCGATTTTGGTCAAAAATGAAAATTCCAAAAGTGCCCCAATTTCTGCTTTAAACTTTATGTACCATCCCAAAATGTATCACTGAGGTGACAGAAGTTGATTTCGGAGCATGATTTTTGAACAGGAGCTTGGACCGTTTTGTGGCGTATGAGAAATTCCCTAAGCCCTGTACACATCGATTTTGGTCAAAAATGAAAATTCCAAAAGTGCCCCAATTTCTGCTTTAAACTTTAGGTACCATACCAAAATGTATCACTGAGGTGACAGAAGTTGTTTTCGTACCATGATTTTTGAAAAGGAGCTTGGACCATTTTGTGGCGTATGAGAAATTCCCTAAGCCCCGGACCCATCGATTTTGGTCAAAAATGAAAATTCCAAAAGTGTCCCAATTTCTGCTTTAAACTTTAGGTACCATCCCAAAATGTATCACTGAGGTGACAGAAGTTGTTTTCAGAGCATGATTTTTGAACAGGAGCTTGGACCTTTTCGTGGCGAATGAGAAATTCCCAAAGCCTCGGACCCATCGATTTTGGTCAAAAATGAAAATTCCAAAAGTGCCCCAATTTCTGCTTTAAACTTTATGTACCATCACAAAATGTATCACTGAGGTGACAGAAGTTGATTTCGGAGCATGATTTTTGAACAGGAGCTTGGACTATTTTGTGGCGTATGAGAAATTCCCTAAGCCCTGGACCCATCGATTTTGGTCAAAAATGAAAATTCCAAAAGTGCCCCAATTTCTGCTTTAAACTTTAGGTACCATCCCAAAATGTATCACTGAGGTGACAGAAGTTGTTTTCGTACCATGATTTTTGAACAGGAGCTTGTACTGTTTTGTGGCATATGAGAAATTCACTAAGCACCGGACCCATCGATTTTGGTCAAAAATGAAAATTCCAAAAGTGCCCCAATTTCTGCTTTAAACTTTAGGTACCATCCCAAAATGTATCACTGAGGTGACAGAAGTTGATTTCGGAGCATGATTTTTGAACAGGAGCTTGGACCGTTTTGTGGCATATGAGAAATTCCCTAAGCCCCGGACCCATCGATTTTGGTCAAAAATGAAAATTCCAAAAGTGCCCCAATTTCTGCTTTAATCTTTATGTACCATCCCAAAATGTATCACTGAGGTGACAGAAGTTGATTTCGGAGCATGATTTTTGAACAGGAGCTTGGACCATTTTGTGGCGTATGAGAAATTCCCTAAGCCCTGGACCCATCGATTTTGGTCAAAAATGAAAATTCCAAAAGTGCCCCAATTTCTGCTTTAAACTTTAGGTACCATCCCAAAATGTATCACTGTTGTGACAGAAGTTGATTTCGGAGCATGATTTTTGAACAAGAGCTTGGACCGTTTTGTGGCATAGGAGAAATTCCCTAAGCACCGAACCCATCGAATTTGGTCATAAATATAAATTCCAAAAGTGCCCCAATTTCTGCTTTAAACTATCGGTACCAGCCCAAAATGTATCACTGAGGTGACAGAAGTTGATTTCGGAGCATGATTTTTGAACAGGAGCTTGGACCGTTTTGTGGCGTATGAGAAATTACCTAAGCCCTGGACACATCGATTTTGGTCAAAAATGAAAATTCCAAAAGTGCCCCAATTTCTGCTTTAAACTTTAGGTACCATCCCAAAATGTATCACTGAGGTGACAGAAGTTGATTTCGGAGCATGATTTTTGAACAGGAGCTTGGACCGTTTTGTGGCGTATGAGAAATTCCCTAAGCCCTGTACACATCGATTTTGGTCAAAAATGAAAATTCCAAAAGTGCCCCAATTTCTGCTTTAAACTTTAGGTACCATACCAAAATGTATCACTGAGGTGACAGAAGTTGTTTTCGTACCATGATTTTTGAAAAGGAGCTTGGACCATTTTGTGGCGTATGAGAAATTCCCTAAGCCCCGGACCCATCGATTTTGGTCAAAAATGAAAATTCCAAAAGTGTCCCAATTTCTGCTTTAAACTTTAGGTACCATCCCAAAATGTATCACTGAGGTGACAGAAGTTGTTTTCAGAGCATGATTTTTGAACAGGAGCTTGGACCTTTTCGTGGCGAATGAGAAATTCCCAAAGCCTCGGACCCATCGATTTTGGTCAAAAATGAAAATTCCAAAAGTGCCCCAATTTCTGCTTTAAACTTTATGTACCATCACAAAATGTATCACTGAGGTGACAGAAGTTGATTTCGGAGCATGATTTTTGAACAGGAGCTTGGACTATTTTGTGGCGTATGAGAAATTCCCTAAGCCCTGGACCCATCGATTTTGGTCAAAAATGAAAATTCCAAAAGTGCCCCAATTTCTGCTTTAAACTTTAGGTACCATCCCAAAATGTATCACTGAGGTGACAGAAGTTGTTTTCGTACCATGATTTTTGAACAGGAGCTTGTACTGTTTTGTGGCATATGAGAAATTCACTAAGCACCGGACCCATCGATTTTGGTCAAAAATGAAAATTCCAAAAGTGCCCCAATTTCTGCTTTAAACTTTAGGTACCATCCCAAAATGTATCACTGAGGTGACAGAAGTTGATTTCGGAGCATGATTTTTGAACAGGAGCTTGGACCGTTTTGTGGCATATGAGAAATTCCCTAAGCCCCGGACCCATCGATTTTGGTCAAAAATGAAAATTCCAAAAGTGCCCCAATTTCTGCTTTAAACTTTATGTACCATCCCAAAATGTATCACTGAGGTGACAGAAGTTGATTTCGGAGCATGATTTTTGAACAGGAGCTTGGACCATTTTGTGGCGTATGAGAAATTCCCTAAGCCCTGGACCCATCGATTTTGGTCAAAAATGAAAATTCCAAAAGTGCCCCAATTTCTGCTTTAAACTTTAGGTACCATCCCAAAATGTATCACTGTTGTGACAGAAGTTGATTTCGGAGCATGATTTTTGAACAAGAGCTTGGACCGTTTTGTGGCATAGGAGAAATTCCCTAAGCACCGAACCCATCGAATTTGGTCATAAATATAAATTCCAAAAGTGCCCCAATTTCTGCTTTAAACTATCGGTACCAGCCCAAAATGTATCACTGAGGTGACAGAAGTTGATTTCGGAGCATGATTTTTGAACAGGAGCTTGGACCGTTTTGTGGCGTATGAGAAATTACCTAAGCCCTGGACACATCGATTTTGGTCAAAAATGAAAATTCCAAAAGTGCCCCAATTTCTGCTTTAAACTTTAGGTACCATCCCAAAATGTATCACTGAGGTGACAGAAGTTGTTTTCGTACCATGATTTTTGAACAGGAGCTTGGACCATTTTGTGGCGTATGAGAAATTCCCTAAGCCCCGGACCCATCGATTTTGGTCAAAAATGAAAATTCCAAAAGTGTCCCAATTTCTGCTTTAAACTTTAGGTACCATCCCAAAATGTATCACTGAGGTGACAGAAGTTATTTTCGTACCATGATTTTTGAACAGGAGCTTGGACCATTTTGTGGAGTATGAGAAATTCCCTAAGCCCGGACCCATCGATATTGGTCAAAAATGAAAATTCCAAAAGTGCCCCAATTTCTGCTTTAAACTATCGGTACCAGCCCAAAATGTATCACTGTTGTGACAGAAATTGATTTCGGAGCATGATTTTTGAACAGGAGCTTGGACCGTTTTGTGGCGTATGAGAAATTCCATAAGCCCCGGACTTATCGATTTTGGTCAAAAATCAAAATTCCAAAAGTGCCCCAATTTCTGCTTTAAACTTTAGGTAGCATGCCAAAATGTATCATTGAGGTGACAGAAGTTGTTTTCAGAGCATGATTTTTGAACAGGAGCTTGGACCGTTTTGTGGCGTATGAGAAATTACCTAAGCCCCGGACCCATCGATTTTGGTCAAAAATGAAAATTCCAAAAGTGCCCCAATTTCTGCTTTAAACTATCGGTACCAGCCCAAAATGTATCACTGAGGTGACAGAAGTTGATTTCGGAGCATGATTTTTGAACAGGAGCTTGGACCGTTTTGTGGCGTATGAGAAATTACCTAAGCCCTGGACCCATCGATTTTGGTCAAAAATGAAAATTCCAAAAGTGCCCCAATTTCTGCTTTAAACTCTATGTATCATCCCAAAATGTATCACTGAGGTGACAGAAGTTGATTTCGGAGCATGATTTTTGAACAGGAGCTTGGACCGTTTTGTGGCGTATGAGAAATTACCTAAGCCCCGGACCCATCGATTTTGGTCAAAAATGAAAATTCCAAAAGTGCCCCAATTTCTGCTTTAAACTATCGGTACCAGCCCAAAATGTATCACTGAGGTGACAGAAGTTGATTTCGGAGCATGATTTTTGAACAGGAGCTTGGACCGTTTTGTGGCGTATGAGAAATTACCTAAGCCCTGGACCCATCGATTTTGGTCAAAAATGAAAATTCCAAAAGTGCCCCAATTTCTGCTTTAAACTCTATGTATCATCCCAAAATGTATCACTGAGGTGACAGAAGTTGATTTCGGAGCATGATTTTTGAACAGGAGCTTGGACCATTTTGTGGCGTATGAGAAATTCCCTAAGCCCTGGACCCATCGATTTTGGTCAAAAATGAAAATACCAAAAGTGCCCCAATTTCTGCTTTAAACTTTAGGTACCATCCCAAAATGTATCACTGAGGTGACAGAAGTTGTTTTCGTACCATGATTTTTGAACAGGAGCTTGGACTGTTTTGTGGCATATGAGAAATTCACTAAGCACCGGACCCATCGATTTTGGTCAAAAATGAAAATTCCAAAAGTGCCCCAATTTCTGCTTTAAACTTTAGGTACCATCCCAAAATGTATCACTGAGGTGACAGAAGTTGATTTCGGAGCATGATTTTTGAACAGGAGCTTGGACCGTTTTGTGGCATATGAGAAATTCCCTAAGCCCCGGACCCATCGATTTTGGTCAAAAATGAAAATTCCAAAAGTGCCCCAATTTCTGCTTTAAACTTTATGTACCATCCCAAAATGTATCACTGAGGTGACAGAAGTTGATTTCGGAGCATGATTTTTGAACAGGAGCTTGGACCGTTTTGTGGCGTATGAGAAATTCCCTAAGCCCTGGACCCATCGATTTTGGTCAAAAATGAAAATTCCAAAAGTGCCCCAATTTCTGCTTTAAACTTTATGTACCATCCCAAAATGTATCACTGAGGTGACAGAAGTTGATTTCGGAGCATGATTTTTGAACAGGAGCTTGGACCATTTTGTGGCGTATGAGAAATTCCCTAAGCCCTGGACCCATCGATTTTGGTCAAAAATGAAAATTCCAAAAGTGCCCCAATTTCTACTTTAAACTTTAGGTACCATCCCAAAATGTATCACTGTTGTGACAGAAGTTGATTTCGGAGCATGATTTTTGAACAAGAGCTTAGAATGTTTTGTGGCATAGGAGAAATTCCCTAAGCACCGAACCCATCGAATTTGGTCATAAATGAAAATTCCAAAAGTGCCCCAATTTCTGCTTTAAACTATCGGTACCAGCCCAAAATGTATCACTAAGTGACAGAAGTTGATTTCGGAGCATGATTTTTGAACAGGAGCTTGGACCGTTTTGTGGCGTATGAGAAATTACCTAAGCCCCGGACCCATCGATTTTGGTCAAAAATGAAAATTCCAAAAGTGCCTTAATTTCTGCTTTAAACTATCGGTACCATCCCAAAATGTATCACTGAGGTGACAGAAGTTGATTTCGGAGCATGATTTTTGAACAGGAGCTTGGACCGTTTTGTGGCGTATGAGAAATTACCTAAGCCCTGGACCCATCGATTTTGGTCAAAAATGAATATTCCAAAAGTGCCCCAATTTCTGCTTTAAACTTTATGTACCATCCCAAAATGTATCACTGAGGTGACAGAAGTTGATTTCGGAGCATGATTTTTGAACAGGAGCTTGGACCGTTTTGTGGCGTATGAGAAATTCCCTAAGCCCTGGACCCATCGATTTTGGTCAAAAATGAAAATTCCAAAAGTGCCCCAATTTCTGCTTTAAACTTTATGTACCATCCCAAAATGTATCACTGAGGTGACAGAAGTTGATTTCGGAGCATGATTTTTGAACAGGAGCTTGGACCGTTTTGTGGCGTATGAGAAATTCCCTAAGCCCTGGACACATCGATTTTGGTCAAAAATGAAAATTCCAAAAGTGCCCCAATTTCTGCTTTAAACTTTAGGTACCATCCCAAAATGTATCACTGAGGTGACAGAAGTTATTTTCGTACCATGATTTTTGAACTGGAGCTTGGACTGTATTGTGGAGTATGAGAAATTCCCTAAGCCCGGACCCATCGATATTGGTCAAAAATGAAAATTCCAAAAGTGCCCCAATTTCTGCTTTAAACTATCGGTACCAGCCCAAAATGTATCACTGTTGTGACAGAAATTGATTTCGGAGCATGATTTTTGAACAGGAGCTTGGACCGTTTTGTGGCGTATGAGAAATTCCATAAGCCCCGGACTTATCGATTTTGGTCAAAAATCAAAATTCCAAAAGTGCCCCAATTTCTGCTTTAAACTTTAGGTAGCATGCCAAAATGTATCATTGAGGTGACAGAAGTTGTTTTCAGAGCATGATTTTTGAACAGGAGCTTGGACCTTTTCGTGGCGAATGAGAAATTCCCAAAGCCTCGGACCCATCGATTTTGGTCAAAAATGAAAATTCCCAAAGTGCCCCAATTTCTGCTTTAAACTTTAGGTGCCATCCCAAAATGTATCACTGAGGTGACAGAAGTTGATTTCGGAGCATGATTTTTGAACAGGAGCTTGGACCGTTTTGTGGCGTATGAGAAATTCCCTAAGCCCTGGACCCATCGATTTTGGTCAAAAATGAAAATTCCAAAAGTGCCCCAATTTCTGCTTTAAACTTTATGTACCATCCCAAAATGTATCACTGAGGAGACAGAAGTTGATTTCGGAGCATGATTTTTGAACAGGAGCTTGGACCATTTTGTGGCGTATGAGAAATTCCCTAAGCCCTGGACCCATCGATTTTGGTCAAAAATGAAAATTCCAAAAGTGCCCCAATTTCTGCTTTAAACTATAGGTACCATCCCAAAATGTATCACTGAGGTGACAGAAGTTGTTTTCGTACCATGATTTTTGAACAGGAGCTTGGACTGTTTTGTGGCATATGAGAAATTCACTAAGCACCGGACCCATCGATTTTGGTCAAAAATGAAAATTCCAAAAGTGCCCCAATTTCTGCTTTAAACTTTAGGTACCATCCCAAAATGTATCACTGTTGTGACAGAAGTTGATTTCGGAGCATGATTTTTGAACAAGAGCTTAGAACGTTTTGTGGCATAGGAGAAATTCCCTAAGCACCGAACACATCGAATTTGGTCATAAATGAAAATTCCAAAAGTGCCCCAATTTCTGCTTTAAACTATCGGTACCAGCCCAAAATGTATCACTGAGGTGACAGAAGTTGATTTCGGAGCATGATTTTTGAACAGGAGCTTGGACCGTTTTGTGGCGTATGAGAAATTACCTAAGCCCCGGACCCATCGATTTTGGTCAAAAATGAAAATTCCAAAAGTGCCCCAATTTCTGCTTTAAACTATCGGTACCAGCCCAAAATGTATCACTGAGGTGACAGAAGTTGATTTCGGAGCATGATTTTTGAACAGGAGCTTGGACCGTTTTGTGGCGTATGAGAAATTACCTAAGCCCTGGACCCATCGATTTTGGTCGAAAATGAAAATTCCAAAAGTGCCCCAATTTCTGCTTTAAACTCTATGTATCATCCCAAAATGTATCACTGAGGTGACAGAAGTTGATTTCGGAGCATGATTTTTGAACAGGAGCTTGGACCATTTTGTGGCGTATGAGAAATTCCCTAAGCCCTGGACCCATCGATTTTGGTCAAAAATGAAAATTCCAAAAGTGCCCCAATTTCTGCTTTAAACTTTATGTACCATCCCAAAATGTATCACTGAGGTGACAGAAGTTGATTTCGGAGCATGATTTTTGAACAGGAGCTTGGACCGTTTTGTGGCGTATGAGAAATTCCCTAAGCCCTGGACACATCGATTTTGGTCAAAAATGAAAATTCCAAAAGTGTCCCAATTTCTGCTTTAAACTTTAGGTACCATCCCAAAATGTATCACTGAGGTGACAGAAGTTATTTTCGTACCATGATTTTTGAACAGGAGCTTGGACTGTTTTGTGGAGTATGAGAAATTCCCTAAGCCCAGACCCATCGATATTGGTCAAAAATGAAAATTCCAAAAGTGCCCCAATTTCTGCTTTAAACTATCGGTACCAACCCAAAATGTATCACTGTTGTGACAGAAATTGATTTCGGAGCATGATTTTTGAACAGGAGCTTGGACCGTTTTGTGGCGTATGAGAAATTCCATAAGCCCCGGACTTATCGATTTTGGTCAAAAATCAAAATTCCAAAAGTGCCCCAATTTCTGCTTTAAACTTTAGGTAGCATGCCAAAATGTATCATTGAGGTGACAGAAGTTGTTTTCAGAGCATGATTTTTGAACAGGAGCTTGGACCTTTTCGTGGCGAATGAGAAATTCCCAAAGCCTCGGACCCATCGATTTTGGTCAAAAATGAAAATTCCCAAAGTGCCCCAATTTCTGCTTTAAACTTTAGGTACCATCCCAAAATGTATCACTGAGGTGACAGAAGTTGATTTCGGAGCATGATTTTTGAACAGGAGCTTGGACCGTTTTGTGGCGTATGAGAAATTCCCTAAGCCCTGGACCCATCGATTTTGGTCAAAAATGAAAATTCCAAAAGTGCCCCAATTTCTGCTTTAAACTTTAGGTACCATCCCAAAATGTATCACTGAGGTGACAGAAGTTGTTTTCGTACCATGATTTTTGAACAGGAGCTTGGACTGTTTTGTGGCATATGAGAAATTCACTAAGCACCGGACCCATCGATTTTGGTCAAAAATGAAAATTCCAAAAGTGCCCCAATTTCTGCTTTAAACTTTAGGTACCATCCCAAAATGTATCACTGTTGTGACAGTAGTTGATTTCGGAGCATGATTTTTGAACAAGAGCTTAGAACGTTTTGTGGCATAGGAGAAATTCCCTAAGCACCGAACACATCGAATTTGGTCATAAATGAAAATTCCAAAAGTGCCCCAATTTCTGCTTTAAACTATCGGTACCAGCCCAAAATGTATCACTGAGGTGACAGAAGTTGATTTTGGAGAATGATTTTTGAACAGGAGCTTGGACCGTTTTGTGGCGTATGAGAAATTACCTAAGCCCCGGACCCATCGATTTTGGTCAAAAATGAAAATTCCAAAAGTGACCCAATTTCTGCTTTAAACTATCGGTACCAGCCCAAAATGTATCACTGAGGTGACAGAAGTTGATTTCGGAGCATGATTTTTGAACAGGAGCTTGGACCGTTTTGTGGCGTATGAGAAATTACCTAAGCCCTGGACCCATCGATTTTGGTCAAAAATGAAAATTCCAAAAGTGCCCCAATTTCTGCTTTAAACTCTATGTATCATCCCAAAATGTATCACTGAGGTGACAGAAGTTGATTTCGGAGCATGATTTTTGAACAGGAGCTTGGACCGTTTTGTGGCGTATGAGAAATTACCTAAGCCCCGGACCCATTGATTTTGGTCAAAAATGAAAATTCCAAAAGTGCCCCAATTTCTGCTTTAAACTATCGGTACCAGCCCAAAATGTATCACTGAGGTGACAGAAGTTGATTTCGGAGCATGATTTTTGAACAGGAGCTTGGACCGTTTTGTGGCGTATGAGAAATTACCTAAGCCCTGGACCCATCGATTTTGGTCAAAAATGAAAATTCCAAAAGTGCCCCAATTTCTGCTTTAAACTCTATGTATCATCCCAAAATGTATCACTGAGGTGACAGAAGTTGATTTCGGAGCATGATTTTTGAACAGGAGCTTGGACCATTTTGTGGCGTATGAGAAATTCCCTAAGCCCTGGACCCATCGATTTTGGTCAAAAATGAAAATTCCAAAAGTGCCCCAATTTCTGCTTTAAACTTTAGGTACCATCCCAAAATGTATCACTGAGGTGACAGAAGTTGTTTTCGTACCATGATTTTTGAACAGGAGCTTGGACTGTTTTGTGGCATATGAGAAATTCACTAAGCACCGGACCCATCGATTTTGGTCAAAAATGAAAATTCCAAAAGTGCCCCAATTTCTGCTTTAAACTTTAGGTACCATCCCAAAATGTATCACTGAGGTGACAGAAGTTGATTTCGGAGCATGATTTTTGAACAGGAGCTTGGACCGTTTTGTGGCATATGAGAAATTCCCTAAGCCCCGGACCCATCGATTTTGGTCAAAAATGAAAATTCCAAAAGTGCCCCAATTTCTGCTTTAAACTTTATGTACCATCCCAAAATGTATCACTGAGGTGACAGAAGTTGATTTCGGAGCATGATTTTTGAACAGGAGCTTTGACCGTTTTGTGGCGTATGAGAAATTCCCTAAGCCCTGGACCCATCGATTTTGGTCAAAAATGAAAATTCCAAAAGTGCCCCAATTTCTACTTTAAACTTTATGTACCATCCCAAAATGTATCACTGTTGTGACAGAAGTTGATTTCGGAGCATGATTTTTGAACAAGAGCTTAGAATGTTTTGTGGCATAGGAGAAATTCCCTAAGCACCGAACCCATCGAATTTGGTCATAAATGAAAATTCCAAAAGTGCCCCAATTTCTGCTTTAAACTATCGGTACCAGCCCAAAATGTATCACTAAGTGACAGAAGTTGATTTCGGAGCATGATTTTTGAACAGGAGCTTGGACCGTTTTGTGGCGTATGAGAAATTACCTAAGCCCCGGACCCATCGATTTTGGTCAAAAATGAAAATTCCAAAAGTGCCTTAATTTCTGCTTTAAACTATCGGTAAAATCCCAAAATGTATCACTGAGGTGACAGAAGTTGATTTCGGAGCATGATTTTTGAACAGGAGCTTGGACCGTTTTGTGGCGTATGAGAAATTACCTAAGCCCTGGACCCATCGATTTTGGTCAAAAATGAATATTCCAAAAGTGCCCCAATTTCTGCTTTAAACTTTATGTACCATCCCAAAATGTATCACTGAGGTGACAGAAGTTGATTTCGGAGCATGATTTTTGAACAGGAGCTTGGACCGTTTTGTGGCGTATGAGAAATTCCCTAAGCCCTGGACCCATCGATTTTGGTCAAAAATGAAAATTCCAAAAGTGCCCCAATTTCTGCTTTAAACTTTATGTACCATCCCAAAATGTATCACTGAGGTGACAGAAGTTGATTTCGGAGCATGATTTTTGAACAGGAGCTTGGACCGTTTTGTGGCGTATGAGAAATTCCCTAAGCCCTGGACACATCGATTTTGGTCAAAAATGAAAATTCCAAAAGTGCCCCAATTTCTGCTTTAAACTTTAGGTACCATCCCAAAATGTATCACTGAGGTGACAGAAGTTGTTTTCGTACCATGATTTTTGAACAGGAGCTTGGACCATTTTGTGGCGTATGAGAAATTCCCTAAGCCCCGGACCCATCGATATTGGTCAAAAATGAAAATTCCAAAAGTGCCCCAATTTCTGCTTTAAACTATCGGTACCAGCCCAAAATGTATCACTGTTGTGACAGAAATTGATTTCGGAGCATGATTTTTGAACAGGAGCTTGGACCGTTTTGTGGCGTATGAGAAATTCCATAAGCCCCGGACTTATCGATTTTGGTCAAAAATCAAAATTCCAAAAGTGCCCCAATTTCTGCTTTAAACTTTAGGTAGCATGCCAAAATGTATCATTGAGGTGACAGAAGTTGTTTTCAGAGCATGATTTTTGAACAGGAGCTTGGACCTTTTCGTGGCGAATGAGAAATTCCCAAAGCCTCGGACCCATCGATTTTGGTCAAAAATGAAAATTCCCAAAGTGCCCCAATTTCTGCTTTAAACTTTAGGTACCATCCCAAAATGTATCACTGAGGTGACAGAAGTTGATTTCGGAGCATGATTTTTGAACAGGAGCTTGGACCGTTTTGTGGCGTATGAGAAATTCCCTAAGCCCTGGACCCATCGATTTTGGTCAAAAATGAAAATTCCAAAAGTGCCCCAATTTCTGCTTTAAACTTTATGTACCATCCCAAAATGTATCACTGAGGAGACAGAAGTTGATTTCGGAGCATGATTTTTGAACAGGAGCTTGGACCATTTTGTGGCGTATGAGAAATTCCCTAAGCCCTGGACCCATCGATTTTGGTCAAAAATGAAAATTCCAAAAGTGCCCCAATTTCTGCTTTAAACTTTAGGTACCATCCCAAAATGTATCACTGAGGTGACAGAAGTTGTTTTCGTACCATGATTTTTGAACAGGAGCTTGGACTGTTTTGTGGCATATGAGAAATTCACTAAGCACCGGACCCATCGATTTTGGTCAAAAATGAAAATTCCAAAAGTGCCCCAATTTCTGCTTTAAACTTTAGGTACCATCCCAAAATGTATCACTGTTGTGACAGAAGTTGATTTCGGAGCATGATTTTTGAACAAGAGCTTAGAACGTTTTGTGGCATAGGAGAAATTCCCTAAGCACCGAACACATCGAATTTGGTCATAAATGAAAATTCCAAAAGTGCCCCAATTTCTGCTTTAAACTATCGGTACCAGCCCAAAATGTATCACTGAGGTGACAGAAGTTGATTTCGGAGCATGATTTTTGAACAGGAGCTTGGACCGTTTTGTGGCGTATGAGAAATTACCTAAGCCCCGGACCCATCGATTTTGGTCAAAAATGAAAATTCCAAAAGTGCCCCAATTTCTGCTTTAAACTATCGGTACCAGCCCAAAATGTATCACTGAGGTGACAGAAGTTGATTTCGGAGCATGATTTTTGAACAGGAGCTTGGACCATTTTATGGCGTATGAGAAATTCCCTAAGCCCTGGACCCATCGATTTTGGTCAAAAATGAAAATTCCAAAAGTGCCCCAATTTCTGCTTTAAACTTTATGTACCATCCCAAAATGTATCACTGAGGTGACAGAAGTTGATTTCGGAGCATGATTTTTGAACAGGAGCTTGGACCGTTTTGTGGCGTATGAGAAATTCCCTAAGCCCTGGACACATCGATTTTGGTCAAAAATGAAAATTCCAAAAGTGTCCCAATTTCTGCTTTAAACTTTAGGTACCATCCCAAAATGTATCACTGAGGTGACAGAAGTTGATTTCGGAGCATGATTTTTGAACAGGAGCTTGGACCGTTTTGTGGCGTATGAGAAATTCCCTAAGCCCTGGACACATCGATTTTGGTCAAAAATGAAAATTCCAAAAGTGTCCCAATTTCTGCTTTAAACTTTAGGTACCATCCCAAAATGTATCACTGAGGTGACAGAAGTTATTTTCGTACCATGATTTTTGAACAGGAGCTTGGACTGTTTTGTGGAGTATGAGAAATTCCTTAAGCCCGGACCCATCGATATTGGTCAAAAATGAAAATTCCAAAGTGCCCCAATTTCTGCTTTAAACTATCGGTACCAGCCCAAAATGTATCACTGTTGTGACAGAAATTGATTTCGGAGCATGATTTTTGAACAGGAGCTTGGACCGTTTTGTGGCGTATGAGAAATTCCCTAAGCCCTGGACCCATCGATTTTGGTCAAAAATGAAAATTCCAAAAGTGCCCCAATTTCTGCTTTAAACTTTAGGTACCATCCCAAAATGTATCACTGTTGTGACAGAAGTTGATTTCGGAGCATGATTTTTGAACAAGAGCTTAGAACATTTTGTGGCATAGGAGAAATTCCCTAAGCACCGAACCCATCGAATTTGGTCATAAATGAAAATTCCAAAAGTGCCCCAATTTCTGCTTTAAACTATCGGTACCAGCCCAAAATGTATCACTGAGGTGACAGAAGTTGATTTCGGATCATGATTTTTGAACAGGAGCTTGGACCGTTTTGTGGCGTATGAGAAATTACCTAAGCCCCGGACCCATCGATTTTGGTCAAAAATGAAAATTCCAAAAGTGCCCCAATTTCTGCTTTAAACTATCGGTACCATCCCAAAATGTATCACTGAGGTGACAGAAGTTGATTTCGGAGCATGATTTTTGAACAGGAGCTTGGACCGTTTTGTGGCATATGAGAAATTCCCTAAGCCCTGGACACATCGATTTTGGTCAAAAATGAAAATTCCAAAAGTGCCCCAATTTCTGCTTTAAACTTTAGGTACCATCCCAAAATGTATCACTGAGGTGACAGAAGTTGTTTTCATACCATGATTTTTGAACAGGAGCTTGGACCATTTTGTGGCGTATGAGAAATTCCCTAAGCCCCGGACCCATCGATTTTGGTCAAAAATGAAAATTCCAAAAGTGTCCCAATTTCTGCTTTAAACTTTATGTACCATCCCAAAATGTATCACTGAGGTGACAGAAGTTGATTTCGGAGCATGATTTTTGAACAGGAGCTTGGACCATTTTGTGGCATATGAGAAATTCCCTAAGCCCTGGACCCATCGATTTTGGTCAAAAATGAAAATTCCAAAAGTGCCCCAATTTCTGCTTTAAACTTTAGGTAGCATGCCAAAATGTATCATTGAGTTGACAGAAGTTGTTTTCAGAGCATGATTTTTGAACAGGAGCTTGGACCTTTTCGTGGCGAATGAGAAATTCCCAAAGCCTCGGACCCATCGATTTTGGTCAAAAATGAAAATTCCCAAAGTGCCCCAATTTCTGCTTTAAACTTTAGGTACCATCCCAAAATGTATCACTGAGGTGACAGAAGTTGATTTCGGAGCATGATTTTTGAACAGGAGCTTGGACCGTTTTGTGGCGTATGAGAAATTCCCTAAGCCCTGGACCCATCGATTTTGGTCAAAAATAAAAATTCCAAAAGTGCCCCAATTTCTGCTTTAAACTTTATGTACCATCCCAAAATGTATCACTGAGGTGACAGAAGTTGATTTCGGAGCATGATTTTTGAACAGGAGCTTGGACCATTTTGTGGCATATGAGAAATTCCCTAAGCCCTGGACCCATCGATTTTGGTCAAAAATGAAAATTCCAAAAGTGCCCCAATTTCTGCTTTAAACTTTAGGTACCATCCCAAAATGTATCACTGAGGTGACAGAAGTTGTTTTCGTACCATGATTTTTGAACAGGAGCTTGGACTGTTTTGTGGCATATGAGAAATTCACTAAGCACCGGACCCATCGATTTTGGTCAAAAATGAAATTTTCCAAAAGTGTCCCAATTTCTGCTTTAAACTTTAGGTACCATCCCAAAATGTATCACTGAGGTGACAGAAGTTGTTTTCGTACCATGATTTTTGAACAGGAGCTTGGACTGTTTTGTGGAGTATGAGAAATTCCCTAAGCCCCGGACCCATCGATTTTGGTCAAAAATGAAAATTCCAAAAGTGCCCCAATTTCTGCTTTAAACTATCGGTACCAGCCCAAAATGTATCACTGTTGTGACAGAAATTGATTTCGGAGCATGATTTTTGAACAGCAGCTTGGACCGTTTTGTGGCGCATAAGAAATTCCCTAAGCCCCAGACCCATCGATTTTGGTCAAAAATGAAAATTCCAAAAGTGCCCCATTTTCTGTTTTAAACTTTAGGTACCATCCAAAAATGTATCACTGGGGTGACAAAAGTTGTTTTCGTACCATGATTTTTGAACAGGAGCTTGGATCGTTTTGTGGCGTATGAGAAATTCCCTAAGCCCTGGACCCATCGATTTTGGTCAAAAATGAAAATTCCAAAAGTGCCCCAATTTCTGCTTTACACTTTAGGTACCATCCCAAAATGTATCACTGTTGTGACAGAAGTTGATTTCGGACCATGATTTTTGAACAGGAGCTTAGAACGTTTTGTGGCATAAGAGAAATTCCCTAAGCCCTGGACCCATCGATTTTGGTCAAAAATTAAAAATACAAAAGTGCCCCAATTTTTGCTTTAAACTTTCAGTATCATCCCAAAATGTATCACTGAGGTGACAGAAGTTGATTTCGGAGCATGATTTTTGAACAGGAGCTTGGACCGTTTTGTAGCATAGGAGAAATTCCCTAAGCCGCGAACCCATCGAATTTGGTCATAAATGAAAATTCCAAAAAGTGCCCCAATTTCTGCTTTACACTTTAGGTACCATCCCAAAATGTATCACTGAGGTGACAGAAGTTGATTTCGGAGCATGGTTTTTGAACAGGAGCTAGGAATGTTTCGTGGAGTATGAGAAATTCCCTAAGCCCCGGACCCATCGATTTTGGTCAAAAATGAAAATTCCAAAAGTGCCCCAATTTCTGCTTTACACTTTAGGTACCATCCCAAAATGTATCACTGTTGTGACAGAAGTTGACTTCGGAGCATGATTTTTGAACAGGAGCTTGGACCATTTTGTGGCGTATGAGAAATTCCCTAAGCCCCGGACCCATCGATTTTGGTCAAAAATGAAAATTCTAAAAGTGTCCCAATTTCTGCTTTAAACTTTAGGTACCATCCCAAAATGTATCACTGAGGTGACAGAAGTTGTTTTCGTACCATGATTTTTGAACTTGAGCTTGGACTGTTTTGTGGAGTATGAGAAATTCCCTAAGCCCCGGACCCATCGATTTTGGTCAAAAATGAAAATTCCAAAAGTGCCCCAATTTCTGCTTTAAACTATCGGTACCAGCCCAAAATGTATCACTGTTATGACAGAAATTGATTTCGGAGCATGATTTTTGAACAGGAGCTTGGACCGTTTTGTGGCGTATGAGAAATTCCATAAGCCTCGGACTTATCGATTTTGGTCAAAAATGAAAATTCCAAAAGTGCCCCAATTTCTGTTTTAAACTTTAGGTACCATGCCAAAATGTA